>NW_009952533.1:2551743-2595891 GCF_000747805.2 Chaetura pelagica | reverse complement strand
AAAGAGGGAGTGGGGAGGGAAGCAGAAAAGCTTGCTGTAAGTATAAGTAAAATAGTACTTGCAGAATCAACAAAATAAATAAATAAAAAATCACGATGTTCCCTCATACAAAAGTGAGAAGGAGAAACTTTTCTTCCAGTAACTATCTCAAGCATTAGAAGAAGGAAGTAGCCAGTCTCGGCCAAGAACAAGGAACTCAGCTGCAGCTGATTTGCAAACAATCACATCTTTTACATTAACTCAATGTACTCCAGAGAGTCACTCTGGCGATTAACCGGTTTGGGTCTGCTGCTGATCATAAATAGCTTTCCTTGACACCTGATAAGATAGATAAATAAGGTTTGGAGATTATATTTCTGTGGAATTTTCCATATTAGAGAGCCAGAAATAAAAGAGATATTGCCAGGTCAAAAATAATGGCTGGGGACAACTGTTGTGTCTCTGTATTTACACTGCAGGCACCTCCACAGCAGCCTCCCTCAGGGCTGCAGCCTGGCACTGTGCTAGGTACTTCATAAATAAAGGGCGAGGTTGCTACCTGAGCAAACAGTAGCAGAATATTTCATGATATCACAAATAAATCAATCAATATACAGGTAAAACTGAAAGACTATGTTAATGCACAACATGTGGAAAAGGGGAAAAAAATAGAAAAGCAGCATTGGAGGCCTCCCGATTTGGAACGGCCGCTTATGTAGCTACTTCTACTTCATCAATGAAACATTTTGAGATGGACATGAAGATGAAAAGACTTGGTTTAGCCTGAGCCAATATGAGAGCTTAATACCACGAAAAGGGTAAAATCTTGCTTCTCTTCCCTTCTTTTCATTCCCAGCCACAGGTCCTTCACCACTAACACTTTGCACTGAGGCTTACTTCAGATCCTCACGTGCCTGTGTACACACACACACACACACACATAAAAAGCTGATTCAAGTCACAAATATGACAGAAGACTGTTTGCATATTTTTTCTGGGTCACTTAAGGGGAAATTTCTGTCTTTCAGTAATGATGTCCTACTAGATTACTAATTTGGATTGAACAATATAATTTAATTCTATCCCAAAGGTGTACTTCCAAGAGATACTGACTTCACTGAAATTATTTAGGATTTTTAAAAAAACCCTCCCAAAAGCAGATGTTTAGCCCAGATAGTTTCAGTGATCCAGTTTACAATGCTTCCTAAAAAATATATTAGTAGAACTGAGGAGGCAGACAATTTGAATGCATGACTGAAAACAAGCCATCAAGGGAAGGAGGCAGTTTCTTAAATTGGCTTTCTTGGGAATACCAATGTCTGGCAAGCCTGCACCTTTACCATCCATTTTCAGACAGTAGAGAGTTCAGTTATTTCACCCCAGTTCCCATTAATTATTGATTGTTGCAAAGTACACTTCACTAGTGATTCTTCCTTTTCCCAACATTGCTTACACTGTGAGTTTTGACAGAAAGGCTGAGCCAATGTTACATCATTCTGCTACTTGCAGTGGCTATCTTGCCATCTTTTCATTTCTTCATTGTACCAGTTATGCCACTCCTCTGAGACCTCTCCAGTGGGGCTTCAGCTCCCACTAAATAACAGAGAACTATACACTTTTTTTCTGGATTAGTTTTCTCTGATTTAGTGAGGACAACTGGCTTATGGTAGGATCAGACAAACACAATAGCCAGCATCAGGAAAGCAAAAGGAATGTGTAGCCAGGAGCAGGGGGAATTGAATTAACCCTTTCAGCAGTGACAAGCCACTAAGCCAGTTCAACTTCAGAACAAGAAAAACAAAGCCTCACCCCAGCTGAAGAGAATAACCAATGGCTCAGTTACTGCTGGGCCAACAGCTGAATTTAGCAGTTTTTCCAGGTTTCAAAAAAAAAGTCTTGTCACCTTCCATACTCTCTGGGTATAAAGGGTATAACCAAAAAAGAATTGCAGTTCTCAGCAAGAGAAGCCCACCATCTTGGCAATTAAAAAAATACTCCTGCGCCAAGACAGGCAGTAGTAGTTGGGAATATAATTTGTGTCTTCCGTAACACTGTAAGCACTAAGTGCTGTGGCACAGCAAAGCACATGCTTTTGGACCAAGGTCAACGCAGAGAGCTTTGTCATATGGGGGAGATTTCTCTCCCTGGTCCTCTTGATGTCAGTTTTTAATTGAAATAAGTAAAACTGGGGGGGAAATCACATAAAATAGAAGATAAGGGACACACAGAATAAAAACAGGGCCTAGATAACAGTAAAACAATAAGAATTAGAAAAAAACAGATTCCAGTTAGAGAAAAACACACTCCCAAGTAGTCTGGAGCCTGGCCTTGAGACAGGCCTGCAGGACACCTGCAAGACAGATGAAAGGGATGGAAAGGAGCACTCCCCACAGCTTATCTTGCTTACAGCCTTGAGCACTGGGTGGAAAAACACTAAGTAACTGAAATCACCATATTAACATATCACCATATTAACAATTAGCATACTACGACAGACATCCAAGGGCTAGGACCCCTACTAACAACAAGCCCCTTACTCTCTGAGCATGTGTAGTGACATTCTTGAGCATTGCCACTTGAAACAGAAGCGAGGAACGAGTTAACCAGTTGTGTGTGTGAGTGACAGAAAACGTTAGAGATAAAGTTCTTTCTCACATTTTTGGGTATAAAAGTAGCACTTGCACTTATGGAAACTGAGCTTGCTTTGTGGAATACCAACCTGCTCCCTTTTCTGTTAAAAATTGGATGTTAAAGCTAGTCTCTCAACTCTGTGTGCAGATTGGCTTCTTCAACACTGGATGACAGACCCCACTTTTGGGACAACACTGAACTGCTTATATTCCCTAACTGCCTTCTAAGACACAGTAACCTCCTCTCGCACCAAATGTGTGGTGGCTCAGTTCTCTTCAGGTCCTTTCCGAAGAAAAAGTCCTGGTCATGGGGATGAGAGGCTGAACATTTCCATTAAAGCAAGACAACCACATAATACAGACCCAACTCTGTAAGGAGGCCAAAGGAAAAGGGAGCAGAGAAAAAGCAACAAAGGAGGGGCAAAGGCACAGTTATGCTCAGAGCCAGACCACACAGGTTGTGATAGAGCACAGCAAAATCTAGTGCCACAGATGCAATCCTGGCATTGCAGGAACTAATGACTGTATCATGCATATTTAGAATTGCAGTATTACCATAAATCACCATATGCCATAACTACCCACTACTAACAACAAGGATCCTTCAGGGTTTTTTTTCAAGCATGAAGAAGGGATCCATTTCTGGCTGGAATCTGTCTGAACATTGTGGGGAAATAATGGCCACAGGAAATAAAACAAAGCTATTGCCATCTTAACACCTGCAGTTTTACTTCCATTACAGTATGACTCCTCTGGGCATAAAGAACCAACCTCTTTGAATTATACCCTGCAGATACTTCTCTAAATACAAGATTCTTTTACATAAGCTGTATCCTGGATTCTTCTTAAGTAGAGGGATCGAGCATGTCTTAGTCTTGTTAAATTTTGGTATGGATCCAGGCTGATGCCAAATAAGCCACAAGCACAACAGTCTAACCTTTGTTATACAGCAACACACCACGGGGGACAACAGCAAGAGATACACCAGCAACCCAGAATGCAGGAGTGTCCGTGAGCTGAAGGGGTCAAGTATTTTTCACATCTATTAAAATATTTTATCTCATGTAGTCTTGTGTACTGCTAGAATAGCCAAATGTAGCCACAAAGATATGTATTTTCTTTTAAGGACATCTTTTCCTTGGGTGTAATGGAAGAAAAGTGGATGTTAAGCACTTTGGAATGAGCCCTAGATAGCTGAGGGCTCCAGGCACTCAGCAGTGCATGGAGTACTGCCATCTTTTGGTCATTTTCTGCAAAAAAACTTGTTTTTTTAAACCTTAGTACTGTGTAACATTGTTTCTTTTCCCATGAAGTCCTTCTGTCTTGGAAATTATCTTTCCTTTTAACTGAGAGGTATGCAAGGAACGTTGGAAGCATGTTTAATATCCTTTGTTGTAATTAATTATTAGGTCATTTTCTTGGTGTGCAAGTAGTCTTCTTTTACAATGCAGAGAATTATTTGTGTTTCATTAACGTGAAATAAAAACATACTATTACAGTTTTATTCAGACTCTCAACAATGTCACTATACATGACTGAAGTCTTTAGGTACTGCTATCCTAGACAGAGTTATGAAATATGTCTTTTTTTAAAAGAGGTGTCACAAATAATAATAACCAATGACTCCACTCCAAAACACAAGAGTAGAAAACAATATCCTAAGAAATTGATAGCTTTCAGTAAGATACAAAAAGTCACCAACATTCATTCACTCCAACAGATATTTCATGCAGAGGATTGTTCTTCTGTTGTGAAAAGGTCAGATCTTGCATACCTCTGAATTCACCAGGAATTCTGAATAAAAAGACATGGGTTTGAACATTTCAGATTGCAGTTTTTGCTTCCCTGTATGGATTACTGAATTTCATTTGATTTCCTATCCATGTGCAAAACTTACACACAATTCTTTTTCTAGGAAGAAGAGAAAAATGCCAGTTCTGAAAATTTCTAAAGGTCCTACTCTTTGGACTGAAGGAAATAGTGTTTTGCACTTTGTGCCAAACTTTGTGCAACTTTGTGAAGAGCAGACAACATCTTGAACTGCCAGGTAACAGGAGAGTAAACTAGCAGATTTACTTTTGTCAGTTTAAATCAGGAAGTACTCAAAATATGAAGACAGGCTAAGAAAACTGGGGCTGTTCAGCCTAGAGAAGAGAAGGCTCTGCTATAAGGGAGACCTTATAGCACCTTCCAGTACTTGAAGGGGGCCTACAGGAAAGCTCGGAAGGGGCTTTTCATCAGAGAAGATAGTGATAGGACAAGGGGGAATGGTTTTAAACTGAGAGAGGGGAGACTTAGGTTAGATATTAAGAAGAAATTCTTCACTATCAGGGTAGTGAGGAACTGGAATGGGTTGCCCAGGGAGGTTGTTGATACCCCATCCCTGGTGGTTTTTAAGGCCAGGTTGCATGAGGTTTTGTGCAACCTAATCTAGTGGTAGGGTTCCCTGCTCATGGCAGAGGGGTTGGAACTTGATGATCTTTAAGGTCCCTTCCAACCTTAATGATTCTATGATCCTATGAAAATAACCACTCCTCTTCATCTCAGGGGTTACAACCTTTATAGCAGGGTGTATTGCAATAAGACAATAGGTAATGCTTTTTTTTAATATATATATATTTTAAAAAAAGAGGATAGTTTCCAACTAGATATAAGAAAGACATTTTTTACAGTAAGGGTGGTGAAACACTGAACTGGTTACCCAAGGAGGTGGTAGAAGCCCCATCCCTGGAAACATTCAAGATCAGGCTGGTCAGGTCTCTGAACAACCAGATCTGGTGGAAGATATCCCTGCTCCCCACAGGTGTGTTGGACTAGATGACCTTTAAAGGACCTTTAAATGACCAAACCATTCTATGATAATACTTCAGGTGGGGTGGGAAACGGGATTTTCAGGCAGGCAAGAAGACAACTTGGGTTACTTCAGTATCTGCTCTCTCTCCTGCATTTAGTTATGATCTTACATCCTTGCAGTCAGAAAGAGACTGTTCATGTGAGGATTCGCAAGTTTTAATTTAGTGACAAATATTTTTGCAAAATTGTTGCCTTTTCTCAGAGGAGAAAAGATCGGTCACTACTTTAACTGCTGCATCATACACTTATGGCTACATTTTCAAAGCTATACTTGTGTTGGAAACACCAATCCTGTTATTGTTACAGGATTAGTGCTTTCTAAATGCTAACTTTCTAAATGCTGCTCTGAAAATAGAGCCAAGGAATATGTTTGTGTGTACTTTCTGAAAGTAATGTAGGCTGTGATTGTTGGCCAGTCTTACAACAGCACTGTTACATATACATCTTCTGATGTACTATCTATAGACATTCATTCAGACCTGTCTGAATTTCTTCAGAAGTTGAACATTTATTTTAAAAAAGGAATGACAGGACATCAGTTTGAACCTACCTTTGGCAAAGATTAATACAATTTGTCTTCACTCTGCTAACACCTTTTATTACATTTTTTTTCAGTTGTCTCACAGGAATAAAGAAAAAAAAAACAGCTTAAAATTAATAACAATCTTTGCTTTGCTTTGTTCTGCTAGAAACTTAAAACCTGCACTGCAGTGACGGAATCAACCTGGTGCTGGCACTGCCAATTTGCCAGTTCCTTAAGCCTGATTAAACTTTTTCTCTCATTCTGAATTCAAACTAGTTTAGACTCCTATTACATTGCAGTAGCTAGTTCTACCTCAGGTGAGAACTAGCTTTCTCCTTCTGTTACTGTACAGCATCTATTGCAATCAGTGTTAATTTTTAACTATAAATGCTTAAAATTGTCCTTGAGTGGGCTTTCTAACCATTGTCTTAACCACTACAATAATTAATAACAAGGAAATAGAGGAAAGGAAAAGCATGTGTCTTGTAACAGAGAGAATATCTAGTTTCTGTACTTTGGTTACACTAAGGCACGATGTACATAGCCAATCCACCACTATCAAAACTAATGTAGTTCAAGACACACCCAGTGATGCACTACTAAGCACCTGGCACAATTTTAGAAAGCTAGAAAGCCTAGAATTTGGGTACGAAGGCATTTTCAGGATTATCATCTTGGCCAGTTTTGCACTTGGCATACTACAGGCTTACATTCTTATCCTGATTTGATTTTTTATTCATGACGTAATTATATTTTTTTCTGTTTATACAATAAGGTAGGAAGATAGGTGCTGTTGGGTTCCTGTCTATCAAAAGGGCAAGAGGGCCTCATCCAGAGAGTAATTCAGTTACCTGTGATGAATTCTTACTCTAAATTGCTCTCTGGGTGGTAGAAACCTTTTCGTCCCAACAGTTATGGAGGATGCCTAATCACCTAACACAGGCACTTGCCTTCGAGTGCCTTGAATTAGGCTGTGTGAAAAGCACCCAAAGTTACAAAATAATGCCTCCCTGGCACAAGTAACCCAGCAACATCCGTTTTTTATAAAAGGACATATATTATGGTAGTTGTCTTCTCTGATATTGTCATGCTCACATCTTATACAGAACTGACATGAAGTCGATATAAAACCACCATTTATCCCACATGTCCCATTTCAGCTATTTCAAGACTAAATCTATCACTGGCTTTAGCTTTCATCTTCCTCTTTTGTCAAAATGTTCTAGGATTTAAATATAATCCAACTAGAAAGAACAGAGATTATTTCTTCAGTAAGTAATGATAATTTCTCTTGTGTTGGTGTGGTATGAATACAGACAGCATCTAAAAGTCTTACAGCCACTGGTGTAATAAAGTTCTTTTTTGGTGTGATTAAACATCAAATAGTTTTAAAGGACCCATTTATAAAATTTGAATTTCAAATGCTTATTTCACAGCTGAAAATCTTGTATTATATTCAGACAGCTGATCTATAAATCCTCTCAATCCTTAAACTGCACTGGCCAAAGTACTATCATTCATTAGATAAGGATAGTGACTACTTCATTTAAAATGAATCCTAGTAGCTGACAGGCAGTGGAGGGAACATTTTATAGTGTGACATGAGCCAGAAATACAGTTACCTAAAGGAAATAGCATTGAGGGGTAGTAGATATTAGACAGGGAAAATGCCTGCATGACGATGACTGTGAAGGAGGCCATTCAGAGCTCCCACACAAGCAATATTTCTTACAGTCTTGGCTACAAACCAAGACTATATACTCACACACACATATATATGGATAAAAATATACAGTCCATCCTGGTATATAATTTAAAACATAAATTAGAAATCCTTACATATATTAATAAAACAGTTATGGGCTACTTTCTATGAAAGTCCACTGTTATATGTTACAAGGAACAATATTATTTTACCCTGTTGTTTAAATACATTTTGCCTTGTAACATATAGAAACCAATGGTGTAAATCTGGACCTTATGTCTAATTTGCCAAGAAGCAGACATTTCTAAAGATTCTAATCCTCTGAAGACAAAGTAATAATTCAGTTTCAATTCTTGCAAGTTATACAGTTCTTGCACATGATTAAAAAAATCAGTGGGAATGTTCACATGATTAGATTTTAGTCATATCCATAAAGTTGGAAGAACTACAGCCTTACTATACTCATGGATAGAAGTAGTTTTATGACAAAGCAGAGAAGAATGTGGAAAAATCAAGGACCTTAAATAGAACAGATGCTTCAAAGTAATACTGAAGGATAAATAATAATAGCCTTCAGGATTGCCTCTGCCTGGTATTTATTTAAGGTTTCACTTTCTCTACATTTGCAGCTATTTTCACCTTGAAAAAAATAAAACTAAAAGAGCATGCTCACTGTATCTATTTTAAGTATGTAAAACCTTTTGGAGATTAAGATGTTTTGTAATTACTGTTTCTCTTTTAGCTCTAGTGAACAGAACAAGTTTGCAACAGCTTATGGATATACATAAACACATTATGGCTGCCTACCTGTATAATTTAATGATCAAGACATGGATGTGTTAGGATGGAATGCCATGTGTTTTGCAGCCAAGCCATGCATCTGTACAGCCTGGCCTAACAAAGAGCTCTTTCAAGTGCAATCAGAGATAAGGTTTCTAGAAGGGAGTGGGGCTCAGATATATTAGAACAATTGTGCTCTCAGCAAGGTGGAACCACCCTCTCGAGGCAGTTACTGTGGAGTATACCCTTGCTATGTAAGGGAGAGCCTGTGCAGGGTACTCAAAGGCCTACCTGCACATCATCAATCACGCTTTGAGAGCAACTTATTTTACAACAGCAAGTCAGAGGGAGTGGAGAAGGGCAAAGGACAATACATTTCTGTAGAGCAAAAAGGGAAGGCTTCAACTTTCTCCATGAAAAGCTTGAAGGTTTTTTTTCTCCATTTAGGAGAAGGGGAAAATAAAAGGGGGTGGGGGGAGAAGTTAAATCAGACTTCAATAATACAAAACAAAAAGCAAAACCCCAGGATTGAATACACGAAAATGAGAACTATGTCTGTCACACTAACCAGAAGCAACTTCAGTGGTGTGACGTGTTCTTCCAGTGCATGGCGAAGGCAGGGATATAAAGCTTAGTTCAAATGCATTCTGGAAAAAAGAGGGAAAATGCTTTCAGTTACATTTTGGTCTTGTCCAGAATGGTTCTGTTGGCATTTAGGATGCATCCACAACTTTTAAGATTGCGTTCAATTGCAATTCACTTGCTGTCAACTGCATTTCAGCCCAGAGTGCAACAATAAGGTCAAGAGAAGTTTAGAATTTATTTCAGAGAAAAGACTGCTGCTATGGGACCTTTTTGGCATTGAGCCCCAGAGAGCAGAAAGCAGCCCCCCCATAAGTGCTGGTCTACACAATCTGCATTGTTCTCTCAGGTTTCACAGCTGCAAAGGTTGCTTCCTCTTCCAGAAAGCAAGACCTCTCCTTGCAAAGCTCCACAGCAGCTCCATGACAGGAAGGATTTTTGTCTTTCTGTCTCACTTGGGTGGTGCTGACCTTGTACACTGTTCCACTGCTTGTATCGCCCTGCCCCAGAACCAAGTAACTTGGCCTGAACAGCACAGTGGGTCTCAGGTGGCTGAGGTCTGATAAGGCATTTCCCTCACTCTGTGCTAGTCTTGATAAGAATTACTTGAAGGATACACCTCCTAAATTATTTTATTTAATAAAATTTTAAAAAAAACCACAACTTTTGCCATACATAAGATGAAGATAGGCCAAGAACATATGAATTAAATAAAGCCCTTTTTAATTATTAACTGTGCTCCTCAGAGACAGTCTCGCTAGTTCCTATTCAAGAGGATCCCCCACCTAACAGTTTCCTTTAATGTGCTTATGCTAAACCTGTTTCACAAACATTTTAGTAACGATCCCTTTCTACACTGGAATTTCCCCAAGCTTCCTAGCAGGAATCACTCGCAATTCCCAGCTGATGACAGTCCGAAAGGCAGCTTATTTGTTGCTTCAGGAAACTACAGTTTGAACAAGTCTCTGGAGTTTAAAAGGGGGATATATCCATGCTATAAAATGGGAGCTGTCGACCTGCCATCCTAACACCCTGCTGTGGCCTAGTGCCATCTCGTGGACGCCAGCGGTTTCCAGCAGAAAGCATACGAGAGAAGGAGGAAAGGAAGACAAGAGAAAGTAGGTCATTTCAGGAAAGAACACAAACCCCGTTTCATCTGCTATGTTCCTGATGTAGTAGAGCATTCAGAGGAACTTATAGGTATCGGATTATGTGATTCCCATTGTGTATGTTCAGCCTTGAGAGCCTTCACAGCCTTTTCAAGCAACACATATGTGAAATATGGGTGTGACAGCTCAAAAAAGCTCACACATAAAACATGAAGATTTGGCCCCAAATCTGAAGTTTAATAATTAGTAACTCTAAGTAACAAAGGCAATAAAAAAACCCCAAAAACAAACAAACAACAAACCACAGCTAAAATAAAAGAGATCTAAGAGGTTAAGATAGTCGATCCACATAATTACTATTATGCATTAATATTTGTGCATAGTTTTTCATATCTAATGCAGTTTAAAATAATCAATTTAACCACAAAATGTCTCTGTTTTCTAGGTACACGAAAAAACTAGGAAAAAAAATTGTTTTACTTTACAGATTTGGTGGTGTGAGAAAGACACTATGTCATTGTTTTTTTCCTGATAAAGTGATTTCATATTATTTCCAAATGATCCTATTCCACTCCAAAGGGAAGTGAAACAATTTTGATTTATAATTAATTAAAATCACAGACTTTCATTGCAAAGCTAATCTGTCATGCTGCTGAATTCCCACTTCAGCTGTGCAAAGGCATCATTTTGTCAGCCCAGTAAGCTTTTAGTTACTATACTTCCCAAAATAAATGCATCCCTAATCAGCAAGTACTAGAACAGCATCTAGTCTGAATCTAAACTTTTGCAATCAAGTGATTAAAAAAAGAAGAAAAAAAAAAGCCAATCAAGAACAACTTTGTTGTCCTAGGTAGATCACAATCTCCTTCACTGTTTTGGTTAATTTTTTTTTCTGACATGACTGCAAAGTCTTTTGCTAATGGAAATGAATCTGCCGTTATTAGATAAGGATTTAGCAGCAAACTCTGAAATATTGCAGCCTGTCATATCAGATGACACCAGGGCTTAAAACTTTTCACATTCTTTTAGTTACACCTTCTAGTATAGCTCTGCACAAATTCTCACATCTGAATTTTTAAAAAGATGCATTTCTGCTTTCTGATTAATGCTGAATGACCACAAAGAACTCTGGCATTTTCCTTTGTTGGAGAAAACTCAGTTGTTTTTAGAGTAGAAAAAAAACCATAAATTGGCTTATTTCCATCACGGATGTATGTGTTGAAATAAAATTCACTTTCTGGAGAGAAGGTGCCCGCACTCCCCATAAAATGTAAGAAATTTAGGCATTCAAACTAGGCGATTTAATGGGCTGACATTTAGGCTAACATTAAAAGATGCCCAAAAACCCAAAATCTAATAAGTGCCACCCAAAAGCAGTTACGGCTCTATCCTTACTTGGGATTCTCATCTACTGGCTCTATTCCAGAGCTGGTGCCTAGGTCCCGTCAGCTCTTCTCATAAAAAAAGGAGAATTTACAGTGTTTCCCAATTTGTGATACTTAGTAACTTAATAGTTCAAGCATTTGCTTTTGTGGGGAAGGTGCATGTTTTAATTCCTCCTCTGGATAAACTGAAGCCTTCCACGACTGGTGTGTGCTACCTGCTTTTCAGGATACATGGTCAATACTGTTTTCTCCTTGCCCTCTGGCTCCAAACTAGAGAACAAGAAATTCAAATTGTCTGCTTTAGGAAAGAGTTCTGACTACTGTTGGTAGTTTGGGGGGGTGGAGGGGGAGTGCACACAGAAAAACTTTATATGGCTTCCTCCTACCTGTCTTTTGTATAACTGGATATAGACCCAGTTGTCATTAAAAAAACCCAACCACAGAAAACCCAAAAACCAACAGCCCTTCATGTAACATTTCCAAGATTCCTTAATTGACCAATATAGTTTAATTTCAAGCTGGTTTTGTGGACATTCCTTATAATTAATCTAAGTTATTTTATTTCTGACAGACGAGAAGGTTTTTTGACCTTTCTATTTAAATGGAAAGACTTGCTTGTCAGATGCAGTAAGATTTTTTTAAATGCTACTCCAATCTTAGAATATATAGCTGACATTGACAGAATGTTTTATGATGTGATCTCTCTCTCCTACTTCCAGCTAAGATTAATAAAGTCCTTACCTCCCCTTTGGCCTCCAGATCTTATTCCAGCAGGAAATCACACCTTAAAGTAAGTGATCCTGCCAGATACTTCATAGATTCTCATTAAGTGTGAAAATGGCAGGCAGGTTCCATCACAGATCATCCCAAATGTGTTGAAGTGAAACAGGAAAAGAATAGGTGTGCTCATCTACATGTGTAAGTATCATCTGTTGTTATAATTAGTATCCTTTATTTCCAGACAACATACATGTAAGATTTTGGTTTACCCTGAAGGTTTTAGGAGTTTCTTTTTGTATGCTTATTCCTGTATTACTGCAGCCAAGTAACTTAAATTATTTCATTAAGATCTGTATTTTTAAACATTACCCCATATATATATGAAGAAACACTTTACGGGGATCAATTTCTAAGTATTATTACACTGTGCAGCACAATGTATAGTGCATTTCTACCATAATTAACATAATGTTTTCAAAAAGCAATCTCGTGAGGAAGAAAAAAAGGCCAAGTGGAGTAAACCAGACAAATTTTACCAGAGATGAGCCAAAGTGCTTCAGGGACTCCATTAACCAGTTCACTCTCAGTGATGGGAGTGATGGGACTGTATTCAATGCCATGTGTGACTGTCAATTTTATGCACAGTATGACAACTCAGCCACATATTCAATCAAGTTTTGCATTACTCTGGAACATGATATCAAATCTGTATTTTTTAGGCTTTTTTTTTCCTTTTTCAAACAATAAGGCTTCCAGGATATAACTGATTCCTTGTTCCATGCTGTGAATTATTATTCTAGATTTCCAAGGGGAAAGCAGTGGTATTTTTGCTTTCAAGATTGCTCAAAAAAAACACCTGCATTTAGAATAAGAAATTTTATAGAGCTGTAAGATATTGTCCAGAGTACAAGTGGAAATATTAAGAGTTATATCCCATCTGAAGCTGAAATAAATATATTTTAAATTTCTTCTTCACTCTTGCACACATGGAGTACGTTTAATATAAGTCTCAATGCCTGTAGATGTCTCTAAAGCATAACTGAGATAAATTTACTGTCAGAAGGAACTATGTATTCACACAGGAGTAATTACTTTTAGTCTTATTCCACATTTTAGCCTGAAACCCAGTGAGCATTTTTGTTGCTACCACAGA
Organism: Chaetura pelagica; assembly: GCF_000747805.2. Lineage (NCBI taxonomy): Eukaryota > Metazoa > Chordata > Aves > Apodiformes > Apodidae > Chaetura > Chaetura pelagica. Next base: position 2,582,472 of record NW_009952533.1, on the reverse strand, counting down.
GAATCTGACATGAAGAAAACACTTCTAATTGTAATCCTATAACCTCTAGCTTACTTTTAACTTAACTTGTTATGATTACACTATAAAAAGAACTGCTGGAAGATCAATTGTAAATGGCACCAGGAAAATAAACTTGTTTTACTTCTCTTCATTTATCTTGTCGTCACTTCAGACACTGTAGCGACATAGTTTGATCAACTAGCCAAGTTCAGCAAAGGATGTGGATATCTGATATATTGTCAACCAAAATCACCTTGCATGCTTTCTCGAGGCAAATTTAGCACTAAGTAGCAGTGTCCAACTTAATGACTCAGTCCTGCTCCCATGAAAGGACATTTGTCAAGCAAACACAGCTGAAGTGCAAGAGGCTGGCTAGAGTCTTTTAAGTTCCAACACGGCAGAGCCTCATAGCCAGTCCTATACTTCCATGCACACCAATAAATCACAGCTAAGCCATAGTGCACCTAATTTTTGCCAGGGCAAAATGTTTTAGTAATAGTATTACAAAATACTCTGGGGTTTCCTAGAGCTTTACAAAGGATAGGGAAGGATGGTGGCACAGAACTAGCTCATGGCAGCTGTCTAGTTTTTCAGATTTGAGATAAGAACATGTTACAGGATTTTAATATTTTGATAGACTTTAGTAAAGCCCTTGACACTGTGCCCACAGCATTTTCCTGGAGAAATTGGTTACTTCTGGGTTAGACCAGTGTACTCTTTGCTCAGAGAAAAACTGGCTGGATGGCCACACCCAGGCCCACAAGCTGTGGTGAATGGAGTTAAATCCAGCTGGTGGCCGGTCATCAGTGGTGTTCCTCAGGGTTTATTGTTGGGGACAGTTCTCTTTAATATCTTTATCAGTGATCTGGATGAGGGGATCGAGTGCACCCTCAGAAAGTTTGCAGTTGACACCAAATTGAGTGGGAGTGTTGCTCAAGGGTAGGAAGGCTCTGCAGAGGGACCTGGACAGGCTGGATCGATGGGCAGAAGCCAATTGTATGAGGTTCAAAAAGTCCAAGTGCAAGGTCCTGCATTTTGGACACAACAATCCCAGACATTGTTCCAGGCTTGGGCAGAGTGGCTGGAAAGCTGCCTGGTGGAAAAGGACCTAGGAGTGCTGGTGGAAAGCTGGCTAAACATGAGTCAGCAGTGTGCCCAGATGGCCAAGAAAGCCAACAGCATCCTAGCTTGCATCAGCAATAGCATGACCAGCAGGAGCAGGGAAGTGATTGTTCCCCTGTACTCAGCACACATGAGGCTGCACCTCAAGTACTGTGTGCAGTTCTGAGCCCCTCACTACAAGAAGGACATTGAGGTGCTGGAGCAAGTCCAGAGGAGAGCAATAAAGCTGGTGAAGGGTCTGGAGAGCAAGTCTTGTGAGGAGCAGGATTGTTTAGCCTGGAGAAAAGGAGGCTGAGGGGAGATCTTGCTCTCTACAGCTACCTGAAAGGAAGGTGTAGCAAGGTGGGGGTCGACCTCTTCTACCCAGCAAATAGTGATGGGACAAGAGGAAACAGCCTCACGTTGCAGCAGGGGAGGTTTAGATTGTATATTAGAATAAACTTCTTCACTGAAAGGGTTGTCAACTATTGGAGTAGGCTGCCCAGGACAACACCTCCCTAGAGGTGTTGAAAAGACACGTAGATGTGGTGATTAGGGAAATGGTTTAGTACTGGATTGGGTAGAGTTAGGTTATGGTTGGAGGGTCTTTTCCAACCAGAACAATTCTGTGATTCTGTGATAAGACACACCTGGAATTTTAGCAATGTTACAAAAGTAATTCTGACTAGAGGTCTTCATTGTTTTATAGGCTCCACCCACACTTACATGTCAAATATTCTTCTGACTAGCTTTTGATCCAGACAGATAATACGTTTTTGGTCTAGACCTTTAACCTCTGAAATCATGCTGTTCACATGCTTAAAGCTCCTTCCAACTAACTAAATATGCAAATCCTTCAACACAATCACAAACAATGTCTTACATTCCTATGCTGCACAATATGAAAAATAGATACTTTTATAGAAACAAATTTATTATTTGCTGTGACTGAGCTTAAGCTAGCTCAGGCTAACACACAAGACAGGCTGTTATTTTGTCTTCTTCATTCAGACCAGAAGCCTTCCTTGTCTAGGTTAGAAGCAAATACAGTTGAACACTCTCACTCCAATTCTACCTACAGGTTTCATAGTAATCTGCAGTGCAATTTGCAAAATAAACCAATTTTTATTACTGAAGCCTATGGATTAGTTTTCATGAACAATTTAGTTTCTTTTTTTCTGAATGTCATTGACTGAGGATGTTCCTCCTTTGTTACTACTGATCGTCATTGTATAGAAACCTTAGATTCTTAGTCTTAAAAATTTTCTGTTGCATTGCCACAAACATAAATTATCCTGTTATTCTTTAGTGCATAATTTATATTCATTATGTTCCAAACTTGCCTGCTTAAATCTGTACTATACTAACATGTTTTCTGGTTTTATACTTCAATTTATATGCCAACATCACTTTAAAGCCCAAGATTGTTCTATGTAATATCCAATTACAACAGCATTAAAAACAGGAAATGAAGTAAATTATATTGAATAAGCTCAGAATTCCTGTTTGAGCTGTACCCATGACCACACAATAGTATGCATCTTTCTGCAGCAGTGACAGAATAAGACATTTTGCAAATGTTTACAGTTATCATTTTAGTGTTTAAGTTGGCTTTCGCTTGGTATTTATAAAGAAGCCCTGCTTCAGAGAACAGAAAAACAGCAAAACCAAGCAGGGCACTAAATTCATCTCAGGGTGCTGCTGACATTAGAAACCACTTGAGCTTTGCTCAAGAAACTCTTAATGTATTTTTAACCCTGTAGTTTACAGCTTTCTTCCATTTGCTCTATACATAGGTGACCTACTGAATGTATGCACGACAGTGACTATGGATCCCTTATATGCCAACAGCATCTCATGTTAGGACCCACACTCCAATCAGGTTTGAAAATGTCCCCAACAGAATCATTTATTATTTGGCAAAAACAATCAGAGCTGCCTACTAACTACTATCCAACAAAACTACTGGAAAGTGAGGATGACAAGATAGAAGTAATTTATGAGTCACTTCAGAGATTAGAAGAACATACAGCTGGTTTTCCTTATTAATATATTTATTTGTTAACAGATTTCTGCTTAGCCCCAAGGCATAACTTTTTGGGCCATGTACTCAGTCTTTCCTCAAAGTCAGGGGAAGGTATCACTTAATGTGAGATCCTGCACAGCTGCTACCTGCTCAGGTGATCTTGAGTAATGCTATTACTGTGGTTACAGTAGCCTTGTTCTCCTCCCAGTGACTACATGGCTGTTCTTTCTACCCTTTTTTTCATCATTCTGAGTAGCTCCACCTTTTTTGAACACTATTACCAGCAAGCACAAGTTTAAGTAATGAGACTACTAAAGGTCAATGCATTGGTTCTAACACACTTCCATCTGTGCTTTTTGGTGGCACACAGAACGTGAGGCAAGACACAGCACTCTGGGACTACAGTGAGATCCGTCTATTGGGTTCTTTGTCTAAGAGAAGTGACCTGATTAGCCAGGGGTGGTTTCAGCATGGATGTTTGTATGAGCAGCCTCCGTCAGCTTTGCATCTCAACAGTAAAAACAATCCCTCACTTACATAGGAATAGAATAATGTTCTAAACTTATCCATAAAATAGTGAAGTGTTGTTCACATTGAATAAAAACTTGTTCTTGAATGGGCTTGTCAAAATAGTTTCTGTTAACACCTCCTCAAAAGTAAGCCAGGGCTTACAGTAAGAATAAATCAAATAGCACTGGACCATTTTGTTCTTTGTTAGGAATAAGATTTTTTTTGTTCATTCACTATATTAAAACACTATTTAAAATAATATCATTCCCTTTTAATTGCAATGAGTTCCCGGCTTCAAAGTTTGCTTAGTTGCTTTGGATCTTCTTCTTGTATCTAGGTGTCTCCCTGAAAGGAACAAAGCTACCCACAAAAAAGAAGACTAAAGCATGATGGTAAGGTGTAGATAGCATGTGGGTGCCAACAGTCCAAAAACAGAGTTCTAAAATTCCTGTCCCAACAAAGGAGCTACTGGAACTAAGTTTTGGGGGGGTTTTGTGTTGGTTTTTTTTTTTTTGTAAGTCATGTTTTTTTATGCTGCAAGAATGAAATAGTGTTCACTGTTAAGTGGGAGCTTGAATGACTGAGCCTACACTTCTCCTGTGTGCCCTGAAGCAACTCATTGCTCTTTCTGTCACACCTTCTTCAACTGTAAAATTAACCTGTAGTCGTACCTTCCTCAGAGCAGGGATAGAAAAAAAACCACAGTAATGTAAACATGTAAAAAATATGTGATCCTTAACTATACTCTACTAAAATGAGAAGGGGGACAGGACTGGCAGGCTTTGGTACACACTTTTTTTTTTTTTTTTACTACAGTAAAATTGAGAAACTTTCAGAGAAATCACCAGAAGATGAAGAACATTCCTTGTTTAATCTTTCACTAAGCATTTTCTAGTTACCAGTTTCTCGATGCAGGATTATGGAAGAGTAAACAGCTCTTAAGACTAGGTACCCAAAAGTCCTCCAGCTTTGTCAAGAGATTAGTTCAAGGGGAGACCAGGAACCGACACCATCAACTGCAGGACTGCATGGAGGCCAACAGGAGGAAGACCACTCGGTGCTGCCTCCAAACTGAAATAATTAAGAACCAGTTTATGACTCATCTGTGATATGGTGTCTCTTCAGTCTGTGCTTTATTCATAAACAGATGGACTGTAAATATTCATGAAACAATTTTTTCAAAACCAACTTGTACCCTCATAACCAAACACTAAGTGGAAAAACCTCTGTGAAAACATAATTAAAACAGATCTCTGGATCTAAGCATAAGAATTATGGAACATAACATCATAAAACTTGACTGGACACTTTTAGAATTATTTTGGAATTTGAAAGACACAATTCAACAACATAGTGACACTAAATTAACCCAGTTTTGCAATGGCATTTTACAGTCCTTCCGAAATTGTGCTCTACTGTATACAGAAGATTTAAAAGGAGTGCTTGTTTTAGAAAAAGATGAAAGAAAACCTGGGCTAAGAAATATAGATGGCATATTTTTCATGTTTTTTTTATTCATAAGCAAGAAAAAATAGATATTAATAATTATGACAGACTAACACATGCCTGTAATGTTCGTGTTGGCCTGGAAATTCCATTATGGGGCCTTTTTTTTCTGTTTGAAAAGCTTTAATGTTGTTTCTTCTTTCATTTTTGCATTTTTCCACTTTGAAGCCAATACACATTGAATCGTAAAGTCTTTTCATTCACCAAGAACACTTTTAATGAGAAATACGCCAAAAAATGGCAACGTCAGTCATTCAGTCAGGTTTGCTCTAGAAAAATAGGCTGCCTGAAACACCAGAAAACTGTTTCTCCTTGTTTGCATTTGTTGTAAATGGGCAGAGCTGAGGTAGGCAATGGATCTCATAACCTCAGGAACTGTTAAGAGACCTTTTGACAAAGAAAACTAGAACATGAAAGATTTTTCCATACTGAGTACAGGACTAAGTGTGCACTGCAAAACACAGTAAGCTCTAAGCAGAATCCATGGGCTTTGTAAATATTTGTGGGAAGTGTTTGGTATGTAGGTGCTTATTAATCTTGATTTGTTCAGCTAAAAAACTACAGCTGATTTGAAATTAATTTTCTAAATGTATAAATTTTACACTTTTACTTGCAACCATGCCATTGCAGGGGTTTATTGATCAGTCAGAGCACAGGTCATTATAAAATGCAGTGTCTTGCATGAACAGAAGAATACTGCAGTGTTTATATAGCTCTGACAGTAAGCATGGAAGCTCCCAGGGTCAAAAAGTAGACACTACTGCAGCCTAGTGAAGAGGCTTACCACTTTTTGAGTTCTCTCCCTTCCCCTGTGAGGATCTCAGAACAAATCAGAAACACTTTCTGTTTATTCTTTTTCTTCTAGCTCAAGGAGAATAATAAATCATTAGGGGAAAAGAGTTGTCTATATATTTAATGGAATAAACAAAAATAAAACAATGTACTGCACATCACTGAAAAGATTTGTATCTGCTGTACTAAGAAACTGAATTTTCTTGGTTCTGCTAAATGATGCAGAATACACATGAATAACAAAATCCTAACATTTGCAAATACTGGTAAAAGGCAGAAACATAGTGGTCCTCTGGTTGTACTCAGAAGGAAGGATAGGACAAAGGTAATGTTGTAATCAATCTGCTCAAGCAAGTAGTATTAAAATAAACACTCTAAGGAAACCGGTCTTATGCTCCAACTCAAAATATGCTGAAAGTTACAGCTCACAGAGAAAGAAGATATAGGAGCCGATTCAGTGATTCCGTATCACTCAGCTCTCTACCCTTCCAGAAGAAACTGAATCCATGAGATATCAGCCAACTCTGTGAAGTGAGAACCACACAAAAAGCTGCTAGAATGGGGTCCTCAGATGAGTTGAACGCTTTCTGCCTGTTCAGGTTTTTTTAGTTCCTAATGTTCCTAAAAGTATATTTTCACTGTGTTTCTCTGCAGCCATCTAAGTCTAATTTAAAGTCCCATGGAGCTCAAATATGGGACTGTTTTCAGGTCTGGAAAGTACCTAAGTATAAGGTGATGCAACTGGAATTAGGTATAAATCCATTGTGGCTCTATTTAAAAAAAAGCAACCAAACAACAACCAAAAAAACAAACAAAAACACACCTGAAAGCATATTCTCTGTAGCAGAACAGGAAATTTGAGTTCCATTATATCCACAAAATGCTGACATTCTCATTTTTATGGCAATCATTGCAGCAACAAAGAAATGTAATATCCTAACTTTAGACTGTATTACTAAGAAGAGATATCTTGTTGGAGAGAATCTGCAAGAGTTTGCAACCACAGAAACCTCAGTAGTGGTAATTCTAGACTGCAAATAAACAAAGATCTGAAATGTATAAAAACCTCAAAAGACAACTGCTGTACCACAGCACCCAATAGTTACTAGATGGTTATTTCGACACGTACAAAGTAATTACCATGATAGTACCCTAGACACGCTTCTGAAACTTTCTAGGGTAAAATTTATTTATGTAGATTTAAAAAATAAAGCACTTCAAATCTCAGAAAAGCTAGATTTAAACTGGTGTTATAAATGCCATTCTCTCTCCATGCCTCTCAACCTATGCACCAATTGAAGCAGGGCACCCTTAGGCAAATAATAGGTTATCATGTAATTGTACACTGTATCATAATGTATTCACCCTAGCAGGCAAAATTAAAGACCCATTTACTTTCATGGGAAGAAAAAAGCAAGTAATGATGGTGAAGATTTTAGAAGCCTGTATTTGTCAAGAACAGGGAATTAAAAGGCTTTTAGCAAATTGTCTTTTCCTAACTGGTAAAAGTATCACATTGATATTCTCCACAGTTACAACTCCAACACTGCTAGCAATAATGGAAGGGATGTTAGAAGTAGGGCTCAAGGCACTGAGGCTCAAATTGCTGTCATCACCAAGGGGAAATGCAACATCTAATTGTAGATTCTCAAATAATCATCTAGCCTGATTTAGTCTGATGACCCATTAAGATGCAATACTGAACTTAAGTAGAATTTTCTGGAAATAGTCTGCATATAAATTTTTAATGTGACTTCTGGAACACACTGTTCATGTCTTACCCTCTTTACATTCAGGTTTTTAAATTATTTTGCAATACCTTATGGCATTTAACAAAGAACATATTTAATGATCAGAAGATGTCATTTCATACAGGTTAGCTTTAGAAGAAACAACAGCATGCTGAGATCTAAGCAGACAACTCTTAGAACAACTTGTATTCACAATTACCTTAGTTGTCTCCATTTCAGAATGAAAATAAGCTAAAGCTTTTCACTCAGCAGGTTTGTGCAGCTCATTCTAGTAGGTAATTAATGTAAATACTAATAAATAATAACCAGCTTTTTTCTTGCTCCTGTTGCTTCAATAAGAAATCAAATCTCAGGGTACTTTAGAGATACAGCCCTACTTACCAGCTAAGGCTGAGAGTACTCCAACTGTACATTTTTGTTCATGTTTATTTCCAGTAATAAAATTAACCACAGTACACAATAAACTAAATCACACAAAATTGGAACTTACCTTCTAAAATATGCAATTCCCAAATGCAGCCACTGGATGGACTTACGGAGCTAGTGAATATTTTTTATTGTAGACGAGCACAATTAGGTGAGCAACTGGGAAGAACTTTTGCCTCCAGGCAGCAGGAGAAATCCTCTGTAGGAAAGGCCTGAGTCTAAAAAGCAAGGTACAAGGAGGGATTTTAGTGTCTCTTAAATCGATCCTTATTTTTCAACACAATTACTTTAAGAAAAACTAGGTTCTAGAAATGAAAGAGAGTGAAAAGAAAATTTGTTTGTAGGTAAACATACAGCTTAGTTCCAAATGTGCTTATTTAGTACAAGAGTTTTAGGGTAAAAGCACTAAAAAATATACTGAAAAGAAGCTAAGGTTTTTTTGATAGCTCAGTTTGCAAACAGAAGCAGATCATAGTTATTAGAAGTTCTGCTTAATTTTTAGAATATATGCTACCTTAAAATGCTCATACTCTTTAAGAATAAATTAGGAAAGTATTTGCTTCTGCTATCTTTTTCTGGAATAGTAACCATATGAAAGTTTGAATCACTCTGTGTAGTAAGTATAAAACAAGTCCTGTATTAAGGAAGAGTACAAACATCCACAAATATTAAAATGTTATTTCCTTTTTTATTTCTGCTGGCTGCAGCAAATACATCTGAGTATTTTGAGTGTAATGCATTTAACTATAGTTCAATCTACTTAATGCACTTTTTTAGACCAATTACCATTTCCATGTATAGAGCAGTGACAAAATAAATATTGAAATCCCATACCCTGTGTTCTGTTATTGTGCAGCTAAGAGAAGTAGTAGGGATCAGTTGTAGCAGGAAAACTCAGTAAATTCACTTCAAAGAAAGTTCAAGTAAATACAGTTGCTGTGGATAGAACTAAGTGAAGTTGGGGAATGAAAGAACACATGTATGTGCCTAGGAGAAAGAAGAGCTGTTGCACAGATCTCCCCATATCTGCTGTTCTACTTCCTCTCTGTAGATACACCCAGTTACAGGATCTAAAAGTGGATCCTGTAGTTTTATCATTTTATCTGACTGACATCACCCTATTCCATCCCAAACAATTTAGAATGGCACCAAACATAACTGGAGTTGAGGTTAATCTGTATGGCTGAATTTCTTTTGTCTTTGTACTGTGAGGGTCATATGCAGTGTCTGTGCAGTGAGTGAATGTCCTCCGACTCTTTATTTAATTGAATGGGATAGTCTTACTGTGTAGCTATTATAGCCAGGATGAACAAGATACAGTTTAAACAAGCATGTGAGCAGGGAAGAAAGGCTGGGTCAGGTTCAGTGCTACTGTCTATTGCTTTCAGAGCTCTTCTGGAACCAAACATGAAAGGAGACTATAGACACATCTCAGCTAACAATCTCTTCCCCATTCTAACTCACTTCTTAACAGCACGCAACATCAACTCTAGTAAAACTACACCTGCAGAAAAATCACTCTGGATCTCACCAATGTTTTGCTGCTTTCTACCATAAACTGTAAATTCCTGATATTTTTTTAGAAAGGTAACAAAGCCTGGGATAGAGCCCTAAACCAACTAACTTACATGATTCTATAACTTAAAGTTAAGCATGCACTTCAACATCATTCTAAGTCAGGAGCTGAAGGCCTTGAATTAACTGCCTGTGATAATCATACAGGCCATGGAATAGGATGGAATAACACCTCTAACAATTATCATAATTGTGGTGCCCATCACTGCACACTGACTGGGAATGTGAGCAACAGGTCTCTGGCATGCCAGGGCTCCGGAATGCCATATGCTGTCCTGACCTCAGATGGGGGAATACCATCTGGCACAGGAGCTCTGCAGTTGGCACTGCAGACTGCAGGCTCTTCTCCCTCCCTCCCCACTTCCCACCATACCTCTGTGACAATTACCAAGACAGTGATCATGCAGGAATGAAGTCAGGCTACAAGAATATTGAATGACTGAGTCAGAGACTAGGAATGGGGCTGGCAACTCTACAGACTGCCTGATACATATCACTGCCTAAAAGAAAAATTGTGACAAATCAAGTTGTCCTGTACCTCTCACTAGGCAATGAGATCCCCTCCCTGTTCTCCCCACTACACCACATACGTCACGTCACAGGTGTGCATCTCCCTGTAAAAATCCTCCTGGAAAACATCAAACCTCAGCCAAGAATGCTTCCCCCTGCAAAGCCCCTGAGCATGACTTGCTATTCTTGGCTTGTTCTGACCTCCTTTAATTTCCTGACCTTGTTCTGGAACTAGGTGTTGGTCTGCTTTTAATCACACCAGACCAACCAAACAGCAATCTTCTCATACCAGTGCTGATTTAGGAAGCCTTTGCTAAGCTGCTGCATTAGGAATCTTCCCCCACACAGAGATTAGGTCACAGTTTTCCTTCCAGGGTAGGTGGGACCATGAGCTGCCAGCTCCAAACTGGGCAGGGCAGCATCCTAGTATCACAGAGGGCAGTGTAGACAGAGCCTATGGAATTACTAGTAGCACTAATCTAACCACCTACATAAGCAAATCAAGTGAATCATCTATGTTACAGGTCTATCAAGCCTCAGACACACATATAATACTGGATATGTACTGGACTGGCTCATAAGATTACATTTTTTAAGTGCTTCTAAATTACATGTTACGATTCAAGCTACTTAAAGATGAATGCTCAGTCTGGGAGTGGTCCTCCTTCAAATGGAAAATCTAACTAATTAATTATTTTAGATGAACCATTGGATATGAAACTATTTATTCCTATGGATGGAGTATATGTCTTAAATTCTAAAATCAAAGATTTGCTAGTTAATCTCATTATTTTATCACATTCTATCAAATTTTTCAATCTGCTCTAGTTTGGAAAGAGGAGGTAAATATCTATACCTCTAATATTGTTTTAATTTAAGCTCTGTCAGGCATTTAGTTGCTAGATTCACAAATGACAAAGCTTATGCAAAGCTCCGAATCTTTTCACTCACAGATTGTTTGGTAAATTGCTTTATTTGCTTTGGATGCACTACTAAAATAATTCAAACTAGTAACCAGTCTGTTCCTGTTACTGTACACCTGAAAGTGTAATAGCATGTCTGTCCTATTACAGCCAAATGACAAATATCAGAAAAATCGTTGCCAAGACTGCCTGGTTTGTCTGCGTCGAGGCCTGTGGATTCCCACCTGTTCTGTGCAATGCTGCTGCGTATATTATGTGACAGCACAGGCTAAGCACAGCTTGGAACACTGCATGTGTGGGTAACATATGACATTCAATATGAATTCCCCTCACTTAATTAACACCAAGTACTTTCTTTGACACACAAAATTTTAGTAGCATATTCTTAAAATTCAGAAGACTGGCTTTGAGGGCATTCATGTGTGCCACTCTGAAGAAGTAACAAGATTACAGTGCTCACATTGCTCAACCCTAACATTTGAAATAGAATCACAGAATCCTAGGGGTTGGAAGGGACCTCGAAAGATCATCTAGTCCAACCCCCTAGTCTAAACCTCGTGCCAAATTACTTTCTGCTTATCCAAAGTGCTTGCACATACTCATGCTGATAGGTATTCCTTATCTCCTGACATTTCAGTGTTGATTTCAGATTAGCTTTTTAAAGACATAAGGACTATCAGTATATGTTTCCATGTATTCTCTAACTTATTTCTACTCAATTCCGAGTCTAATTTCTGACACCACACATAGCACCTTTGCTCATTGAAAGCAAATATCCATGCAAATATGAAGGAAGAATGAATTTGAAAGGAAAAAAAAATAATTTGCAACTCCCAAACAACAGATGACAAAATTGATAAACCTTCTATCCTGGAGAACACCTGCTTTTATTTATGTACAATTAAATTCCAAAGCCAGAAGTTGGTAAGAGCAGACTTCTCTCCCCAGCAGCAAATACATTTCCAGAGCTGATCAATTACATTCACAGGCATGCTCAATGAAGCAAGTCCTGGTCCAGAAGTAACCCTACCCCTATCTTGCTAGTCCTCAGTGCTTTAAGACTTCTTCTACTATGCCCCAGCCTGCAGTGCCTGACTTTGACCCTCGCTGCTTTAAAATTAGGTATGTCTTTTTATGAATTTGTTCTTTATTTTAACTTCTGAAAATGAGATGAGGAAGCTTGTTACACAGTGTACTCTTCACACAGAAAAGTGAGTCTGGTGCTGCTTGCTCGTGTGCAGATTGCATGCCACAAATCCACCCTCATTAGACATCCAATCCAACCCTAATGAGGGAATGGATTCCTTCAAAAGGAGTGGGTGAAACAATGAAGGGTATTAATGTCACATAGCAATATGCACACTAATTTCAAGTACTAGTATGTGTTTTCCTTATTTGTGATTCAGAGCCTCTGGATGAGCTCAGAGCTAATGGTGATCCTGAAATTCAGGGGAACAGTCTTTATACACACACTTGAAACACAGACTGGTGGAAATAGATGCCACAATTACACAGGGAAGATGTGCATTCATGGGTGAGATAATTATAAAGGAATATAGTGTTCTAATATAAATTATAAAACTCTTAGTACTAATAGAACAGAGAAGTGTACTGTGATAATTTTCATAATATGCTGACCTTGAATTAAGGAGTTCAGTGATTTCTAAATAGATAATAGTATTGTATAGCAGGAGTACTTAGATAAACTGGAGTGGCAATGTCCTTTAATCTAAAAATAGAAAAATGCTTCTTCCTAGAAATACCTGAAGACTACAACTGTAGCTTCACAAGCAACTTAAGGCAATCTTGAGTTTGCAGAGTCATTGAAAGTAGCTGTCCTGTCCCCTCATCGCTCTCTGGCTCTAAGTTGCTGCTCTTCCCTTGACAGGGCACTATGCCATAAAACACCATCATGCCACCTCACAACCACTCAGTTCCCTGAACAAAAGCCACTTTACCACTGGCCAGCTCGGAGGACACAGCAGCAAATGCAGTGACAATTTGTACAGTGGTCTTAGGTAATGCTTAGGCTAGCTATTAATGAGATGGGAGATCTCCCTGAAGCTCAGAGATCCATTTTCATGCTTAAGCCGGTGACACAGAGGATGCCTGCATGCCTACATAAAATCAAAGCAACTAGGGAGCGGATCAGGAAGCTGCTTGAAGCTGTTGTCTCAAGAAGCACTTGCCACTAGTGGGCCTGCAGGTGCTCTGTTACATTTACTTGTATGTAACCACACAAAATTTCCAGAAGGAAGCCAGGACAGATCATCGTCCTCTGCTAATGTGATCTAGCTGGGGACAACACCATAGCGGTAATACTCCAATTTACAAAATGGCATTAGTCCTTGGTCAGAGGAGGGAAATCTGTCTGAAATCCTTCTTTGGCCAAATGTGGTTAAACACAGATCTCTCTGAGGTGCACTCTGGTCATCAGGCTAACCTTTTGCTCTTGGATGAGGCTGAAGTATATTGTCAGGCACTTGAGGTACTTCAAGTTGTGCCACTTGAAGTGAAAAGGGAGTGTCAGGCTCATTGGGCAAAATAGGAAACATCACACTAAACCTTAAAGTAGAAAGAAACAGAGAAATAACACATCTTCATGAGATTATGAGCAATTGTAGACACAGGAAACATAGCACTGCATCTGAATGTAAAGGGGGAAAAAAAAATAGCTTTCTCATTTGTGAGCTGCTAATTACTGTCAACTGAAAACAAAACCAAAAAAACCTCAGCCCAAAGCAGACTTCTATAAAACTTTGTCTGGTTTTTTTCATGCATCCAGATGGAAGCTGCATGTGTTACACATTTATTTACTTCATCAGTCCTGCAGTTTCTACAGCAAGGTAGTACTCAGACAGTTAATATCAAGGAGCACAAAAATATATATATTGCCATTATAAAGACTATAAACAAGGAGACTTCTTGAAAATCTGCCATAGGCCCTTCTGACATCTTTTCACATACTTCATGCACAGAACTTTAATCCTCAGCCTTACAATCAGTTAAAGCAACCAGAAGACTATTTCAGATTGCACCGCCCCGCTGAAACAGTATCACTGCTGCTTTTACCTGAGTCTTTTTATGATTTGCCAGTCAGGTCACCCAAATTCTCAGTTCAGAGAGCAAGAGAATCAACTACCATGTCCTCACATTTCCATGGGAGCTCCCACATCAACACAGAACATCTCACATGAATTCCCAAGTGCAAATCAATAGAGAGGATACAGAAGAAAAAAGCAAGTATTAGCCATAAACTCTGCTGATTGACAGATTTGTTTTGAAAAGACAATCATAAACTACGTAAAGGCTGCATTCAATAACAGAGCTTTGTTTCATCTTATTTTGGAGAACAAAGATCAGTTGCAATATGTTATTTCTAATCCACTTTCATAACATAGAGTAAGAAGGTACTTAAACAGGGAGACTAGGCTATATAAGCTGCTCTTTGAAGCAGTCTATAAAAAAGGAATTACAGCTGCTATAATAAGTTAACACCTGTATACATGGCTTTAAATTTGTGATCTACTTCAGACTAGAGAAAGGAGTTGATATAAGCAGGTATACATGGGACTCCTGCAATTAAAGAGACTTTGTTATTTCCTGCAGCACAGCTAGAGGCATAGAAAATCTAGCTGAGATTTTAAGATTTTTATTATCATATTAGCAAATATCTAGCAGAAATGGAACTCCTGATTTTTCATAGGCAAGACATTTTAAATGTTCTTGCACTGAACAACCTTTCTGTAAAAAATACAAAATGGCTTTTATGAAATCAAAAGCAGAGTATGAAGGGTCCCAGAGTGAAAGTATGTAATTAAAAAACTCTAGTTGTGCTTCGTTTTTAAGTTTAATTAACAAAATCTGCTAGGATCCTACTAGAAGAGACAGAATACTTTTTGAATACTAGATCAAATTTTCTGTTACAATAATTCTTTTCTTTTAAACGATGAGGATGTTTCTCTTCTCGGGTGCAGCCTTTAATTAGTCTGTTCAGACACAAGCAGTATTAGCTAGACTCTGTCACAATTACCCACATTTGGTAGCTAATTACTCCTTGAATAGTCTTAAGGCTACCAACAATTTTAGTACAATTGGCAGCCTGGGGCCCCTAGGAGCTGTTCCAGCAACCAAGAATAGCTGGAACAGAAAGACAGGCCAGTCATGACCCTTTCTCCTCAGCCACAACCTAACATACCTACTATGCCAAAGGCAAGAGCAACACAGAAATGAAAATATTCCCAAGTGGCTAAATGTGCTCTCTTTATGGCTTTTTTAAACTAATGGAGTAGCATAAAAGGACTATGGGGAAATGGAAAATAGGACCTTTTAAATGCTAAAGCATTGGCAGGACTACTAATGATTTTTCAATTTTGCAACCTTCCATTAAAATAACAGCACAAACCACTTATAAGGGATCAGATTCAGACACAAGACTTTGATTCTAGTGCAATTTTATTCACTGATGCCTCATGTTTCAGTAATTTACATCACTGCAGTATGAGTGTCAAGAGGGTATAAAATGCTGGCTTGATTTAGTAACATTTCATATGTATTTTACACAGGTAGAAATTACTTCACAAGGGACACAGCAGTGTCTGTGATTCCAGTAAAATTATTCCTACTGTACACTTGTGACATCAGTGGCAGACTAAAATTAACATAAAAATTTAAATAAGAACTTCAGCTTTAAATACACTGTTAATTCATATTCTATTCCACAGCTTCAGAGCGTTGCTGTGAAAATTTGCAGTCCTGGGTTTGCAGAGAGCAAGGAATTCCTTCTAAAAAACTTCACAAGGTTATGAGGGAACTCTTTCTAACTGTTTCAGTAGCTGTATCCTCACTGAAGAATTAGCTCATTAGCTCTGCTTTTCCTAATTCCTACAATTTAGGTCAGTGTTCCCAGCAAAAAAAAAAATAAAAAAATATATATATATTAGTTATCCATCAGATTTTCAAAGGGAATTGACTCTTCTTGCATTGCATGACCATTTGACCTGGTGCAAGAGATGCAAGCACTTGATGTTCATAATTTTGGGGGAAGAGAAGAATTGAGTCTTTTCACTGGCTGACTACTGTTACTCTGGATTAAATATACGGTAAACTGCATCTCACTCAACGCCAGTCTGGAAAATATTGTCTACTGAACTGTGGGGACCATGAGAATTTACAGATATTCAGAGATTATTAGCAAACTTGTACGGTCATACTCATGGGTGTGTCAGCAGAGGTGGGGTTGGACTGTAAAATGGACACTGGACTCTCAACAACAGCAACAGCTTAGCTTAGCTCAGCTGTCAGCAGCAACACCACAAAGCTGCTAGTTTGAAGATACATTGCCTTTGACAGCAATATTGACTTAAGGTACTTCAAACAACTTTTTCTTCCTTCCTGTCTGTCCTGTTCTCTTGACAGCCATGTGACTTTTATCAACACAACTGTCTGCAAGGCCACACTGCTGATCAGGCCCAATGAATTAAACAAGTATGAAATAAAAATTCTGAAAAAAAAAGCATGGTTAGCAGTTTGACCAAATTAGTTTCATGATTCAGTTCCTAAACATACACATAAACAGCAGTGTTGGCACAGCTGAAAGGGTGTCAGGAACAAGGAGCTGGCAATTTAGGTGGGTCCTGGGAACGCCTTAGAACAAGCTGCTGTTGGGAAAACTGTGCATGGAACAATACCTTTCCTGTGTCTGTTCTGGCACTGTGTACCTGCGTGTGTATTGGTCAGTTCCAGGGCTGCAGTATATGACTCTATGTGCTGCAATAAACTGAGGCACAGTAATCCCTTCCCAGTGTTTGTGAGGACATTTGACTGCTGTTCTGGGAGCAGAGTGGGGATTGGAGAAACAGCAGGGTCGTTAGTACCTGAATGCAAATCAGGGGGGAAAAAAAGTAAAACATACCAAAACTGAGTTCCACTGAAGTACACATGCAAACATTCCTACCCCTTGTGCTCCCCTAACATCAGAGGCCAAGACTGGAAGAAGAGACAAAAGTAGCAGACACAGAAGAGATAAAATTACTTCCTAAAATGGTCCTGGATCAGACAGTAAGATTGTAGGACAGATAGAACAGATATTGTGAAAAAAAAATAAAATTATAATGAAGCTAGTCAAACACTGGAGCAAGTTTTTCAAGGGGGTCATTTGACTCTCCATCCTTGGAGATATTCAGAACTCAGCAAGACAAGGCTCTGATCACCCTGATCTCAAATGGCCCTGCTCTGAACCAAGGTTGGACCAAGTAACCTCCAGGATCAGTTCAAACTAAATTATTCTGTGATTCTGTGACCAAGGAGCAACATGTACATGACTCTGATGAAGGTCTAAGCAAGGCAAGGGAGCATAAACAACAGTGGCTACTTCACCACAGAAACTACCAGCTCTGAGCTGGCTCTTACAGATCACCATTTGAAGGCACCATCATATGGTGGCTTTTAAGTGTATGTTAAGAATGGGCAGTCACCTAGGGGGCTGAAGAGAGACTATAGAATAAAAGAGGGAAAAAAGTTTGTGGCTTCCTGGTTTATTACTTGGTAAAAACCTGTCATTTGGACTATGTAACTACTACTATAGTATCTTAAACTGGGGTAAACAGCATTCACAAAAGCTAATCAACATCCACATGACCTATTCACATGACATGTTAGGAGCACCAAATTACAGGAATGAAAATAAATACTATGTGTACACAACATCATATTTACACCAGTATCTTACAATGGTGAAAACAATGGTTCTTAACAAACTCTTCTGCAGCAAAGTTTATGGCCAGAGTATTTCTTTGATGGCAGAACAGCCAGCAACAGGCCCAGGCACCAGGAGGAAGACAAGCAGGAAGGAGGAGGACCACAGAACTATGTCCACACCTGAGGGATCAAGTTTCTGTTTCCCAAAGATCCCTTGGAGACATGCTTATACAAGCATTCCTCAGTCACATGACACTAACTGTCCACTTCCACATTGTCCATGACCAAACCAGAAGATTAAGTTGCCAGTGCCTCTAAAAAACACCATTTTTAGTTTGAATTCCAATGAAGACCCAGCATGTATCAGTTCTCTTCTCTGAGATCTTCACATGTGCTGCTCTAATGTGATCTTGCATGAAGCCTGTCTGTGACCCAGCTCAATTCACAAGTTCTCTCAAAAAGTTTGAATTCTAGTCTTTCCTATACTTTTACCTCTTCGAGGGAGCAAAAACACTTCAGACCTCAGCACAGCACTTGTGGGGAGCACAAAGGAGAGCTGGAGCAAAATGCTGACTCACAGGGTGTGCATACAGAGAGAGAGTAAACCTAGTGGTAAACTAGCATTTTAACATTTAATTCAACCACCACGACTTCAGAGTGGCAAGCAAAAGCAGATATTTTAGGCAAGAGTGTAAGCTATGTGCATGGTAGTTGAGGGAATATTTTAAAAAGTTTTCTATGTAGGTACAGTTATATGAGTATTATAATGAAGTAACAGCGTAAGATGAAATGAATGATGTTTTTAACAGTTAACTGTATGACACACATTTGCTATTATTTTATGAGAAACTGCATCAGGAGTGATCAAATACACCCTCTTTTTACATCACTCTCATTCCCACAGGTTTACCACAAATTAACAGGTCCTATCATTCAAGGGGATCAGACCCTCTGATCTGGGCCAACCAAATTCTTCAGTACTTTCTTTGCTTTAGGATTTGTGGTCACTCCAGAGTCTTTGAGCATCCAAACGAGCCTATCCAAGAGAAGACCTCTATGACGACTGCTGATCAGTAGCCACAAGCACACTGTAATCACTCATAGGATGGCTGTAGTTTGTCTTGCAGGTGGAAGTCAAATATATAAATCATATTTTGGATTATCTACCTACATACGTAGCAATCTACTATGCATCATCAGAGCTTAATTTAGCATATCTGGAAGCTTTCTCTTGGAAGTGTTTTCTATTGATGAGCTCTTCTGAAGCATCACTTTCTGCAAAATTGAACCCCAAAGCATATTTTAAGTTCACTTCTTGTACACATCTAAGTATTTGCATATAATGTACAGTGATTGCAGTTAAAATAGCACTGCTAGTACAGATTACATCGGAATGGTCATGAGTCCAAGACCATGTATCTGGAGTAAATGATGGGAGTGCTCCGCATGAATTGAATAATGGTAAACTGCCAAGAATCTAGGTTTTCCTCCACAGGAAACTACTGAAAATACCAATCTCTCAGTACAATCTGGTCCCATTCTGAGAACAAACACAAGCTTTTTGGTAGTGGTAGAAGAAATAGTAGTAGAAGAATACTAAAGATGCTTCTTTCTACTAAATGAATTCTACTAAAGAATGATTTTGGTAAGTTCACCAAAATGTAGCAAAGAGAGATGGAACAGCTCTTCAGCTTCTAAACAGGAATGTCTGCATTCTCCTAAAATGCTAGCTTAGTAGAATTACAGCTCTACAAACTCTTAAATAAGATCTGCATAACAGAAATTATTGCTGAATTTGGAGTGTGCAATGTTTATTTTGGATGAGTATGCTATTGGTTGATTATTTCACATGAAGTTGATTTACTGCTCACAGCTCATGCTCTACTCTTCAAATGTATTTCTGTATTCATACAACTGTGTCTATTTCACAATACCTTTTTCTATTTCTTTCCTGGAATGAAGGTACAGGTACGCTCCTACCTTTAAGAGTTTGTCAGGATCATCCTTCTTTCATTTTATCCCACACCGCCATACCCTTTTGCCAGTTCTGCTGCAAATTCCCAGCTCTATTTGTTTCCATATACTATATAGTTTGGAGGGAAGAAAAAAAAATATCAGTGGCAGTACCAGCTTTTGTAAACCCTGCAATACTTCAGTTAAAATCAGTTCCACGGGCTAGTCTACTATGCACCAAAAAAACCTGCTGTGCCAACCTAGTGAAGACTGCAGTGCAAGTGCAGAAATGAGTAGCCATAGTTGCCTGAATAATGTTAAGTAGCATAGTTATTGAGTGGTGAATTGCAGTTACAATCCCTGGCCAAAGACAGACAATAAATTCTAATGGAATTTCAATTACAATTAACAAAATTCCAACAATAACCTCAGACAACTTTATATCAAAGTTAATAAAATTCATATACACCTTAAAAACAACATACACCTACCGACAGATCCGGCCCTTTGACTTAGGAAATCTTAAAAATCATCTGGTTCACACCTTAATGTTCTTGTCTACTATCTTCACCTCCAGTAACTAGCGTCATGACAACTAATCTTCAGAATGAAATGCCAAGGATCCATAATATGACACAGCAGCTGCATATTTAAAAGAAGAGACATGGTGGAAAGCACAAAATCAAATCCTTTTTCTTCCACAATATGCACCAAACCTAACCCATCATTTCAAGAATTATGTTCCTAATTATCATCACGACTCTTTTTTTCCCATCTCATTATTTACATTTATACATGAGTACACTTGAGATGTCTATACAAATCATATTCTGAAACATTTCTGTATTTGCCTAAGGTGTAATATATAATTTGAATTTGTGACTATCCCTTTCTTTCCCTCTGAGGAAAAAATTGTCAGTCTATTTACAGCTAATCAGATATAGACATGCTCTGACTTGAAGTAGATTTGTGTAAGGAATACATAGGGTTTACAGCATATTAGACTAGTAGGCTACCATTCTGTGAGATAGTAAACAGAATGAAGAAATAATTTTTTCCTAGGAGAGTTCCTATCAGATGAGATATTGTCTGTTTGTACCATTCTAACTTTATGTTGATCAGGCATAATTTATCCTCCTCAACTGACAGAAAGCTGGCATAAAATCAGAATAAACACTGTAACATATGCTCCCTCTGATTTAATAAAAATGCAGTTGTGTGTTCATGCCAATATAGATCAAATTTTTACTGCCAGGAAATCCACCATGCACAGATTTTATATGACTTAATGCAGAACCATAGTCCTATATTGCTTATTTTTTTCTGCATATTAATAGATTTTTAATTACTTTATTATAGGCACAAATAAAGAGCACAGGTTTGATTGAAATCTCCCTGACAAATACTTGTGTGGAGTGAGCCTACTGTAGCATAATGGTTCTCCAAACAGGATCTCCAGACAGCATGAATATCTCTTTCATGACACTGGCATGCATGACTTTGTACCTATATGATCTAAACAGAAATTAAGTTATCCAAGGCCAAGAGTCTCTAACACCCATCTGTAAAATAACATTGGACTGGCAGTATATCTACATCACTTGAGAGACACTCATGTGCAATGTAGATAATTTTATTTTTCACCTCTTTTGCAGCCACTAACAGCACTGGGACAGAGAGAACAGGCTACTCTGATTTTCAACAGGAAATAGTTCTGCACAAGCTTTATGCTGTGTCTGAACTCTCCTGTGCACCTTGAACTGTCTGCTGAATCCCTGTTCAGCACAAATAACTATAAGTACATGGCTGCTACTACTACTGGAGGAAAAGTTTAGTCTCTAAAGACTACTCCTGCAAGACTGCACTGAACATAGATGTTAACAGGAAAGATCCCAAACCCCTACATGTACTGAAGACAGCCTCTCTCTCTGATGGTCTCTGGGATGTTTCTGTCTAATGCCCCTCCTGTTTCCAGTTATAACAAATTGATTTTTAAATTATAATATAGTACTACTTTTGGGGAACATGGATTTCCCATTTAAATTCAGCCTAGCCCAAGTCATTATTCAAAACTAAAAGGAGGAGATAGGGGTGCAAAGAGATAAAATATGGATACATATACACTAATCCTGCTTTTCCAGTGTCTTGTGTTTTATGTAGTTATACACACCCCTGACAAGCGAGTAAAAAAATGTAAGTTAAGGGTTCATATTTTTATTTGTTAAAAGGTTTTAATAATTAAAGATTTGCAAGGTATTCTAGTCTAACTCACTTTCTGCTACAGTACGTAAAAATGTGCCAAGAATGTATCGAGGAAAGCATGTATTTAACAAGAGCTTGATTTTTAAAAGTCTTCGGTCCCTTCCCACTCACAAGCTCCCTCTACTTGGCAGCACAGGCTACCTTGGCAGGAATGAAGCTGCTCCTATGATACTGCAGCAACCATGAAACTGTGTCTCTGTCATCTCAGTGTAGCTGCACCTGACCCCTCACTGAGTAATGTGACCATCATCTACCATATGTTTGGTGGTCTTTGGATCTCTGTTCCAAGGGGAGGGATGTAAAACACATGCACTAGAGTGTTCTGCTTACACAGCATTTCGTTTTGTTTGGTGCCTTCTCTTTTTCTGAAAGTAGAGAATAAAGGCTTACATCCTTATCATATGCAAATAAAAGACAAATTAGAATAATAAAACTAGTTAATATTATCCTTCATTAAAATGTTCACTGTAAATGTATTTCAGCTGTTCTAGAGTCCTTCAGTAATAATAAAAGCTGTCAGCTTATCAGGTTTAGTGCTGCTTTTTTTGTGAAGCAGCAACTCTGAATCTAGCTTTAGATACTTTCAGACTGACGTGTGTGGTCAAAAATGCATCACCATCACACAGAAATTATATTGTTCTTCTTTGCAGTTGTCCCTCAAATGATGAAATATTTAATGTAATGATTATGTGCAAAATAAATACATTCCTCTCATCACAGGGTCTTGATTACCCCCAGAAAGGTATGGCTGTCTCTTCTCACATAAGGCTTGCCTTTGTAACCTACCACAAGTACTCCCCCACAAAAAACAAAAAAAAGTTAGGCCCATAATTTGTCCTCCCAAAATTTTTAACACCTGCATTAACCAGAAGAAATATAACTCCTAATTCTGAATGTCTTGAGGAATTTGGTCAGACACCTCAAAAACACTACTTAACAGTGGCAGGCACTGGCAAGATACTGAATGAACTAGAACCTTATTCAGAACCAGTGTCATTGCTTGTAATGGGTTAGAGGTTGTTACCACACTTGTGTAAACTTCATTTACCTCTTCCCAACATTATTTCAGAAGCAAGTCCCAGACAATGCAGGACCTACACAGAAAAATCAGCTGTGCTCTTAGCTACTGCTGAAGTAGAACATGCCTTTGGAAGGTAAGAAAACAGTTAATTTTATGCTACAAACAGCTGAAGCAAGTTTGGAGCATGCTTCACTTTGCACCTTTACTGGAGAAACTGAGAGTAAGGATAGTGACAAGGTTTGAATTCTGTAAACGTTTGCTATGACCTATTCTTAGCTGACTTGCATTTCTGGGAACCACTCATACCTTACAGAAGAAATCAGGAAGACTAAAATTAGAAAGATTACAAGTATGTAGATGAGGTTATTTTAGGGAGCAATTTATTGCTAATATATATAGGGTAGTTTTTTGGCTCAGAAAATGCTCTGGGACATGCCATGCACATATGAGATTTTACAGAGCCCTGTGGTGGTGCTTCTTTACCTAACTTTGGGTTATGTGACTATAAATTCATGCAGTTGGGATAAGAGTTGCTTGGGCTTTTTTTATTACATATCAAATTAAACATAAATGTTAGTGTGTACTTTTCTGTGAGCACAAGATGCTCATATATGTGATCTTACAGCTTGGTCACTTCACTCTTCTTGAAAACATTCTGGCATAATGGCCATTTCTTTATGACTAAGTGGACAACCAGTGTCCAAATAAACAACTTTTTCATGTTAGAAACATATAAAAGGAAATATTTAAGTTCAATGCATTAAACATTGTTGGCTAAAAAAAAAAATTAAAAAAAATCTAACTACCTAGTACAGTTTGGCCTGCCAAGTGCAAAAAAAATATAAAGTGAAGTCTGTGAAAATAGTCTATAAATGCAGTTATAATTTTCACATGCTATGTTATACAGGCTCAGGCACCTGATCATTAGTCTCTATAGAATCTGTATCCACTCGTAAACTTCAGATGCTTCCCTTCTAACAAGCACCTTCTTTCTTCAGTTATTCTCATGCCCTTGATTTGTCAGAGTTTCTTATCCCTTGTTCCTGTTGTACCTGCAGCAAGTCTTAGAATTTGGTGTTCCTCTTCTGCATCTCCACAGCGATGTCACTGGGAATGAGATGCAATTGTTTGCTATCTGTAGTAATGGCTTTGCTCTGTCTTCTAACTGGCCCATCCATACTTGGAGTACCTGCAAAATAAAGAGAGAAAAATTCATTAATCAGCAATTCAAAATAATTTTTACTTGTTGCCTAGCTTCTTTGTGATAAAGGCCCCAGTTTACACATTTTAACACAACAGCTATGTGGTCTTTCTAAGCAACAAGAAGGTACTCTGTTCCAGTGGAGGAATTTCTTCAGTCAATGAAAATAAGATTTTGTAGACCTTGGTGAGAATACTACATGAGCGAATGTGAGGGTCAATAACATAACTGACCCAGCAAAATTCACCTTACTAGCTAAACAAATTGACCACAATTGTGGCTGCATAATAAGTTTCTATTATTACTAGAAAGGGGCAAAGGCTACTGAGGAGTTGCTGATGTAATTCCTGCTACCTGACAAGTATAATCTGGCCATCACAGAACCACAGAATATTCGGGGTTGGAAGGGACCTCCAAAGATCATCGAGTCCAATCCTCCTGCTGGAGCAGGACCAAAAAACCACACACAACTAGGGCAGGTCACTCAGAAAGGCATCCAGACAGGCAATTTCCACCCCTTTCCTCATTAAAGGTTGAAAAATAGAAAAAAGGCAAAAACTGAAAAACATGGGCTTTGCCACAGAGGGCTTCAACAATTTACACCTCACTATGAATGTCTGCCAAAGAACAGGAGGTGCATGTGTGCACAGTTTTCATAACCACCCCCTCAAAGAAACAAAACAACCCCCCAAAAAAACCCCAACCAACCAAACAAACAAAAAGAACAAGCAAACTTAGAAGGACAAATTTTTTGTGACTTTGAACCCTGACACACGTTGTCTAATGTCTATCATGAGTAGCCTAAGTTATGACTTGACTCTCAGTTGTTTCCCATTATGTGTACACGTATGCCTATTTAAAATCACTAAGCCACTGCTATGAAACATTTACACTTGGTTGTTTATTACCATTTTCCCCCCTCAATAATGATGTGGACTTTGGGATGGAAGAGAGGCAATAAACTCCTGCATAAGCTGCTTAAATGGCTTTTGCCCTTTACAGAAGGCAGTATCTCCAGCAAAACCAACACTGTTACAGATATGGCTAAAAAAAAGTACATTAGCTTGTTACATTGGTCCCTTGGCTTTGATCCAGGAGGGGCATCTGTGAATTCATTGTTGAAATCTTCTAAGATAGCTAGTGACCATTTCTGAAATGAACTGCAGGGGCCCACCCCTATGCATCAACCACAGGTATACTTCAGTGGTCAGCTACTATGAATACAGGGGTTCATTAGCTGTCTCTCTGAACAGAAACCTGGTGGAATAACGAATTTAAAATGGTGATTTAAGACTGAACAGAGCCTAAAATGCCTCAAAGACTTAATGGAACGGAGATGGAGAGGCAGGTAAGCAAGAAAAAGAGATACAAGAACACAGAAAAGGAGGAATGCCAGTAGTGGCCTCTTTCTGTGATCTTCACCTCACAGCTAGCAGTGTTGTGTATCAACACTAACACCTACAGAGAGAACAGCAGCTGAGGTAGACACCTGTGGGCAACCTAGCAGATGATGATTGTGGTGAATCAAGGAAATTACCATAGGAACTAGTCACGGCTTGGCTCCGAGTTGGCAGTCAAACCAATAACAATAATGCTTAAACCAGGACAGAATTTTTAATGTAAGTAGCATCATGCTACACAACAAAATGTACATGTAAATGTAGCAGTATCTTATAATCACACAACAGAGGTGGGGGAAATGAAAAGAGATGCAGGAAAAAAAAAATTATCAACTGAAATTGGGCTAAATCAGTAACAGTTTTAAAACTAAATGAAAAGTGTCTGTGTTAGTGGTGTTTCCTACAGGGGAAACCAATAAACCAAAAAAGCCAGCTCTTTTTAAAACCAAGACAAGGTTACTAATATTATTAATTTTTTCAAATTAAAGCCAGTGGGAAAGCTCTCATGACCTCATGAGATTTAACTGTATCACTGCACAGATAAGCCTAATCTTTTTACTCAAGCACTTAGTTTGCTACTACTACTAAGTAGTAGTAAAATATACAAAGTACAATTCTGCCCAGCATGCAAAAGGTCCTATCTGTATGGCTGAGAACTGAGTTGGAAGAGTGGAAATACTAAAATCATTTGCAGATGTATTAAGGAGTCTGAATTATTTTCTGACTTTAGTTCTACATTTTACATACACACTATTGCATTATCTACCATGCTATACCCTACTATTACTAAGGCAAGAATAACCATCCCTGAGCTCAGGAAATGCAATGTCCCAGCAAACAGTCCAGTTCCCAACCCTCCAGACAGGACTTATCCCCAGTCTCCTTGCTACACTCATGTCTGTGTAACTGGCTATTTTTGTCTTCTCTGTGTTTCTTTATGAAGACATCCTTACAGATGGCAATGCCCAAAGGCCTGCCTGGTTCCTTTCTCTGGTATTTCACTACAGCCAAATTATTGCAGTTCTGAAGTTACCATTTGAAAACACAGCTCTATACATACACCTGCAAATATCCAAAGTAAGTTTTGTTAAAAACCTGCTTTTGCAAATGCACTGGCATATGGCTTTTGAAAATGTAGATCTAGTATACAAGTCAGCAACTTACTTGACCAGATTTGGAATAACACATGCCAGAGCCACTGTGAGACCAGGAGCTGATAGCAAGAGCAACCTGAGCTTTCCATCTTTGAAGGAAAGCTGCTCTCAGCTCCTCGACTTCTTACTAATGAAAATCTGAGTCTCATACCAGCAACTATGAAGACTATTACCTCTGTCCTAGCCAAAACCAGCACAATGGGTTGATATGAATTTCACTATACAGCTTTTCATACTATATTTTCAAATTTTAAAAAGAAATTCCTGAATAACTCATATGTGTTTTTCAGCCCTTAATTAGAAGACCCTGTGACATGATATTACAGAATTTTAGATAAGTCTACATGTAGCACTTAAAATAAATCTGAAATAAAGATGTATCATGGAATGTAAGTAGATACTACTCTAAAATAAGACATCAAGCATTGTGCTGACCTCAACAGCAAGCATTTCCAAGCTGTATCAGCTTAAAACAAAATCATCAGTGCATCCTGTATATTAAGCTAGGTTTAAAAATACCCAGAATCAATGAAGGCAATTGATTGTTCTATTATTCCAAATTTACTGAGACATCCCTACATTCCTTCACACACAGTTCACCTCCTAATCTGTCCTGAACATAGTTTGTCTTTGTGCAATAAGAGATGTTTCTTCAGCTTCAATATAAATGGAAAATAAACTTCAGCCATGATAGCGGCTGGTATCAGAGTTCAATATGTCTTTGTAAAATCGTGCCCTCATGCTTTCCACCGAGTTCTGCCTTCTTTTGAGAGTGTGAAATAAGCACTGTCTGAAAAGACAAAAGTGAAGAACAAAACCATCAGTTGAAGCATTCACCTCCTAATGGAAAAGTCATCCAGAGGCATCCCACCTGCTCCTCTCTAAAAAATAAATAAATAAATATATAGTAAAAAATTAGTAGAGAACTACTCCATATGTGGAGCAAACAAAGTAGGTGCCCACTGATCTATCTGTTAAATTCTTAGGACAAAGGTCCAATAGTTATAGTATATCTGACACAGTACAACACAGAAGGCTCTATTCTGAAGAAGAAAATGTATACTGGTATAGAAATTACTGACCATCTAACACTGGTGAGCAAATAACTTCAAAAGATACTACTGTTTTTTCCTTGTTGTTAGAACAAATCATGTCCAATATGGCAGAGAGACTAGAGAGACTGCTATGAAAGGTAATGGATATTAATCTTCAAGAACTAGAGGATAAAGAACTAAGAATAGATGAGCTTGCACATGAATTATTAATTTCCTATGCATTCTCTATATTTTGTCAGGTAAAAAAACCCTATAAAATTATTACTCAAGAACAACACAAGCTGTAAGAAACTCTGTCATCTTCTCTCCTGTGTTTTTTCAGGGGTCACTAAGCTCTTTATGGGAAACTGTGATATTCCAGTATTACTGCTTTGTTTGCTCTTCAGATCAAATCCATATGAATGAATTAGCTGTGCAGTAATTTCAGGATTTGGAAAATTCTGCAGTTTGTGTTTTTTTTCACAGGTAACCCAGAATGCCTGATTTTCCTTTCACTCCTCTAGTCATATTGCTGTAATTACTCCACTGACAGTCACAATTATACACGTTAGGAATAACTGGGCTCCACAATCATGGATCAGGATCTATAACAGCTGCCTGTCATTTAGATCAAAGTAAGATTTGTTCACACCTAAAGAACCACCAAGAAGCACACAAAAAGAACAGCAGAAGCAACCCAGAATGCTAAGAGACTTTTGGGGACCCTTTACAGAACATAACTTTAATGCTTTATAGGGACAGACTTTTTGTCTTGGCAAACCAAAGACAGACAAGGAAGCAAAACTGGAAAAACTCAAATAGTGGAGGAACTTTTTTCTGGCAGGTAAAGTTAAGAGCAGCGTAACAAAATTTGACTTAGTATACTTAGTATTTGCATTATATTATTTCTAATATGTTTGTCTATTTTTTTGTGTTCAAATTCTTTCAAGTAAAATTACTGTATACTTCTTAGGATGGGTTCCTGGAACTCCTCTTGATTCACAGCTCTTATCTGGGGATCAAAAATAGCCACCATTTTGCTGCACTCAGACAAATAAATCCAGGTATTCCAGCCAGCCCAGGTAGCAATGAAATCTCTTAAAATGGCAGCCAGAACAGACAAATGGGTCCTGAAACACTTACAGCAGCCACGCTGATTTCTGAAAGAATCCCTTCCAGAACAAAGCAGAACACCACATTCACGCAGTGGGAAACCATGTGCTTTCACAGAAACATCTAGAATAATCTAGCCAGATTTAGAGATCACATCATGATAGACACATAGGTAAAAGTATTTCATATCCTTTACTACTTGTTTTTATTTTCTGAACCCATCCTTAAAATACAAAGAAAGAGAACACAGTTAAATGTTCCATAAAAACTAAATTAAACTTGAAGGAAGGAAATCTAGAGGCAGGAGTGCAACTCTGTCTTTTTCTGACCTGCACCACAGCTGTCCCCAGACAATCCAAACATATTATGATTCTGTGATAAAAAACTGTTGTTAACCACAATCAAGCTGTGACTTGTTGAGATAAAAGCACTTTCTAATTAGAGTTTACTTACACATGTATTAAACAGAGCCTGCTTGGTTAAGAGGAATAGTAGTAGTGTATTAAGTGCTCATCCTTAACTGGCAGAAACGTCATCGTGTTTCCTCACACAGGTAGTCATTACTGAACTAGCTCAGAGGGCAGATTAAACACCCAATCATTACAGAGGGTGTTGGAAACAAAACCACAGAGCTTTATGTAAATGCTAAGCATCATGAAAGTTATTTTCCACTCCGCTGGGTCTCCTGCACTGCCTACCAGCCTTCCTGAAAAGTATTTTGGGTTTTCCAACCGTTGTGACTGAGTGACTTGCGAGTTACTCTCAAGGCTGATGTCACTAGGCCGGGATGCTCCAGCACCACAGTTAGGTCAAAGAACAACGTTTCTCAAGTCCTTGTATTGCACGTTCAGATGGTGAGGAGAGCGGCTGGACCCTGTGATCCCAGTAACACCTCTGCAGAGCAGATCTTCAGTGTGAGCTGGTGAGACAGCTTTTCCTGGGAACCCGCTGAAGAGAGGAGCAGAACCTAAAACCCTGCCTAGGTTTTAGTCACCTCTGCAGGCAGGTCTCGTCCTGCTGACATTATCTACACGTACCCACTCTCGTCCTGAAAATAGTAACAGCTTTGAGTCTCTCTCCTCACGTAACTGAGCCAACGCACTCCTGGGAACGGGCTGCCCTTCCCGGGACACACCGAAGCCACGGACGCGCTTGAGTGACTTGCGAGTTACTCTCAAGGCTGATGTCACTAGGCCGGGATGCTCCAGCACCACAGTTAGGTCAAAGAACAACGTTTCTCAAGTCCTTGTATTGCACGTTCAGATGGTGAGGAGAGCGGCTGGACCCTGTGATCCCAGTAACACCTCTGCAGAGCAGATCTTCAGTGTGAGCTGGTGAGACAGCTTTTCCTGGGAACCCGCTGAAGAGAGGAGCAGAACCTAAAACCCTGCCTAGGTTTTAGTCACCTCTGCAGGCAGGTCTCGTCCTGCTGACATTATCTACACGTACCCACTCTCGTCCTGAAAATAGTAACAGCTTTGAGTCTCTCTCCTCACGTAACTGAGCCAACGCACTCCTGGGAACGGGCTGCCCTTCCCGGGACACACCGAAGCCACGGACGCGCCGCCACCGCCACACGTCGCAGCGCAGGGAGGAACTCGGCAGAACCACCGCGCGTTCTGACAGGAAACAGCCAGGAACAGAAGGGTGTATCTGCCCTCGGTAAAGCGCACCGAGCAGCCCCGGGGCCCCCTCACAGGGGTCCCCTCACAGGAGTCCCCTCACAGGGGTCCCCTCACAGGGGTCCCCCCTCAGGGCCGCCCCCTCACACC
>NW_009952533.1:2529928-2550572 GCF_000747805.2 Chaetura pelagica | reverse complement strand
GCACTGGTGTCAGAGGGGAACCCGGCCCCAGGGGCTGCCCTCCGCAACCCCTTTCCAGGCTGGGCTGCCTGCCTGGGGCCTCACGGTGCTTTAAATAGGTGGTGCAGAACGGGTCTAGGTTCTGTTGAGGCTTCCGTCACCCATCCAGTTTTCCTAGGTTTGGGTATGCAATGTTTAATTTACTGTTTTTTTCTTCTGTCTTTTCTAGTAGGTTTCCCAAGTGCAACCAAGCAATGCTTCCTTCATTCTAGCAGTTGTGGTTCAGGAAAGAAAAAAAAACCACAACATAGCTGGTTACTTATTTAGGTGCAAATGCCATATTGAGTATGAATTTTGATCAGGACACAGGCAGGCAGGGAGAGCTCTGGACTGTTATGTTGCTGCCATTGAGAAGGGTGCAGAAATCAAGCCAGTCTCTTAAATAGAAAGACAGACAATACAGTTCTTCAGAGTGGAAATGTATACTTCAAAGGTTGAGAAAAGTATGCTTCAAAGGCAACGTTATTTTTCCATATTCACATTGCAGATGGTGCAACTGCAGCTTGTTTTCTCATGATAAACGGTGTTCTTAATAACAAGGTGGATAAACCTACTAGTGAGCACTGTGCTTACATCTGATGCCAAAGGAAATGGGAGTTATGACTGCTGATAATTTTCTTCTTAAACAGTGGTGGTTTGGGAAACTTGATCTAATCAAATTATGCAGGAGTTTTTATAGTAGGCATGGCAAGTGTCTTTGTATGAAGGGCAGAGGAGAGAGAGGTTACCTTTCTTTTTCCAGCCCAGGAAATAGTTCAGGTTAAGTAATTATTAATATTATTTTGTAATAATCCTAGGTTACAAAAATAACAATAGAGAACTGACTTGTAACAAGTCTTTGCTTCTTACCAGAGAAGTGACAAGCAGTTGCACAGTTGAAGTGGGCTGCTATTTTGTAACCCTTGTTACCCTCAAAGTTTGTGCTACCAGTTGCAGAAAGTGAAACTGCCATAACTGAATCAAAATGCTTTTCTGACAGGGTACTGTAAAAGTTAACAATGCAATCTAGACACTTTGCCATGCCTTATTTTGTTTGTTGACCAGTAAAGCTGAGAAAAACCTGTCTGGTGTGCTGCAGGTTTCATGACACTTAATTGGGCTAGTTCTTTTGTCTCTCGCTTTAGGAGTCTTTAAACTGAGACCTCTGTGCTGATATAAAATGCAGGTAATACATATGCTTCAGGAGACTTAAAACACCAGTAAGCTGATGGATTGCTTCATAAATTACTCTGTGAAGTAATACTGTACCATAATCTAAACATTCACTTTAACTCTTTTTTTTCTATCAAACAATTTAAATTTTAGACTCTCCACTGTAGATATCACTGGTGCTTATATTCAACCTCTGGAGGGCTGTTATTGTGAGGAAGCTAAAGCTTTATCTTCTAGGACATGAGTCTGCTTTCTTGATAACTGGCAGCAGCTGGTTTCCCTAAAGGAGTGTTTCCAGCTTTTCGTGGAGGACAAAGGCTTTTTTTTTTCCTCTTTTCCCCTATAGTGAAAGATTGCCTTTTATAACAGAACTGACATCATGCTTGTCTATCAGATCTCTGTTACTTGAGACTGTGCACGCTGGGGTAGTGATGCTCAACCTGTGCATCAGCAGCTGTGTGTTTGGTGTCAAACATTGAGTTTTGAATCTTGCTGATGCAGTTTCCCTGTACAGATGCATGTTGAGGAATATTGTCTTGCAGCTGTTTTGTGGTTGGCAGACCTGAAACATCTGGGAAGATTTAGGTGGAAAAGTCTCCTGCAGCTGGTTGAGACCTTCTCAGAAAGACTTGAGTAGCCAGATGACTACAGCAATTATCCTGATAATTTTATACATCACAGCTGGAGCATAGCAAGAGAAGAGCAAAGTATGGCCACAAAGCCATGGCCAAATTTTGTTTGAAGGAAGAAACAGCTGAGGGCCCTGGCTTTGCTGACATTTCAGGCTGAGACTGTGAGCGGTTGTACTTTGTTGGGACACTGATGAGAAATAGCACTTCAGCTTTGAAGGCAGCAGACAGTGTCTGAGGGCTCATTATCTGGTCGTAGGAATGTCTTCACTGCTGGGTTAACGTTGAGGCACAGGGCTGTCTCAGAAGGATTGAAATGTCTTGAAATTAAGGTCTGTTCTGTAGTTTGGATGCAAAGGTGTTCCTTATTTTTTTACTTATTGCGGAAGTCTAAAAATGCACAGAGTTGTCCTCTAGTCCAGATTTTTATTTGGCAGTTTCCATTCAGACTCTCTCCAAGCTTCTGATTTTATTATAAGCTCTCCTGTTTTTAAAGTTTCCATCCACTGAATCCTGTTATACTTGGTCTGTTCCAATTAAGAGCTCTTTACATACATACATGTAAGGTTTTTTTTAATTGATGGACTATTAGAGTCATCCTTTCAAACAGCCATGATTGAAAACTTCAATTTCTTGAATACTGAATCAAAATGTTTTCCAAATTTGTTGGTTCTTCTTGTCTTGTCTTCATTAAGCCATCCACAATTTATCTCATTGGTATCCTATTAGTCTTGGTATGTCTAATGCATTTTAGTTAAGAGAGCAGGAAAACTTGTATCACACATTTAACTGTGCCTCCAAAAATCACTTTGCTTACATTGAACTCTTAATTTAAAACTGTGTTTGCCAAGTTCTTTTCCAAAATGCTACTTCCTGGGATAGTTCTCTGACTTGTAAGTGTGCCCTTTGTTTCAATACTTTGCTTCTGGTTGTATTAAATACCACCTCTGATTGAGCCCAAATGAGTAACTGTCCTAGAATGCTTTGCTTGGTTATTACTTTTAATTAATTACCTTTATCACTTGCAAACTCTAAAAGAAATAAACAATTTGCAGATTACTATTAAGAATATCATGTAACCAGAATTTCAAAGAAGCTGTTTTGGGGTGATTTTCCCATTTGTAATCATGTCTCCTGACTTAAGAGTCTAATGAGTAATGCCTTTAGTGTGTGCTATGTTGGTTTTATATCCTTATAATGAGAGACAGATTTTACTGTTTCATTTATCTCAACATTTACTTTCATGTTTGTTTGTATCAAGATTCATGGTGGTATGTTGGTCAATAGAAGGGCACAGTGAGAGTTAAAGTAATGTTAGCAGTTATGAAAAATATACAGCTTTGAGCATGACAAAGCAAGATGCTATCCAGAGTATATAACTGTTTCACGTCACTTCTTGGTTTTTAATGTTTCATGATTAAAAAAATCAATTGCCTGACTTTCCTTCACCGCAATGCTTTGTCACTGTCAACTCATGTCTCATCCCACTCTTTCAAAGTGTCATGAAGATTTCTGCTTTCCCGTTTGCTAAGAGGAGTAGATTAGGTAGTTGTAGTTCCTTCTGCTACAGTGTCCATCATAATTCATTTTTTTGTGAGGGGAATATTACCTTCATTTCACGTTGCAAGGAACTGCGCTTTCTTATGTTAAATACTTAAAAAAAATAAATCTGTAGTAAATAGCCATTTTTTCTCATAATTTGTGTAAGAATAATCAGATGCCATTGGACTTCTTTGGAACTGAGTTCTGTAAACTTAATTGTGTCTACTTAAAACACAGCACCAATACTTTTCAATACATCCTTTACAAGGGCATGGGTAGAGTGAAATGTTGCATGACAAGCATCATATCTGTTGTGTCTGGAGAATTCTGTTCAGGGTGGCTTTAGCCTAAGAAGGCAACAGGCCCAGAAATTACAAATAAGTACAGAGGATAAGACTGGGGGAAAAGTCCTTCCAGGAAGGTGTGTATCTTCTTTGTGTTCTTGATGTTTGTTACCTCTTTGGTGTCTGTGTAATGGAGGCATCTCTCACCCCGGGACTCTGCTTTTCCAAGAAATGGCGTTTCTGGATAAAAAGGCTGAATTTCTACCAGAACGTGCCTATTGGTGAGAGGTTGTTTCCATCTGTCTCATTAAAGAATTGTAGTGCCTTTTCCACCAGGGTGAAGGGGTTGTTCTAAGTCCTCAGTCCATGTTCACATAGAGCAGGGACCGGTAAAATGGGTTTGTGCTGGAGGGTGCATCACTCTCTTCCTCTGCTTCTGCTTTCTGTGTCTGTCAGCTCTCTCATTCCATCTCTTTTCTTCTTCTTGGTCGTTCCGTAATAACCTCAACATTTGCTTTCAACCTGAATAACAATGTGTTTTATAAAAGGTCAGTCTGGGTAAATTCCTTGTTCCTATTTAAATCACTCAGGTTCCAGTCACCTGAGGTTTTAGCGGCCTGATCAAGCAGGTATGCTCAAAGCAAGATTTATTAGGACATGATAGAGGCATCATTATTAATGACATATAGATGTTAAATCCAGTACGTAACAGCATAGCTGCCTTTCATTTATTAAAAAAAACTGGCCAGCCTTGCTTGCCTTAAGAAATAAACTAGTGTCCAGAGCATTTATCACTAAACCAAGATATGGGAACTAGGTTCTCCTCAAGTATGGAACTGTCTTCCAGGAATCTCCTGACGACTGAGCTACAGGTTCCTTGTGCTTGTTGTCTGCCCCTTTAGTTGAAATTGGGTCATTGATTCTTGCACTCTTTTTCACAGAGTTAAAAAGGAAGCAAGTGAAAGAGAGAGTGAGGCCCTCTGGTCCTGTGCCTAAGTAGTCAGTTTTAGACCCCTCTTTCTAAGCAGTTCCCATCTTAGCATGTAATTTTTGTGGATTGCTCTCCTAAGAATACTTACCATGTAAGTTGTAACTTGAAATTGACCCACATCTTTCACTTAAATGTGGAGCAGTAAAGTTAAAATTGTGTCACCTTGAATTCCCAGTGATACATGTTATTAGAAAGCTCCTGCTTTCAAGCTGCATCTCAAAATGGCTTTGTCTAATTTGTAGCTTTTTCATTCCCTCATAATAGATGAATCAGTGAACAAACACCTGTCAGGATCCAGATGGAAAATTTTAGGTAGTGGAGATTTCACTTTGATTTGGAGTGGAAAAGCAAAGTGGTAGAGTAGTGCAGCTGTCAATAATTTTGTGGTCTGTCTTCTTTGTTCCTTTAACTTACATTAAAAGAGAGATCAGTCTCTATTCTTGTCTGCAGCTTAAGAAATGTTGTCTGTGGGTTTCTAAGCTTCAGACAAACCTGGGTTTTATTTCCAGTGGCTGCACAAAGAACATCTCGTAATGCTTTGCCTTTGTGGTGATTGCTTGGAAGTGCATTTTGACTACTTGAAGAAACCAAAGCTGGTTTAAAACTGAAACTTGTTAAACTGTGTGGCTTCTTCAGAGAACTTGTATGAGCCTTTTGAGAATGAATGCAATTCCTGGATTACAAATCACTTCAGTAGATACAAAGTCCATATGCAGCTATCTGTGGTGTGGTCCCTCTGCTGACAGTGGGAGCAATCCAAAGTTCAGTGGACAGTGTTCACCTTCATTACTGGTCTTGGAGAAATAGTCTAGGATGTTCTAATAGCCTCTTTGGTAAACCAAGAATATCTTTTCAAAAGTTAAACACTAGCATAGGGGGAACTGTTAGCCAAACCTGTTGGAAATTGAAACACATGCTGTTCCAAGATCTAGTTTAGCCTGTTTTGAAGCAAGTGACTAGAAGTAGGGCTTCCAGGTAAAGACTTCAGCTTGGAAAGCTTCATATCTAAAATTTAGAAATGCAGTGCTTTAATGTTAAATTTATTTTTCCTTGCCTGCTGTTGTTTTAGGGTGTCTGCAAAGAAAAGTTGTATCTTCATTTGAGAACCAGAAGAGGGCTAGGAGATGCAGAAATCCTGAGTGCAGGCATTGGAAAGGTATTTTTTCTGGCTGAAGAGACCTTGATTTTTCCAGTTCTCAAGCTACCCAGTTCATCTGTGAATAAAGATGAATGTCAGCCTGGAATAAGACATCAAATTCATCAAGGCAGCCAGATTTTTAACTGGACTCTGAAAGAAAGTGAGGATTTGCAGGTGAGGATTTTCCATGCATGGTAGCTTAGAGAAGGGCACACTTTATACAAGGTTGAATTGCAAGGTAAATGAGGACTTTATACAGGAGAAAGAGGCACAGTGTAAGTGTGCTGCTATAGATGTGGGGGGTGGTAGGCAGATACGTAGTCCTGGTAACTGTTTGGTCTCGGCACTAAAATAAATAAAAGCTCTGAAACAAAGTGTTTTAATATGTGAAAGTAATGATTGGGAAGAAGAGTGTGCTTCAAGGAACAAAGTTTTCCTTCATGTAAGGCTCCATGTAGCCAAGCAACACATAACAGATGTGTTTTAATGGGTTTTGACACTTCCTGACTTCCCTTTTTTTGTTGCGAGATGCCAAATAGGAATGGAACAACAATCTTTTAAGGAAATATTTGACTATTGAATAGCTGGTTTGGTGGGGATACAGCAAAAGCAAACCACTGAAATTTTGTGAGAGGGTTTAAAAAAATCAGTCTGGTGGACATACCTTTGCTAATAGCACCTCTTCCAATCTCTTCAGGATGTGTATCATGTCACGGCGCAATCAATTATTTAGAACAGAAGCCAGTCTGAATAGGTAGGCAGACAAAAGGTCAGAAGAAAGACTGTGGGTAGGGCTTGCAGAGTAAATTGCATCTGGTGATGAAAGAGCTCTGCAAGGGTATATCTGGGATTGCACGAATGTCTTTAGCTCAGACTCATGTTCTTCGAAGCATGTTTTTTCCCCAGGGTTCTCTATGCTGGCACCGTTTGGGGTGCTTCTCCAAGCACAACGAAATCTAAGATGTAAAATTCATTTTTAAGACTGTTGCACCAGTATTTATATAATGAATAACAGACTCATAGAAAAACCCCAGATCTGTGTATTCTGTATTAATAGAAAATACTGCATTTCATCTCTGTGTGAAAATATCTGAATGGAAGCTTTAAATCTTAAAGTAGATTGCTCATTCTGAGATCTCTAAACCTCTGCTTTAGTAGCCCCCAACTAAAGTAAAGTCAGGCTTGCACTTTTTTCTAAATAATCATAACTTGATGTTTGCCTTCTAGTAAAGGATTAAAGAAGGGACACATTTCTAAGTTGCATTTGCAGAGCTGGAATTTGAGTTGGTGTCTACCAAGTCCAAAGGCTGGTTTTTACTAGTTAGCATTCTGTTGAGTGCTTAGACTTGGCTTGATGTTTTCTCTGTGACTCCTGAATACTTCTGTAGTAAACATGCTGGAATGTAAACATTTAAATTAATAGGAAAAAAAAATTTGGTATAGTAGCATCTGACATTACAATATATTTGCAGAAATTTTGCATCCATTAATCTTAATACAAACCGATACATTCTGAAAG
This sequence comes from Chaetura pelagica, assembly GCF_000747805.2. Classification (NCBI taxonomy): domain Eukaryota; kingdom Metazoa; phylum Chordata; class Aves; order Apodiformes; family Apodidae; genus Chaetura; species Chaetura pelagica. The sequence goes on along the minus strand of NW_009952533.1, from coordinate 2,543,278 downwards.
CATTTGTGCTTTCAAGTAAGTATATTAGTGAGATGCAAGGGTGTTCAAGGCTTGGTACTCATAAATATAATTAAATTCTCCTTTTAATAATAAATAATTGGAATTGAGCTGGCTGACCAAGAGGTGGCATCTCAGCAGATGCTGCAAAACTCATTAAACTGCTAAATGCAGGGTAGAAGGGAAACGGTTTTGTTTTTCTAACTCGGGTTAGCCAGAATTTTGAAAATGCATTATGCAAGTAGCTAGTGGGGCTTATGGAAAATTTTTTTTAATGCTTCAGAGAAAGGAAAAAATGGGGACAAAATACTATTGATGAGGGTATTCACTAATGTTTTATAATTACTCTTAAGGATTTAATGATTGTGTGTGGTCTTAGTAAGAACTGTTTATAGCTCCAATATTCAGAGCATCAAAAGTAGATCACTTGAATAATAGCTGTTTTGGAGTGATGCAAGAGTTGTTGTTTGAAGAAGCTCTCTGCTGTGTTGCAAATGATGGCCACCGCTGCCTCCTACATTGTTTCATGGGAAGTGACTGAGCCTGCAAAATGATTGCTTAAATGTCTTGGTGTAGGATTGATTTAAGTCTCTGAATCCTGTTTTCCAAATAACAACTAATTCAGGATACAAATAGGAAAAACATAGCTCACAAATTACTTTGTTTCTGTTAAGTAGCATAAATGCTGTCCCTGATGCCAGAGGTAGTTACTGTGAATGCCATTCCTGGAGCTTAATATCAGAAAAGACCAAGCATAGAGATGCAGTTAATCATTATGGTTGTCTCTTAAGGACAGGTCTGTACAGTGCAAGCTTCCAGTTGATGCTTCTTTCTCTGATGTGTACCTCTTGTGAAATGTTTTTAAATCAGTTGGTTTATTTCCAGAGAGACAGGGGAATTGTCTTCAGCACAGAAGATATCCTTCTGTTCTCAGGTTTGACTGTAAGCAGCTTACAATGCCAAGCACTCTGGGGTGGAGAGACGACACCAGTTCTGGTGAGGACATAGTTTCTTCTAATCCTTACGGTACTCAGGCTCCCAGCCTCAGGAGTTCTTCCCACTGCATTCAGCCTCTGTCTCATCCCTGAAGTCAATGCCCGGCAAGAGCAGATAGGTGTGGTGGCTGGAGCAAGCGGCCTGGGAGGAAACCAGCCTCTCTGAATGATTTCCTGTGGCTCGTCCTGGTGCAGAAGAGGTCTGAGGTGCTCCAGCAGGCAATAGAGGGGGTGAAGGACAGTGTGTTCCCACTTGCTTGTGTTCATTCTTGCCCATGCGTGCTGCCTTTTCTTCAGGCTGACGGCCACTGTCATCTTCAGAGAGGTAAGCCAGAGAAGGGTGCTGGCCTATTTATCAAGTAGTGACCACCCTTTAGAATGCCTTGGGCACTACCCTGTTGCTTAGCTGCTGCAGTTAGTGCAGAAACTGTTAAAGTGGGGGTTTTTTTGTTTTGTTTTTAATTGAGCTGAATTAAGGTATTTGTTTTTAGGTAAAGAAAATCTAATATAACAATATGCTTGAAGTTCTCTGGATTCATCAAAATTTGAGATAGCCAATTAACACATCCTCAAAGTTGATCATTTGCAAATCATGCTGTTCTTTTTGTAATACTAATTGTTTGACAGCCATTGCTCAAAATGTTATTAGTATATTTTTTCTGCTTTGCATCAGTCAAAAAGCACAAAGGAAGCAGTTGCTTTGCATTCTTAACATGAAGATGTGTGCAGTTCTCAAGAACAATACAAGACAGGTGTATGGGTGATCTGCTGCCCAAAATAAATGACGTTATTTCCACAGAAGTAAGAAATGTGCCAAAAGACACACTGTCTGGCAAGTATGTAGAAAGTTGTGGTGGTTCTGTAACTGAAGTGAAATTATTAGCACTCTTTCTGTTTATTGATAAAATTAAATGGATGTCTATACAATTTTCTTTTATTCATGCCTGACTTGTAAATATTCTTATGTTTTGCTTGATAGAAGTGTGTTTCTTTTGAATTCCAGCCTTCAGTCTCTTTGGAGTATACATCAACTGACTTGTATCAAATGACAGGGATTTTTGCAGATATCCCTTCAAAGCTATTTTCCTGGTTCTGCTTCTCTCAGCAGACTTTATCTCCTAGTGATATTTAAGATGGAATTGCAGTGCTGTTGAATGTTGAACAGCCGTGGCATTGGAACTACTGCTGTTCCCATCACTGCAGAAATTCAATGTATGGCTTCAACAGAATATATAAAGAACTGAGGCTGGTCACCATAAACTGAGACTTGAAGGTGTCGATTTTTTCTTTTTGTTTTCAGAGGGTCCATATGGAATATTTGCTGGCAGAGATGCCTCCAGGGGACTAGCAACTTTCTGTCTAGATAAAGATGCACTCAGAGATGAATATGATGACCTATCGGACTTAAATGCTGTACAGATGGAAAGTGTAAGAGAGTGGGAAATGCAATTTAAAGGTAAATTCTCAAATAAGCAGCACATCTTTAGCTTAAGGAAATGCTTTTAATAAAAATCATTGATTTGGGCTCAGGGCAGCTTTTAAAGAGATGGTGAAAGTAACTTGAATAATGCAATGTCATTTTCTTAAAAAAAGACCAGGGATTCAGGCCTTCATTCTGTAGAGAGGATTCCACTATATCCCACTATAGCTTTCTCAACATTTTAGTTTTACTTGAGAGAGCTACTCTTTTCTGAGTTGATTAGTGGAGAATTTCACTCTCAAATCTCAGTGTAGCTTAGCAGATGGAATTCCTGCTCGCAGGTTGTTGGCTTTGGATGCCATGGAATTATGATTAGGACTAAGTTGTTTCTGGCATGCAGACAAGTTTGTCCTGAAATAATTTCTCAAAAGTATGGAAGTATGCCTCTGGAGGGAGGGGGAGTAGTTTTTAATGCTAATTGGAATCAAAACAGGCTGAGGGAATTTGTGCTGGTTTTAATAGCAGCATTTTCAGCCATTGTGTCATAAAGCTTGCCCGATTAGCTGTGGCAGAACTGAAACAAAATACTCAGAGAAAGTGGTGAACAGCAGTGGTAGCAAGATTGTTTTAGGAGGCTGAGCTTGCTGATAAATTGCCATCAGATTCAGGTTCAGAGCCCTAGCTTGTAGGAGAAAAAGTGAATTTGCAGCAGTGCAGGCTAACTAGCAAATGCAGCTGTATTTGATTGTAATTGGAATCATAAATCTTTTTCAGAAAAATATGACTACGTAGGTAGACTCCTAAAACCAGGGGAAGAACCATCAGAATACACAGATGAGGAAGATACCAAGGATCACACTAAACAGGAATGAACTTTGTAAACAACCAAAGTCAGGGGCCTTCGGAACTGCAACCTCTTATTCCCCATCACAGAATGTCCTGCATCTTTGGGTACAGTTCATCTGCTGCGAAAAACATTCATCAGGTTTTGTACAAGGAAAATAATATACTCACAAATCAAGATTTGAATACTAGACATTGTGTGCTGCCAAACTTTTTGTTGCAGTTTATTTGTAATGTCTGGTTAGGCTTTATTAGTGAGAGGGGCCAGGGCTTTAATGGCAAAAATGCTACTCCTTTTTATCAGTAAGCTGAAGCCTTCAAACAGTATATATTGCAAGCTCTCTCAAAGATGTGAGTTTTCAAGCTCAGCAGAAGGTTTGAATCTTGTTTCATGCGTCTTCTCCTTCAGCATTAAAGAAAGACCTACTCATGTACATCAGTATCAGTAGGTTAGACTATTGAAACTGGTGTTAAAACGTGAATTTCCAATTTTGTTTTGTATGTGGGCGTTAGTAGCCCTGGCAGAATACTTCAGTTCTCTAAGAGAAGTCCGTGTAGATTAGGATGGGGGTAAAATTCATCCTTTTCTCAAAAGGATTGGGTAAAACCGTTTCCTCTGCAACAACTATTATTTGAAGTCTGCCTCTCCCCCTTTTCCCATCCTCTAAATCAAATCAAATATTAATTGTGCCTTATTTCGCCTACATAGACTTGAATTATTTTAAGGGACAGCCCCAAAATTATGTTTTCATGGTCACTACAAGCAGCATTGAGACTGAAGTTAGAATGTTCTATTGACTGGAAAACCTTGATGTCATTCTGTGTATAGAATGTAAAAGAGGAATACTCAGTGTTACTGCCATATGTTAATACTATGTATACTTAAATTAGCATTGTGATGGCCAAACGCATACTCCCATGCTTCTTTTTAAGTAATTACAAACACAGAAAAAAGTCACCCTTCCTCCTCTTCCAGAAGCTGCCTAATTTTTGGGAGCATAGCCTTCACACCCCTGTAGAATGAAGGGGCGTGCACGCGTGTGTATGTGTGCGTGTCTGTCTGAATGCAAGACTGGGGAGGGATTGTTTCTGCAGATATTGTAAATACGAGTACCATTTTAATAAAGCATGTACAATACCAAACATGCTGTCAGACTGTATGTAGAAGCTGTTAAGCAGGGCTGGAATATGATGGAATACAAAGTAACAGGAAGAAGTCTTGGATGTGAAATGTGCACCTCTATTAATACTGTTCTCCTTATCCTCCTTCTGTTATTTTTCTTTTCAAGTCCCAGCTTTTGAAGAATCTTGGAGACTTACTCAGGTAAGCTGTATTTAAGAGAATGAGCCTATGCCAATGCATTTATGGCAGAAAAGTGATGTAAATAAAGGAGAAGCATTTTAGGAAATTAATGTACAGTAAAAGCAGTAAGTCTTGCGGCCCTGATGGGACAAGAATGCTGGAGATCTGTACATGGGTGTCACTTAACATGTTGTAGAAACTTCACTGTCTGTTCTGCTACGTTCGTAACAGTGACACTGTTAAGTTCATGACTTGCAGCTTTGTGGCTTACATCTGTACCTGTTTGCAGATTCCACCTGTGATAAGCCTACAGAAATGGATTTCTAGATACACCTGTTGAACTGTGAACTGTGAAATTCCAGGAATTACTTCCTTTTTATTACTATTTGACTGAAAGATATTTATATTGATGTAAATGAAACAAATAAACAAAAACCCTCTGTTGAACCATGTTTAAGTCACATGTTGTAGAATGCAGGTTAAATTCTCTTCCTTGCATGTCCAAGCTTGGAGTAGAATAGTTTTATCTCAGCACAAGTAACAGAACTGGAGCCATCTCTCTGGACAAGTTAAGGTCACACTTGCGGGTTCTGGTACAGGCTGAACAGTCCAGTTTGCATGTTAGTACAGTAACGAGTGTCTGCTCATCATCTAAGGCTGCTGAAATGCTGGGGATGCTGATGTGACTAACTACAAAAATACATGTTTTAGATGGAACAATGGAAGCTGCCAAAAAAGCTGTCTTGCACAGGCTAGGAGATAGATGTAATTAAGCACCAGTTCTTTATCTGGATGCCTCCCTAGGTTTTTGTTTGTTTTTGTTTTTTTTTAACTAATCTTAGTATAAAGAGTTTGACACTACCCTCCACTGACAGTATACCTGTCACTGCTAGCTTGCGTGCCAGCTCTTGCACCTCAGATTGGCACCAGAATGTGTGTAGCTGCAGAGCAGGAACAGAAGGCTTATCCAGCTATTGGCCAGGACAGCCAGAAAATGCTTTTTCCCAGGCTTCCACATCAAAATACACATTCTGTGTACTACAGCTTCTAGTGCACAAACTCGTGGCAGGAGCTTCCTCACACTTGCCATGAGTTACTCTGCTCTTCACTCATGACAGCTGTTAGTATTATATACATCTGACACAGCTGCAGCACAAGCTGTTTATCAGCCTTATGTCTGTCTTATTAGGAGACTTCCTACTGGAAAAGGAAGGTTAGTTTTGCATATGCCCTGACCACCTAACTCATGTGTACCCTTATCCTTTCTCTTGCTGTAAGAAATGCAGTGAAGTCATGTGAAGTTTTGTTGTGAGTTATTTTATGGGGTTTTTTTATTGTTTTAAAAGACTAATGCTCAAAATTTTAGCTGGTTTGAACAGCAAGATGGATGAATTGTGCTTTGAAGCAGCTTAATGTTAACTCTGCACAGTACAAGCCTCATCCTATGGCAGCAGAATGTTGCATAGATGTATTTTGATGTCTTGTGGATCTACATTAGCATTGTTCATCCTACGTACAAAATCACTAGGGATTTAAAGCCAACAACCTAAACAAAAGTGCTTTAAAGCACACTGTAACTTTCATTTTTATAAAAAGTTGACACAAAGAATAATTTAGAAGAACATCAGATCCATTGTAACCTCTATGCAATTAATACAGTAATTCTCTGAAGGTGTTCATCCCTGTAACAATTGTATCAGTCACTTGGTCAGAATTCACTATTAACTAAAATGACAGGCAGATTGATACTGACACTGGTAAATTTTGTTTAAGCAACATAAGGAGCTTGAAGGGGGTTATTTCTTACAATCTTCGGAAACAAAATACATTTCCAGTTTAACATATGACTTGTTTTCCTCAGCTAGACTTAAGTGTTGAGCTAATTTGAGTAATCATTTGTTTTGACACTTCTGTCTCATATGTACATTGCTACTCAAAAGCACTTTATTCTGGCAGCAAATCTATTTAGAAATCTCATTGCCTTAGAAGAAAAAAACCCCACACAACAGAAACACTAAACACGCCCCCTCCCCCCCAAATAATGTTGTTACTTGATCTGAACATTTTGAATTTCCACTAAGGACTACAGAATTATCCTTTCATGTGCTTTTACAAATTTGTATCATTTTATTGAGCTAGATCTACTTCTGCTTGGCTAAGGTTTAAGTTTTCTATCCTTCAGAGTCAGACATAGCATGTAAAAGCAGCTTGGCACTCTGCTTCTCATCTTGTTTCACTTTAAAGAACTCGGTTCTAAACTATTTTCTTCCTGCAAAATCAGTTTGATTTTACTATTTTTATTGTAAAGATCATGGAATGTTTTGAGTCTAATAATTTTTTTTCTACAATGAAATGTGGTAGGGTTATGTTTTCTCCAGGAAATACAAGCATTGTTGTATAGAACAGTACAAAATTGATCAAGACCTAGTACTGTGAATACAATGCACTTCCCAGCTCTGCTTTAGGGTTGGTTTTACTTTTCAGAACAAAACTCTGGTTTTTCATGAAGTGTAAACTCCCCACTTCAGCATCTCAGCACTGAAGTGCTGCTGAAGTTCATTTATTAAGCTCAGAGTGTGTTGGGAATGAAGTCCCGTGGTGCCCTAGATTCTTCCTTGCAGTCTTGGTTCTCTCCCATTTTTATGTTGCAGACCTGAGGTGCAGGCTGTGGGAAGAAACCTGCCATCCCTGTCCTATGCTTGCAGGCATAAGTGAAGGTGATGCAATTGCAGCTGAAAGATTTGGCTATTTACTCCTTTTCTTACTTAACACTAGTAATAATGTAACTTTGGCCTTGAAGGTTTACTTAATATGGAAACCACATCAGTAAGAATGTTACTGGCAGATCCTTTCACTGGCTTCTACGTTAGGGTTAAAGGTGAACATCAATAGACCAGGTTTTAAGCTTGCATTTGATAGAATATGTGTGCTACGGTTGGTTCTAATGCAGGTTTCAGGGTTGTTTACCTGAAAACTTAAACAAAAAACCCAAAAAAAACCCCCAAACAAACCCAAAGTGTTCCTCACCCTCTCTCTTGGGTGATGGATGTGGTTTTGTGTATTTTTTCCTGTACCAGGAGGCAGCAACTTGAATGTGTTTAATAGTGATCTAATCTGGCACTGCAACCTTCCTCCAATATTCCTTAACAAATTGAACTGTCCCTATTGTAGTTGCAAAGTTTACTTGGGGTTTTTTGGGTGTGGGTTTTATTATTTTTGTGAGGATTATATTTTACCAACCTGTCACGTTTTCTATGTAACTGGGCTAAGCCTACCAGTGTACACTCTGTGAGCATCTAAAAATAAAACGTTTTGGAGGTGTGAAGTTCTGGTGGCAAGCCTGGATTAGTCACTTGACCACAAGCATTCAGTTACTGTTTGTATAACAGTTTGCTCTGTTTCTCTTGAATGACTGCAACCCCCATTTCACAGGAGTGGAATCACTATCCTTTGCTTCTACATAGTTGAAAGCATGATTTTATTTTTTTTTTAACTGCAAAGAAACCTCAACTGATCAGCTTTGACTAACCAAGGTAATACCTTAGAGCTGGTAACAGAGCTGATTAAAATGCTATAATGTTGCCATTTGTCATTTAAGTTGTACTAAAGTTTCTTGTTAATAATCACACCTTAGACAAGTTAAAAGCTTCATTCTGATATTTTATCTCCCACAGAAACCCAAATCCCTGTTTAAACTCCAGAAGCATCCAGTCATGGACACAGGCTACTTATGGCCTGTTACAGGAAAATATCTTGTAAAAATCTCCATTAGGAACAAGAGTCATCTCAAGTCTTCCTTCCCTTTTAAAAAGCCTTTAGAATCCAGTATCTTGAGCACAACAGAAGAAAAATTGTAGCAAGTTTAGACAGAGTAGTGTTTTGAAATATTTGTACAGTCATTCCCCAACAGGAGAAATGAAGACAAAATTCTTAACAAGCACATAAGGGAAATTTTATACAAGGAAAGGTCTTAAGACTTCCTAAGTATTTTGTAACAGATTATTGCTAGAATACAGCCAGCCTTAAGAACGACAAATTGAAGGCTCACTTAAATGGACCTAAATGGCATCAAAAAGGATGTTCATAGACAAATGTATGGCTCTGCAACAGGTACTACAGGCTTTGAAAGGTAACCACTATAAGCCATATAGAGAAACAAGCTGCTTAAGCAGCAAAGTATTTAGGGCTTGCTCTAAAATTCATTGGTTTTGTTCTCAGCTCAGTGTGCCAACACCAGCAATCAATTTTTCCACTTGTCTGCCAGGAGAGGGAGGGAGATTCAAGTGAAAGGGGGTGTTCTGAAAGGTAGCCAGAGCTGTGGGCAGACCTGGGTGGGTTTTTGTCCACCCAAATACAGGGACACTATCTAAGCAACTAGCCCTGTAGAAGCTAACAGGACAGACCACAGGTAAAGTACTTACTCTCTGTGCTTTCAGCTCTATTTATCATTCACCTGTCACGTTTTTTCTTTGACAAATACCCAGTCATGAAAAAAAATCAGTATTGAAGAAAGCTGGCTCACATTCTAAGAAGCAGTTCAGCCTGTAATGGCCTGGGTGTCCCTCATACCTTAGTGCACCAGAGGCAACAGAAATTCACATGCAAATCTACAGCCTTATGCTCTTTCAAGTTATTTTTCTTCACACTTTGGGGGGAAAAAAAAGTTGAGATACAACATTATTAGGGGTTTGTTTTGTTTTTATAAAATTTGTCAAGATATCACAAAATTACACACACTGAAAGCTTAATTTGCACATTTTCCAATGAAAAAGTGAAAGGAAATATCTTAAGTCTAATGTATATACAATTTCAATCCAAATTTACATTCTCATCATTTTCTTGGATAGTAAAAGGCATGGATCAAACACAGGATTGAGATGTGTCACTTCAGCATATTTATAGGACATGACTTAAAATATTAGTATGTGTTGATTTAAATTCATTTAGAACAGGTCACTTACAAAAGGTTCCATTTTGTACTGAAATTGCATTATCTGTTGGGAAGGCCACTGCTAACACACACTCCTTTTACAACGCAAACATTCATTATTTGTTTCAGTGAGATTCACAAGACAGCAACTGAAAAATTAATGGATTTTTTATAACCTCTGAGATCTGATAAAAGTTTAAAACCCTGTTACATGGCTGCACAGTCCATTCGGACACCTTCATGGATTAAGGCATTTGTTCTAGATATAACTTTTTAGCTTTAAAAGTTAACTGAAGTCTTTTCAGCAGTTAACTAACAAAAACCTGAAGAAATCACAGGATATAAAAATCCCCATCTTTCAGTTGCAGAAATGGATTTGTATTTTAATTAACTTACATTCAGTGAAATCATATTTAGACCTGTTTGAAATTATTCAGGCTGAGATAGCACAATTAAGTACAACTTCATTCAGGTATTGCAAAAGAATGCGAAAGAAAAATTTACAAGGAATACTTAGTTTCCCTCCAAACTCATTTTTATTACTTGAAATATGGAGAAAAAAAAAATATGCCTCTCCTGTTAGAGTACTTCATAAGTGATTTCAAATGAAGACACCTCTCAAGCTGAGAATAATTTGAATAGTTTGCTATTTTTAACAACCTACATGAACTGTAGATACTGTGTGTTAATTTAAGACACTGAGAAATCAACCGATCCATTTTTCCCTGTTTTTTTCTGTTGCTTGAGTTACTAAGAACCACCACTGAAGGAAATTTCTGCAAAACTATCCCAGTTATGTCCACTCAAACACCATACTTAATAAAATACTATCTACGGAGACCCTGAAAAAATAGAAACTACGCCTTTAAATAGAATCCAGAAATGCAGTTTCATATATAGCTGCACATTCTTGAGTGTCCTTTTACACAAAGATACTTTTTAATAGATTCAAGAGCAAGCCTATCACATAGATCCTTCCTTTACATTTAAAATTCTGCATATAACATCTTTTTTGCTTTGGTAAAATACAAATAGAGGGGAAAAATCTCTGTAAAGAAAGCACAGTAAATAACATGGGTATATCATACCTTTTTTAAGAAATACAAGCTGAAATGTAAGGCATCCCCCAAAGCATTTTTTGCCTATGCAAGGAATGCAGTTCTTTGTAAACAAAAGCTTGAGGAAAGCAATACTGAAGCCAAAGAATCTTCCCTAGGATCCTTTTGATGATCCCAAAACCAAGAGCAACTCTCCTAGGGTAAGTGTTCTGTGAAAAAAAGAGAATCCAATCCTTTGTCTTCCCATACATTTTTAATCATGTGTTAGATTGGCTCGCCTTGAAGACCTCCAGATTAAAAGTGATGAACAAGTTGATTCTCAAGAGCACAAGCTTGTCTGAAGTCTATTTTTCTGGTACATCACTTTCTATAGATTTCCTGGCAGCATTGTTATGGCCTATGGATGCTTGCACAGTATTCCCACTGGTAGCATTTCCCAATGCCTGGGACTGACAGGCAGCTGAGGGTTTAGTGACAAGAAGTGTTTTAGAAGAATTGGACTGATGTTTGTGATGAGCTGAATCCTCACCTGTTGCAGCAACTGGTCTCTTCCTGCCAGACTCTTCACTAATGGGAGGCTGAAAATAAACATTGACAACCTGTGAAATGCTTTTCTCTCAGGCCAGGTATTCGCCTTTTCATAAAGGATCAAAAAAACACAAGATTCCGTACTTAGACATTTAGTTAGGTCTGGTGATCTTAGTTATTCACAGCTTGCTGATGATATACTAAAGTGTCTCTGGCCATTGTACAGGACACATTAAGGACTTCAAAGAGTCTTACAGCATTAATTTAATCATCACTGCCCAAATATTTGCCACAACTGCTAGAAAATAGGATTACAGAGAGTGGTGGTAATGTAGTGCACCACAGCCCAGTTATGAAAAGCACAGCATCACTACACTCTGCCATCTCACAGTGTAAGAATTTGGCATCCTACAGCATGGATACACTGAATTTGGCAGATAAAGTCTCAGCAAGGACAGTGTCTGTCACAGTTCACTAAGAAATGCCAGTTGGGCACTAATTCGTTTGCCAAATTCTTAAACAGTATCCAAAGCCATCTTGCCAGATGACAAATAAGCTAATTTTTGCTATTTCTTTCATTACACAATTAAAATAGATCAATGCTTTTTACAATTTAGCCACATCTCAGGACCATACTTTGGTTCAAATAACAACGTCTGGAATAAAACTGTGTTTTTCACTTGAATTTTTTTAATCCTGCATTTTCTAGTCATTGACAGGATTCGTGAAGATGACTGTGAAATGAAGTCCTGTTCTCAGTTTACCTTGCAGTAAAAAATATTTGTACACCAAATATTTATTTAAAATAGGTATTGAGACTTACATCCACTCTGAAGTCCTCCAGTCTCTTAAATTTACTAAGGTATTCTTGCAGTTTGGGGTCAATGGCTGGAGTCTTGTGCTGAGAGTATTTTAGATAAGCCCAAAATTTTTCCAGTCCATATAGCTGACCTAGTAATGGAAAAAGATACCTTTACCAATTTACAAAGGTCAGATTTAATTAGAAGCCTAATTATCCAGTGGATGCTTATAAGAACTCTAACATAAAAGGTACAGAGGCTGCTTTTGGGTTAGTCAACACATCCATGCCAAGGAACTGGGATTATTCCCTGACTAAAGTTACTCCAGTGTGAGCAGTGACTGGCCTAAGATAATTACCAGCTTCGTAGTCTCTCTTTGTTTCTTCTTGGAAATCCTTGAATATCTCTTGCCTGAATTTCTTTTCTAGGCCATAGCTGTAAAATCTAAACAAGCATTCCAATCCATACCTGCAACAGAACAGAGGTATGAAAATCTTATACATACACTCCTCATTCCTCAGAAGGATGCAGCTTTTCAGTCTCTCCTTACATTTAAGTCAATAGCATGGCCTCATTTTACCCTTCTCATAAAAACATCTTCCTTTTCACAATTTTTCATCAACCCATTATTTTGGAACATCTTCACAAATAATCAAAACTGACTTCTCATCTGCATTTACCTGCTGCCACTTTAGCCCCCTTAAGAGTCTTATGAAGTTTCTCCTGTTTAATGTATTCATGGATAATCACAGAGTGTCAGGAAGGCTCAGAGCAGAGACACAAGGTATTCAAGCCACCTTTGCACCCTAAGGGACTGTCACTGCAGTCTCAGACTACAAATCTAAATTTCAGGATTTCTATAGCCAATACTTCCTCACTTAGCATTCAAAACATTGGGCTACCTTCTGTCTTGCACTAAGAGGCACAGAAGTGGGGAACTCTGTGAAAGGGAGGGAATCACATCACAGAGCTACAGGGGCAGCAATAATTTCCTTTGTGGTCATTTTTCTGGTATTTTTGGAAGGCAAGAAGCAGTTTGTACAAATGGAATGAGGTTAAGAATGTCTTTACCTATGGAAGGAAGAATGTTATGAACGTTACTAAGTATAGAGCTGACTTGTCATGGTCAACAAGTTACAGGATTTTGTAGAATTCAAGACCAAGCACAAGCCAGGAAGTTTAACTATTTATCTGCAAAGCACAATACATACAAACAGATTTTTGGTATTAAAAGCAATCATACAAGTAGCTATTTTATGGATTTACAAAGAGTCAAAGCCAATACAGAAAATGTTCACTTCAGATATGCATAAACTTCACAGTCATTAAAACAAACTGTAAGACATCAACAGTTCTTAACTTCCAGGAAAAATTAAATACCTGTAGTGTTCTTTTGCATCATCTAGAGCAACTTGTTTGAATTCTTCATACATTTTCTTGTTAAAGTGATCTCTCAGAAAAAAGGACCAGAAGCGA
>NW_009952533.1:2525493-2529288 GCF_000747805.2 Chaetura pelagica | reverse complement strand
AAGAGTGTGTTCATTTCTTGGGACTGGCCAATTCCCAACCGTTTCCTCTCTGGAGAAAAAAAGGAGAAAGAAGAAAAAAAAAGTATCTATTTTTAATTTTTCAGCAGAATATTTTCAAGTGCTTTTCTATTATTAATACATACACAAGAACTTCCAGTAATGCCAGTTTGAATTTGATGGTAAATTTCGCAAGAGGATATAAAGTTAAATGGAAAGCAGAGTTCACAAAACAGAAGCATCAAATAAATCTTGCTTTCCTTTCCCAAAAAGAATTAAGGAAGAGGAGCAATGCAGAGAAAACCAGCATCCAGTAACACCTGGTAAATTCTACCTAAAATTTTAGCAAGTGCATTTAGCATCTTACCCATTAGACACCTTCGACGATATTTGTGGTACACCTGTTGAGTAAAGCCATTTTCCTTTAACAGTTCATGAGAAGGATGCTGAAACTTTGGAAGAGAATTTGGGGTACAGCCATAACTTTCTGCCAGTGGAGCTCCTTCTGAAGGCGAAGCATTGGAACTGCTGAAAAAAACCACAACTATTTCTGTCCCATGAACAGGGCTTTTCTACAGAATCCTTTTTCAACCATTCTGATCTACACAAGAGCTGTCAGAATAGTACAGTCACCTGGTGACCACTACAGTGCACACCTGGGCTCCCAGTCGTCTGTTTTCCTGTGCATCTCAGGAAAATCAGATTCTATGCCAATATATGAAAAAACAGGCACTGTGGGATTATGATAATGAAACATTACCGTCATGTCTGATCTTAGATGACCATTTAAAGGCAAAAAGTAGTATTCCTGCTACTATATCATGGGTCAACAGACAACACTGTGAACACAGTCTAGGTAGCTTACTTCCAGATAGCCTTGTATTCTATTTTTTTGTATTTCTTGACTTCTCTTTCCTTGCTTCCACTGTTACTTATAAAAATCCAATTTACCTCACAGAGGAAGTTCTTGACCTGTGGTCTCTGGAATCCATCACCCAACCAACATGGCATTCCAAGGGAGGATTTGTACTGTGCCGTGTTTTTCTTTTTCTTGGAGTCTAAAAAAGTAAATGAAGTATTTATTTCCCTAATTTGATTTCACTCATTTTCCCCCTCTTAAAACAAAGCTCTAAAAATTTTATATTCTAACACATTGTAAAGTCACAACTGTGAAACACCAATTTCATAACCTGAAGATGTCTCATGTAACAAATGAAAAATCTTTAGACATGACACTTTTTCAACAAGGACTTTTGAGAGAGGTTACAGAGGAAATTTGGAAACGATTTCGTAGAAATAAAAAACAATTAATTTTGCAAATATATTTAGGATAAACTATTAAAAAAAGTACAAGTGTTGTATTTTTTACCTGTTCATTCCTGTTAAATTGTATGCACAGACATGAGTTTTATAGGCTTTTTCTGGTCTTAAAAAGTACTGTTCCCTTCCATTTACCTTTACATCAACAGATCGTGCTTCTTTAACAACAGGGTAGAACCTGGGTGTTTTGTTGGGATCCTGTAGCCTTGGGGTGCGAGGTGTTCGCAGGGTGAAGCCCAAGTGAACACAGGGGGGATCTGGAACTGCTGTTGGCAGTGATCGAGCTATTGCTGCTGTTGGAGGTACTTCAGTACTCAACAAATGACAAGCTAAATCTGTAGGCAGGAAGGAGAAAACATTTGTTTTCAAAAGAAACTTAGTACTTCAAAGCCTAAGCTCCCCTAGTGTCTAGTATTTTAAATGGCTGGCTTCATTTCAAGTGAATTACATCACCCCTAAAGAGTAATCAAATTAACAAAAACACTTGGCACAGCAGCAGTAAACTGCTCAAAATTATTAAATAATGTTTCAAGCATGTCTTTGCTAGACAATTTAAACCCACTTCTTTCTAACCTGCTTGTTCTTTCTCTATCTGCTCTAGCTAAGTAATAGGAAATAAACATAGGTGAAAGCATAACCAAATTCTTGCTTTTTGGTGGGATGGTGGATTTAGCTATGTAGTTCTCTTCAACCCCTCTAAACATGCTATTAGCAGGTATTATAGTAAACATTATTAATATACGACTATATCAGAAATACCTCAAAAGATAAGATTTGGACATTGTGACTATTCAGTAAGATGATGATACAAGTATAAAATTCTTCCAATCTCATTTTGTTCTGTCCCCGTTTCCCATAAAAATACTGGTTTCTACAAGATGTTTCATGCATCAAACTATTGCTTATACACTGTCAAGTTACACAAAAGGCACCTGGTGTTGGTGTGTGGTGACATCAAAACAGAACACTGCCTATTGATGATTATATCCTTAAAAGTAAGAGTACCAGCTGCTTCCAAGTCAGTACAAACCATGGTACTGATGCACAGCTGTCAATTTGAAAAATTTGCCAAAAAAAAGCCCCTCACACTACTCACTGAACCAAAATGAAAATGTGACACAAGTAGAGTTAAAACACCTACAGAATTGTTGGTTATTACAGAGATTCTAAAAACAAAGACATGTGACTTACTTTTTCGTAACCCTGGAGGTCCTGGAGAAACTTCTTGGGTTGGATCAGCAATTTCTTCTGGTGCAAGATTATCAAAATCTTCCTTACTAATGAGACTTAGTTTCTTAAAATCCTCAATCTCTTGCTGAATTAGAGAAAACAAATTGTAAACGCAAAGCACAATAATGGGTATCATCCTGAGAAACAGGAGAATTTCACAGAAGAGAAAATAAGCAAACCAGCACTGACATGACTACCCATACACAGCCAGTACAGATTTCTTTTAACAAAGACTGAAGGAGTCTCTAGCACACATTCTAAAAAAGCTGCTGTCAACACCACACTATGTAACTGTCCTAGTGAAAATAAACAGTTACGCCAAGAACAGGGTGAACAGAAGCAGGCAATTCTACACGCCAATTTTCAAAAACAAATTAGAAACAGGAATGACTGAGATCCTGCCCCTTGCCAAACCCTAACTCATCCTTCTTCTGCAGTAAGCGTGCCAAGGAAGGTCCTAGCAATTTAGGGGAGCAGAAGAGGCCCTGCTCCCTTCCTCAGTCTACATCCAAAGAAAAACCGGTTCAGTAGCTTGAACTGTGAAAGGATGGGAATTTCCAAGACACATGGCAGCATCTGAAATCACTCATGCCCCCTACACACTGCTGAAGGGGGGTGGGATGTGTGTGCATGTGCATACTGGGTGTGAAAATCTTGTTTAAATCACTGTCAAGAATGTAACAACAAAGAAAATATTTTCTCTTGCTGTGTGCTGTTTCTCAGTGTCCTCTTCCAGTTCGCTGGTTTTCTTGGTCCATTTCCTATGTAATAAAAACTTCATATTCTGAATCCTACCTTTATTTGTTGCTCTTATTCTCAATATTAGTTTATCTCTGTCAGCTCTTTTTTGTACCTATATGATCCACATATGCTTTAAGCTACTTTCCCCCCCACACCCACCACCGTCTTTATGCATTATGCAAAATCCTCCCCCTCACCACTCTGTGTTTAATTTGCTTTGTATTTCTATAGACATATCTCCTAGTGATCACAGAATCCTAGGGGTTGAAAGGGAGCTCGAAAGATCATCTAGCCCAACCCCCTTCCAGAGCAGGATCACCTAGAGCACATCACACAGGAACGTGTCCGGGCGGGTTTTGAATGTCTCCAGCCAAGGAGACTCCACAACCTCTCTGGGCAGCCTGTTCCAGTGCTCTGTCACTCTCACAGTAAAGAAGTTCTTCCTGATATTCACATGGAACCTCTTATGCTCCAGTTTGCATCCATTACCCCTTGTCCTATCACTGG
>NW_009952533.1:2500963-2524663 GCF_000747805.2 Chaetura pelagica | reverse complement strand
GATCACCTAGAGCACATCACACAGGAACGTGTCCGGGCGGGTTTTGAATGTCTCCAGCCAAGGAGACTCCACAACCTCTCTGGGCAGCCTGTTCCAGTGCTCTGTCACTCTCACAGTAAAGAAGTTCTTCCTGATATTCACATGGAACCTCTTATGCTCCAGTTTGCATCCATTACCCCTTGTCCTATCACTGGACATCACTGAAAAAAGCTTAACTCCATCTTCATCTTCCTGACACTTGCCCTTAACAGATTTGTAAACATTGATGAGGTCACCCCTCAGTCTCCTTTTCTCCAAGCTAAAGAGACACAGATCCCTCAGCGTTTCCTCATAAGGGAGATGTTCCACTCCATCATCTTTGTGGCTCTGCGCTGGACTCTTTCAGGCACTTGTGATACAGTGCAACTGCCTACAGAAATGCTGATGAAAGAAGGGGTTTCTTAATAAACAAGTAGCAGTAAGTGACAGGATTGCAGTGTGCCATGCTGACCTATGCAGTGCTGGAGTTCAATGATTCTGTAATTTTATGGCTGCTTAGTACATTAAAACAACCTCCTTGCAAAGTTTTGAAAGCCTCAAAGACAGATGGCCACATACAGGCTAGGAAATAAAAAGGTTTCTATAATAAAATCAGTGCAATCCAAAGTATGCTCACAGAGCTATCACACTAACAAGCTACAAGGCAAACAGAACCTCAATATAAAACTGCATTAAAATGACTACACTCCCTTCCCCTCTCTTATTATCACATCTCAGAAAATGTCCCCAACCCCTATAGCAGGGGTTTGCTAATGTTAGGAGACAAGCTATTCATAGAATAAGGAAACACTGAAATGTTGAACCACCTCCAAAAAGTTAAAAATAGCTCTTAAAAATATTCATTCAAAGGTTTTGGTCAAATCTGTGACAAGAAAAAACTTGCTGGTTTTGCTTTCAACTGCCTACAGCATTATTAAAATAAATCAATAGACATATAAATCCAACTACTGTCAGTTTTCCTTCAAAGAAGTGTAGCATTTTACAATTAAGTACCAGATGGCTGAAATTATTTTTTTATCTGTTTGGACAGGCATGGTTTTCAGGTCAAAAAAAGAAGAGAGTTACCTTCATCAAAGTGTCATTTTCGTTTTCACTCTGCACCATCCACAAATCCTGTTCATAGTAGTATAAGCCATCATTAATAACTTGAGCAAGTTCTGATGTGATTTTTGCACGGCATATGTGATTGCCAGTATGATCTCCATCAGGATGTTTTCTCAGATATGGTGGTGTCTGTGTTACAATCAAAATCTTGTTTATGTCCTGATCATCAATTTCATAATCGGAATCACTGTCTGACCAATCAGTAAATTTATTCTTCTGCCTCTGAATTTGTTCCATTTCTTCATCAAACAAGAAATCAAGTTCTTCTTGCTCTTGTTCCTCTGAAGGCAGGGGTGGCTGTTGGTGGTCTGATGTTTGATCAGATACAGGAACGCTGTCCTAAGGTGGAAAAGGGGATCCATTATGTATTTTACTCGGGTAGTGATTATCCAAATGGGAGATGAATAGACCACAAGAGAACATTTTCAACACTTGAAGGTATGCAAATTAGAAATAATACAGCCACTTTCAGATGTTTACGAAGTAAATTACTGTTACAAATTATTCTGTCATAAGCTCTTAGAACAATTCTCAATGCAGGTTTCAATACATTTTTCAATAATCACCAGGTACAACTGTCCCTCAGCAGAAAAAAAATATATCAGTATTTCATTTTCATGAGACTTGCATCAGGATCTTAAATACACTTAGCTATTCTAGGTGTGGCAGAGTGAGAAGCAGGCACACTGACTGTATTGCATTATCAAGCATCTTGTACATTAAGACATGAAAAATCTTGTTTTACAGTATAGTGTTGAAGTTGGCTGATTTTGCATTTGTTTATTTAAAAATAACTTAAAGGCTTTTGTTTTCACCTTTAGTTTGACTGTGGATGTATGATGCCTCTTCTTCACTTCTATCCAAGGTTCAGAGTCCAAATCAGGCAAACTTGTAGACAATCCTTTTGATATTGTCTGAAAATTACTCGTTTCAGTGTTCTCCTTTGGATTCAGAGCACTTCCCATTCTTGGAGAATTCGGTGCTGACTCTAGCAGGGGAAAAGAGTAGTTCAGTTACTGCTGTATGTTGTGTTGTGTTTTTAAAATTGTTTCACTAATCCTTCTTTGAACCACAACTACCTTATTTCTACCTCTCTGATTAAAAGTTATACTGACGAGCAAGAATCTCATTTCATTTTTAGGAGACAGCTTTTCACAGTTCACTCCACATTTTAGGAAAAGATTGATTCTAGCAATTTATTTATGTGGAAAGTTTTTAAGAGTCTGAGATAAATTCTGTGTTATTCAGAAAACAAGAACAGCATCATTAGTGACATGTTTTCTCCACACCATCCTCTCTCTGGCTTTATGGACGGGTGCCTAACTCAGTCTTCATTCCTCCCATTGAATTCCAGACAATATTGTAGTAAGAGATTTCCTTGCCAAGTGCTGTCAGTGAACAAAGCCATCTCCCTGTTAATAGCATGAGGTACCCCATCCAAAATCAGGATGGCCCAAATAAAGAGTTAACTTTCAGCCACATCAAAATGCAGCAATTTTATGACTAACAAGATTACTATTACTACTTCCACTACTACTACCACTAAAGGGCTGTAGTCCATCATGCTATATTCTGGAGAACGGTCACAGCCATAACACAAGACATTTTGATCTACTTCACATCAGCCATGCCAGCCATGTGACTTGGCAACTGCAAGGCTGACAGGCATACCAGCTGAACAAACAGTTACCAAATGTACAACTTCTGTTATGAAATCAGTATCAAGAGGCAAACTTCCTAAGCTAGACAGACAGTCCTAAAATTATGTTTCTATAAAATAAATCCTTTACCAGTATGCGAGCCAAAAATTTGGCCTGGTATGAATTCTGGACAATTGATGAGCTGAGAAAAGTCAGTTGGTGGCAGACTGCTTGGAGGAGGACCTGGAATTGGCCACTTTTCTGGATCAACTCTTTTTCTTATCCTCTGATCCACAGTTTCAACTTCTGTACTGTCCTTTAGGGCCTGTGTGACAAGAATATTACCACTTTAAAAACTTAAAATATCTGGCACCAACCAAAAAGGAAAAACCCCCACAAACTTTGCCATTTATAGCCTCTCTATAAAATCCTTGTCATTGCAAACAGAATTTTTTCTTAACTTTATATGAAATTGGCAGTACAAATTAGCCAAGCCACTTTCTACATACATACTTCCAAATTATTTTACCTCCAAAATGAGTGCAGCATTTGTAGTGAGAGCTTGCATACGACGGAAGCTAGCAATCAATGAAACAGGCAGAAATCCTTGCTGGTCCATCTTTCTCCTCAGAAAGAAGTCTCTTTCCAAATTTTCTGTGCTAAAATAATACTCACTGCAGAAAGAAACATACAAATATGAGCCTACTATAGCTTAAAGAAAATCCTAAAATAGCAACTTAAGAGATTCCTTGGTCAAGTCTTCCATTAAAAACAGAGCATACTTTGTCATTAACAAAACTGGTTATTTTAAACAGGTGTATCACTGTAAGCAAGACTTACAGAGCAGCACATATGCTTGACATGTTAAGACAGTCTTATGATGCAGTGCAGTAAAGTATAAAACAAAGCCTTGTAACATTTGCATATATTGACTATATAAGCAAAAAACTGCCTTATTTTTTTTCTTTCACCCATCCCCTCCCTTATTACTTACATGAAGAGAAGGACACAGCATTCTCTTAGCCTCCATTTAGATGAAGGACAACTACTGCTTATAGTCAGGGCACTATTATTCCCCACACAGCAATATCCTGAACTGTACCTTTGCTTTTCTCAGTTTCCAGTACCTAAGAAGGTGTAAGTATCCTATCTGAGTGTTGAGGCACATACATGCACTCAGACTCATTACTTCAAGCATGCTTGTGGGAAGATGAGAAAACAAAAAATAGTCATGTTGTATTTGTCATGAAACTGTACCAAAAGGCACAACAGTTCATGGAAAAAGTTAAAGTCTAAAAGAAGATATGATGTTTAGTGGATAAAGGGAAGAGGGACAAGGACCATTTCAGGAATCTGACAATACCACAGAAACAAGAGACACAAGGGACAAAGAAGCAGCAGAAAGACAAATCTTCTTAAACAATATGGCTGCTCTATGAAACCATCAGGGTGTCAAGACATGTTATACGTGGTGAAGAAAAGTAAGGAATTCAAATCATGATCTGTCACACACAACAAGTGAACAAGAAAACATTCTATGAAAAAGAATGGAAAAAACCCAATTTAATCATTACTACTAAAATCTAGGCCTTTCACAGAGTTAACACATCATACCATGATTTTGTGTGTTACTTTCAAGGAATACTACTCCTTATCAGGCTCAGGAAAATGTAGGCAGTGAAATATTTAATGGAGAGCAATTAAAATTTTACATCAAATGAACAGAAGTAGTGCAAAAATAAAACAAGAGAGCATTAAAATGCTGAGAAAAAGCACCCACCCACATGCAAACGTAAATAAAGTTAATTCTAATTTCAACAAATTATAAAATGCTAAGTGTCTCAACTGAACTTGGGGTTAAGGTCAAGATTACCAAGACGAGAGGACTCTGATGCTATCATTGACCCAAGGAGAAGTTTGACACAATTTCTCTCTCTAATTTTTGGTAGCTAAAGAAAACCAAAGCAAAAGCTCTCTGTATGAAACACTCAGCTCCAAGACAGAATGAATATAAAGTCTCAAAGTTGGACAATAAGACATACAACAAATGAAAACACTGCCATCAAATCAGAGGAAACAGAGAAGAGAATGAGTCTTCTGAAGAATTAAGCTCCTACTCAGAAGAGCTAAACAAACTGATCAGTGAAGCAACTGTGCACAAAGAGAAGGTTTCTTTCAAGAATATCCTATTTACTGTTCTAAACTGCTACATTCCTTTTTTCCTTCCCAGTCTAGAAGATAAGCAAGCACAAAAGCCAAGTATCAACATTTTACTAACGTTACCTTTACAGTCATAAAGTAAAGGTAAAGCCTTGTAACGATTCACCTAGTTAAAAATTCCACAAGCAGAAATGGACAATGACTGAACTTGACTCACACTGCCTCATTTGATGTCCATCACTCTAGAAAAAGGAATGTGAAAACCATTAATGATAAATTAAGACAATGCACAGGTTTGCTTCAAGTAGAGGGAAAAACCTAAACACACACACACCCCCAATTCCAGCTTTTCTTTTTCATTTTCCTTGGAGTCCCTTCACTTATTCCTGAACCAATGCAGACTTGGAGACATGTCTGAACTTAAATCTATTTATTTTGCTTTTAAAAGGGACTTTAGAGTTCTACTGCATGTTGCAGACTGAGGAGTTGCTAAGTGCAGAAACTACTCAGGCTGACAACTTCAGCCTGCAATTAAAACCTTGAAGATATTTTTGTCTGTAATATAAGTTTTACTCTTGCTTGTACATCAAGCTGCTCTTGGGATAAGCATAAACTGCTCGATAGCAGTGTACTTCTTACTGTGATTTCACATCAATTCAGCTGGACACCGTCTCAAGATTTTTTCCTATTAAGCATGTAAACTGTTTTAAATTCATAGATTCACTACGATTCAAACCAATGTCACTTCTTTCATATGTTTTTACTTATCTTGGACTCCATATGGAACTCTGAGACCTAACAGCTCTGTGTAGCTTTATTCTGTATGTACTTTCCTCTTTGGTATGGTTACTTTAATATTTTATAACTACATTATAAAAGATGGACAAAACCATCCCCATTTAGAAGCTATTAATAGGTAATTGATGAATAAAGTCTGTTGCTCATAATTTTTAATGTGATAAAAGAATTTAATAGATTAAACACCTGTTTTGTTTTTTTAAAGGAACAAAAAAGTGAAGTTCTGTTCTAAACCTGCTCAAGAATCTCCCTCTCTCTCACAGAAAGCAAACTCCGTAATCAAACTGCCTCAGGAATTCATATCAGACAAGCAACCAGTGGCTCTGGTTAGTCAGCCATGCCAAGTCTTCTACTGACACCTGCCAACCTCTTGTTGCTACAATAAAATACAAATATAACCAGAAGTCAGATGTGACCAATGCTTTAACTGACATTTTTTCTCAGCAGAGGGGGACATCATCATGTCCTACCTTAGAAGGTCTGGATTCTACACTGCATGCCCAGAAATCTGGCCAACAGTCTGCGCTCCTCCCTCACTTGTCTGAGGACAGTGCAGGCCGATTATCCTGACATGGGGGTACATGTCCACTGTCAGGTCTCATAGGGGCCTGGCAGCAAGAGTAACAAAAAAAGACTGCAATAGAAGTTTTGAAGTTGATAGCCACATGTCAGATACTTTCTGCCCTTAAAGAGGCTTTTTTCTTCCTTTTTGCGTCAACTGTAACAAAAGAAGCAAGAATAAAATAAGCAAGTTGCTTTATGGAATACAAGGGCAATCAAAAACCACCACAAAGGCATCGCAGACAAATGCCATTGCAAGTATAGAAGATGAAATATCTGCCAGTGGTGGAAACTGTCTCTTTAAAATGAACTAGTGGTTTCCAGGCCCTTTTTGACTTGTCTCCTGGTGATAATCAGTCTTCCAGATGGTTTCTCATTGCCTAATGGTGTACATGAGAAAGTAAACATTTCAGATTATTGAAAAATCAAGTATCATTGCAAAACTACTCTCTTTCAGTTAAACGCTTCAGGTGAAACACTGAAAACATAAAACTAACAAGACTTCTCCAAGTGAAATTGAGAGCAAATAAGGGAAATGTCTAGCTACATCACCCAAGAAGAGCTTTATAGGCAAACAGACCAACAGTACTCAAAAGCACAAGCTCAGAGACATCCATATCTCAATTACATGACAACATAAAAAGAGGGCTATGTACCATAAATAAAGCAGGTATACGAGTTAGAGCCAGCCTACAGCACAAGATGCAGAACAGCTTCCTTAAAATTCCTCCCCATCACTGAAGTTTTTCCACCCCACTAGTGAATAAATTCAAACTGACACTGGTAATGATCAAATCAAAAAGTTACACTGAAATCCTTTAATCTCCATCTTTATATGGATCATATGGATTAAACACTGATTGAATTATTTCATCTTAACTAGGTATCTAAAAATATCTGTAAATTAAACAATCAACTCACATTTGATGCTTTATATATTCTTTGAGAAGTGCTTCATCCACAGAGTACATCTGCACTCCTGTTCCATCGCCATAGTAATACATCACACTAGCATTAAGCTCAGGTTGAAAAACTTGGTCAGTTCCTTCACCATACAGTTCTTGATAACCAATTGAATATTCAAAGTTCACTTCAAAATAAAGGAGAATATAAAAGAAAAAAAAGATGAAAAATATTAAGTCCAGGACACAAATATTAAGGCATGATAAACACTGCTACTTTACAGTTGTTTCTCAGTATTTGAATTTTAAAAGACTCAAGCTACTTAATTATATTAAGTTACAGGATATGCTTTTTGAGACAACTCTTACTTCATGTGCAAACAATATCATCACAAACATGATTTTAAAATTTTTGCTAAGCATCTACTTCTCTGCATACTTCTATTGTTTCCTTTGCCTCTTCCTCTTCCTCTGCCTCGTCCTCTTCCTCTGCCTCTGGAGGATCCTCGAACGCTGCCACCCTCACTTCTCACACTGCACACTTCATCGTGGTCATCTCTCTTTTCTCTATCACGACGCCAATCTTTAAGAGAAAAACATGTAATAATCATAATTAAGTATCACAGTGACAAAATGTCCCTTGTAACACTGACTCAGTTACGTGGGCTGCAACAGAAGATCAGATCTGAAGCTGCAAGGGTGAAATGGGAAGGTTTGCCCAGCTGTGCCTGAGGGCATGTCAGCAGAAGCTGTTAGCAATAAAGAAGAGTAAAGTGGCTTGACTGGCCCACCTCAAATGCTTCTGAAGCAAATGGACACTGGTGCCAGCTCAGGGATCACAATACCTGTGATCAGCTCGGTACAGGAAGAAATGATCACGCAATCCTCCTTCCAGGCATGATAGTACAATCTCCTCCTGTGGACAAGTCCTGTTACCTACAGAGAGCTAGGAGGAGCTGTTAGCTCTTGATGATCCTGCTTGGGTCAGTTTTCCATGGCAATGGCTCTCTGCAGCCTCCCTTTTGCTTCCCAGAAGCAGGCCTATCCCTCTCCCTGTTCTACCCATTTAACAGCAATTGTTCTCGGCTGGCTGCACCCCAAACTGAGCTTTTAAGCTAAGGACCCCTTTGTGCTAACACATGCAAAACTAAAATGACTGTAAGAATCTATGAAAGGTTTTCATATAAATATGTGGTCTCCACACAGCAAAAGAGAACTAGAGAGTAGAAGGAAAAGCAAACATGACAAAACCAGACCCCAAGGACCTTCGCTTCACTCGCCACAGATCTTAAAGACAGCTGTAATTCTCAGTTTACTCATGTGAGAAAATTAAGCCCACTCTCGCACCATTTCCTTCTCTTTTCTTAATACTCTCAGAAACTTCCACCTTTAGTCAGTCACGCTTGCTTAAAGTTTCTTTAAATTGTAATGCTCAGGGCCCACCTTGTCAGAGGAATGCCTGGGGATACAGCCTCTACTTGGTCAAATTGAGAGTTCATAATTTACAAAGGACTGACTAAGCATGTTATTTTTTTTTGTATTAGAAATAATCATCTTTTACTCGCAACTATTTTTAATGAACCCTACAACAAAATATATACACTTATACACTCAAATTCCTGCACTTCCTGTCAAATAAGACTGAACTTTTTAATATATCATAATCTGTGTCTATCTCACTGGAAATTTGGACCTTAGCCTTCACACTTGCTACTCTCAACCTTAGAGATTCCAAGTCTGTAGGCATTATTTGGACTATTTCCCCAAATCAGCTTCATTTTTGCACTCTGAAAGTACATGTGGCTCAGACACATGCAAAAGCCCCACATACAGCACTTTCATGAGATAATGTTTTGTTTAAGCCTGAAACTAGTTTGTTTTTTTAATTTAAACACACAATGTTCCTGAAGAGCAAGAGAAGTTTTGTTTTCTCACACTGAAACTGGTCTCAGATCAACAGAGCCTTGAAGTTCTGTATTTAGAACACCTGAGGACCAGAAGCAGTACCAGCTGTGGTGCAACTCTACCTCTGTTGTGTTAGCACAACTTTTTGTATGACCATAGTGCCAGACAGGCTGTGGAACTGCAGGAACTGGTCCAACTTAAAGGAAAAAACAACTGGCAGAATTGCCAAAGCAGGGCTCAATGTGTAGGTCCACAAGCAATTGCTTTAGTAGCAACAAGCTGCAGGCACAGCAGTAGAGCAGGACTGATTGGCCACCTTGTGAGACTATTGCAAACTTGCAAAGCTGTGACTTAAGACTCAGTGGGGAGCTATGAAGAAAAAAATTCACCCTGCTCCAATTCAGCACACACTGCAAAGGTAGGTTGTTTCCAAATTCAGTTCCTCAGCAGGGTCAGGGATTGAGACATTACAATCCTGACTGATTTGTGAAGAAGTTAAAAAAAAATGTGCCAGTAAGTATTTAAACAAAACTTTACAATTTAGAATTGGTTACACTATGGTACAATGCATTTATTTTTTGCTTTTTCTAGGCAAATATTAACACTAGGTTTTACTTAGTACAGTCAAAGTCAAGTTTCAACATCAACTGCCAATCTAATGCCTACTCAAGTGGTATTACACTTTATTTGCCAGAAATAGAAAGCCCCAGATATTGAAAACTACTTACTTCTTGTCTCATTCCTTCTGTTGTTATGAGATACCAACTTGCTTGTTTCCAGCAGAAATCTTGAGCTAGTTCGAGAGCCTGGTCTTTCTTGACTGTCTGACCTTACATCATCCAGGTGAAGTGGCACCCATTTCTGCTTGTTACCTTGAAAAGTTAATATATTGTTCTAAATTATAGCTCTACTTGAGGTTTCAGCTCCTGAGAAGACCCTAAAGAATTCATCCTGAAGAACTAGTAACAGTGAATTTCAAAGTTTACAAACTGAGAGAAGCTTAAGATTGGAATTTTAAGATATGATGAATTATTAAAAAATAATAAATGCAGTAAACAGGAATTTCTCAAATTGAAAGACAACCTTACCTAAACTTCAAATATATGAAATGAAGATGAGCTTTGTTATTTAATCAATTCTTAAATATAAGCTCCATTACCAATCATTTAGTTACATAAGTGTTAAATATACAAGTATAGTATTCCACAACTTGCACATGAAACTTAAAGGTAAAACATGAAACAACAAGTTAACCTCAAAAAAAAAAAAGATTTCAATCACAAAACATAAAAATGTTCCTGAGAATTCAGCTGTGGTACTGTATTTTTAGCATAAGATATTCAGATTAAGTTCACCCATGTGCATCAAAAATTATTAGCAAAGCTGCATTTTGTTGTAGGCTGATCTAAAATACCCACTAACCATTTATTTATTGATTATATTTGCTGTTCTATACTTGATTGATATTGTGGACTATATACCTTTGTAGCTAAGAAATAAAGACAAATACATAAAATGTGTTATACACACTGGGATAGATTTTCACTCAGACTGAAAAAATAAAAAGCAACAAATGATTTGTTTTTAAATATATACATAGGAGGATTAACAAATCTAAAAACCAAATATCTTTAGGATCTGAAAAAATGCCAGCAGAGAAGGAAAAAAAAAGAAGCAGTTGATGGTGGCAATATCTTAAAACTCTCTCAGCTCTTTCTCCAGCCTACTCCACTGTAGTGACCAAATGAGAAGCAGGTTTGCTTCTAATTTTTAATGTAACTGGTTGGATCAAAAGGAAATAATAACCTGGTTTAGTTTTCAAGTGATCACCTCAAGGTGTAAGCTACTAGTAAAACATGAAAATTTAAATGCCAGTATATACAAAATTAAAGTCACATAGCTCTATCTAGTTAGCATAATAAAGATGTGAGTAGTAGTAATGGTTTGTACAGCTATGCTAAAATGTTCCAGAAACTGTCAAAGCTCCACAGAGCACCAGGAGGACATGAGCTGCTCTTTCCCCAGAATTCCCATTTGATTAAACAAAAAAATCCAAAACGTGAGAAAGCCTGTTTTAAGCTTCTTAGCAGAAAGCAATATAACCTGTTATCACCTAGAAAACGCAAAGCAGTTTCATGCTGTTCAACTGGAATTAATTTAACTGCATCAATGGTGATTTGTTGCATTATACAGTGCCCAGACTGACCTTTTTTCCTTTGATTATTAGTTTGAGTTTCATCTTCACTAATATTATCTCCTGGACCATCAGGCTTTGCCTCTGGGTTGTCCTTGATTCCATTATTGCTTTTTTGATCAGATTTCTCTTCCTTTTCTCTTCTATTTGTTGGCTTCTTACTGTGACTTACAGTCTTACACTGCAAGAGATAATAGAAATGACTTCTGGCAGTACAGCTGATGACAGCAAAAATGGTATAAATTTGCTTTACCTATTACAGTTCCTCTACCTATTCTCAACCTCTTCAGTAAGGCAGGTTTTAATAACTGTGTTGTTTTGTAAAGTCTCATTTTAAATAGTTCTGTTTTCTGCTAACTTGGTGAGACTATAAAAAGATTTTTTATATCAATAAAGTTGTTGTTTGGGTTTTTTACCTGAAGAACTGCAGAGTGCACAACAATCACATTTCAATACCTCAGACTTGAAAGTTACTTGATAGGAAAGAAAAGTATTACTCTCTAGTACATACTGTTCAGACTGATTACCTTCAAAATGCTGTGCTTGCAGAGTACTGAATGGTAAATGAGAAATTCCCATTATGCTGTATTAACTCAACAGCATGCCAAATGTTCAGGGAAACTACAAGGATCCATAGGTCTTAAGTCTGACAATTCTGTCCCACTAAATCACAACATGAACCAAAGATCAGAAGATGTGGAGGTATATGATTAAAGATTTTTTTTCCCCCACATTAGAATGTGGCATTTACTGGGAACTGTGTGCCTTGGAGTAGTTCCAGCATCCTGCAGATCATCACTTCTTGGAAATCCCACAGAATAACAGCTTTCAAAGAAGTCAAAATGAACAACATTTTAGCAAATAGGGGAAAGATTAATTTTTTTTCTCCAGTATCAATGGAGACCCAGGGATGAAGGGACTGAGAGCACCCCTGTGGAGAAGGACTTGGGGGTACTGGTGAATGAAAAGCTGGACATGACCCAGCAGTGTGCCCTTGCAGCCCAGAAAGCCAAATGTGTCTTGGGCTGCATCAAACAAAGCATGGCCAGGAGGTTAAGGAGATGGTTCTGCCCTTCTGCTCAGCTCCTGTGAGACCACTCCTGGAGTACTGGGTCTGGCTCTGGAGCCCTCAGCACAGGAACGATACAGAGCTGTTGGAGCAGGTCCAGATGAAGGCCACAAAAATTAGAGAGATGGAACACCTCTTCTATGAAGAAAGGCTGCAAGAGGTGGGGTTGTTTAGCTCAGAGAAAAGAAGGCTTCAGGGAGACCTTATAGTGGCCTTCTAGTACTTTAAGGGGGCTTATAGGAAAGATGGGGACAGACTTTTTAGCAGGTCCTGTAGCGATAAGACAAGGGGTAATGGTTCTTAAACTAAAAGAGGGTGGATTTAGCCTAGGTACAAGAAGGATTTTTTTTACAATGAGTGTGGTGAAACACTTAACAGGTTGCCCAGAGAGATGGCAGATGCCCCATCACTGGAAACATTCAAGATCAGGTTGGGCAGGGCTATGAGCAACCTGATCTGGTTAAGGACAGCCCTGCTCACTGCAGAGGGTTTGGACTATATGATGCTTAAAGGTCCCTTCCAACCCAAAAAATTCTATAATCTGATATAACTACCTGCAAAATTAAGCTTTGCAGACATGTCTGCCAAACAGAAAGAAAAGTGTTGTAGAGATAGCTTCTAAACCTGCTAGAGTACATACAGATACTGCAGTATTATGCCATAATTTGTTTGAACACAAAGCCTTCCCACAGACAAATAATTGAAAATAAACACAAGCTAACGTTATTTGGTTTAACAGACACTACATGAATTTGTACACTAAAATTCTCACATACTTCAGTCAGCACAAGGTTAATTGACATCTATGCTATACAATCTAAAGCATCTGGTAAATAACAAATCTTTTAAAACAACACTCTTAAAAGCAGACTGTTTCAGCCAGAAAACAATGAATGTGTATATTCTTATGAAACACTACATATGTATCTCTCAGCCACTAAAATTTGTACTGTACAGACACCATTAACCATATCAAAATTTGACATAAGCAAGTACATTAAAGACCTGCAGTGCTAAGGAGAACGCCAAAGATACATATCCATGTTCTCTCAAGTCACTAAAATCAGTATTTCCAAAATGAGAAAAAAGATGCTAAAATAAGCGTATTCTAGACTTAGTCACAGATCAACATCAGCATTTACAAATATACTAAAGGATATGATTCCATGATTCTAGGATATAAAATTTAATCCTCTCAGACGTCAGCTAAGCAGAGCCTCTCCTTTTCTGAGCATCAAATATGATAGAAAATACAAACAAAATTTGACACAGTTACCCAGATTCTCTGCACTGTATCTCATGTTACAACAGTAGTCTCTGAAAAGTTACAAAAGTTTTGCATAGTGGAACTGACCACACTCTCTTCAAGAACAGCATTTTGGAGTTACTAGACTGTTCAGCTGAGGTATAAAAAGCACAGGTGAAATTCTTTCTGATCTCATGAGTAACTAAGAAAGGAGCCAGATGTACAGCTGAGAATTATACAGCTCCAGTGCCACCAGATAGATTAGCAGCTTTAGAATGCAGCTCAGGTGTCCTTCATGAGATTGTTAAATATACTCCCATTTCCTGAAGAGGTAGTCTCTTCCATTCACAACACCTCAGAAACTGACAGGCATACTGATGATGGAGAAGCTTATAAACACACAAAAAAGGTCAAATCAAGGATCTTCTATAAATCCTAAACCACGATGTGTATGCACACTTTGAAGTATTCTGTTATGTGAGCAAGTGAACAAGCATTAATTTATTGCATATAATCTACTCAGGTTTTAAAGATCCTTGTAGCAACCTCAGAGACTTTCTCATAAATCCTGCAGAATAAGCTACCAGAAGAGCCAAATTCTACCTAGCACAATGTTTTCTCAAATCTACAGATGTCTATATATTTGACCTGCAACCTGGTAAGACACCTGAAAATGTTTTGTTGCTGACATAAACAATAAAGTTACTACAATCAGTTTAGGGAGAAGGGAGGGACAAAGTAAGCTTGCAGGACAAATTATTCAAGCCAAACCACCTTAATACACTACTTTTCTGTTTTAATTTGGACACTTTCAATTACACAGTGCACGCTGCTGAACAAAAAATCTTCACAGGGGTGCAGCAGAACTAAAGCAGATTGTGAAATGGCACCTTATAGCTTGCAATAATCTGTGCTCCAATTTGTTTTAAATAGCCTAAAAGACACATTAGGCACTTATCACTTGAGATAAAGTGAAAGAAAGATAATTTGACAGAAGTTAACTAAGGATCCAGAAAGGAGCAAATATATCAGAGGAACAGGGTAAAGATAACTAAGTTGTCCTAAAACAATATGACAAAGCATTCTGTGCCACAAAGGAGGACAGCATGTTCACAACCCCAAAGGCCTTCCCATCCCTGCATAAGCTTCCCAATGAGAAGAGAGGGAATTACAAGTTTTAAAATGGTAGAGTAAATATGGCATGTTTTTATCTACATGTCCATGGCACACCACTAATGATAAACAGAGTATGTGTGGGCTTGTGAAGGACTCAGAAATTCCACTGCCAGTGTGGACAGTTAAGCACAAACCAGTATCCTGAATTATTAGAAAAATTTCTGCTGAAGCTCTGCAACACTCAAAGCACATTCTGGGAGGGAAGGTGTTAAACAGAGAAGTCAACGTGACTTTAAAAAACATAATACTGAAGATAACACAGGATACTTACTTCATTGTTTGCTATTTCACTTGGTGTTGGCCAGTTTGTGATATCACCAAAATCACCACCCTATAAAGATGACAAAGAATTTATATTACTTCCTAGATTTAGTCCTTTTTTATAGATGGAAGTTGTCAGTCATGAGTCATATGGCCAGACTACCCCTTTGAGCAGTATCTGTTAGAAGCAGCATTTTTTTTAAACTGAGAAATACAAAAGACAAAACCCACACAATTTTTGAAAAGTGTATGATCAGTTGTAGAAACAACTACTCACTGCAGTTGCACCCAAATCAAGGTCCAAGACATCTTAACCATAATTATAAAATAATTGTCAGATTACTTGTTGTCTAACACGTAGCTTCCTATATGATTTAAAGGTATTACTGCTAAGAAGTCTTCTAGCTTTTGGAAAGCTTCGAGCACACATATTATTTGACCCAAAAACAGGTGGCTGTACAAAATTTTAGAAAATTTTTCACTAAAAGGATTTGATGCCTCCTACTGTCATAATGGTAATTCTTACAACAGCCCAGAAAAAACCCATACTACATAATACACAAAAAGGATATCCAAAACCAATTCAGTATCACATGTGCTCAAGTGATGTTGTTTCCTTGCAGCCCCTTCCCATTTTTATATAATCCCATTCCTCTTTTAAAGAACTGTCCCTTCCCTTATCCCTCATACATACACCACTTTAGCATTTTACAATTCCCTTCCTTTTCCAATTTTTCTCTGCCTTCAAAATTAACCTTTACCAAGGCAAAACAATACATTCCTGGCTGTAACTTCAAAATACCTTGCTATCTTCTTATTGCAGTAATATCAGACATTCACCATACTAAATACTTATAACCAGATATACTCTGTTGAAATTGTTTCATAGTCCTACCACATGAGCTAAATGCCAGTTTAGATTAACAGGTAAGATTAACTGGGATTTCTGACACAATCAGTTCAGTAACCCATAGCTAAATGTCCTTCTGACAAATACAAACCTTGCTGCATTTCCTTGTCCTGGGTTTTGCTGCTTTTATAACTTTAGTGGAATTTTGTAGTTCTGAAAAGGAAGAAAAATATTTTCAGGTGAAGAATTAGACTGCACTTAAAAAGATAAAGGATAGTACAGTTTACCAACTCTGTTTAGCTATCTATCGTACTACACCACAGGTTTTTGAGGCCTTGATAACAAAGTCAACAAACATTTCCATAAAGTAACAAACAGCACACGACATTGAAAAATTCACATTCATGACACTAGGTGTACAGGATACTGTATGACACAGTATATAAGCCTTTGCTCAGCTATAAGGTTCAGACTATCTCAAAATGCTGGTATTTTAACCTAAGAAGTTGCCAAAAAAAATATTTTAAAAAGAGCCCCTGAAACACATTACAAAAGTTATCCTATTAGAAGTCACATTTATAAGACAGAACTAATTTACAAAATACATCATTACGTAAGCATGGAAAAAACATAGAAGCAACTACATATTCATAAATTCCTGGTAATTTCCTTTCATAAGCAATTAACCAATTGCCAAACCAAATTTAGCCATATTGTTCATAATCAAGGAAAGCAATGAAAAAAATAAGGTGAAAACAGAAAATTACTATTAAAATTACATTAAGAATAAGGAACGTTAGTGCCCAAATTCCACAATGGATATGTTTATAAGAACATGAGCATTTGCAATGAAGCTGACATTCATACATTTTCAGAAAGATGCTGAGCCAAGACCTAAACTATAACGATGATTCTGTCTGACCCCCTGAGCCAGAGTCCATTATTCTTCTACTAGTAATATCTGCTAGGAAGCAATATAATGCTTGCAAATAACTCACTCTTTGATACATATAGCATCATCATTAGGCCTAATGATCTAGGATCAATAACCTACATTGAAAAAGAGAGCATATTTAAACTCACTAAGTATTTTAACGCATGTGCAATTACCCTTTTGTACATTAATCCAATTTTCTTATCCTGTGCATTTTTTCCCTTCCCATCCCAATTATGTTCTACTTTTTGCATTGTGATTTCAGGGGGAAAAAAAACCCAAAACACTGGTACCAGGCAATTTTTCTTGGAGATTAGAACTGAGAGAAAACCACCCCTTAACTCCTGTTAAGCCCTGGTTCTGCTCTTCCAGTGCATATTTTCCCATAGTGAAGTGGTCACAACCTCTCCTTGAAACATCTTATTCAGTATTTTATTTCAAGACAAGCTTGAAACATTGAACATGACTAAAATCACTAGTGGATTACTATTTCATACAGGGATAACATCACCTCCTCAACGCTTATCTCTTTCACATCCAGTGACTAATCTTCCTTATCACAGCTTCACACTGGGAACCCCACCCTCGTGCCCCAGTGACTCTGAAAAGCCTCTCTGTCTGCTTCCTGGAATATGCTGTGAATGTTAAAAGCATAAACTAATGTACACTACATATTCCACTGTAAATTATATCAATACTGCTATATACAATTTGCACACCACATAAATGTGAATTCAGCAAATCCTGATGGGCCTGTGACCATTGCTGCACCATTTACCAACAGGTTTTTTTCTTCCACTTCCTACAGATCTCCTTTTTAAAAACAAATACAAAACACCCCCAAACTGCCTCTTTCTTGTTATAGACCCTCAATTCATTTTAGACTGAGCGCTTTCAGAAACATGTAGTGACTGTGCAACCATAATTTTTACCTGTCATTCAACAGGTAAACTGATTGCCCTTTACAAAACAAGACCAACAGCTGCAAAGGTGGAGCAGCAAACGAATTTGTAATTTTCTCCAATAAAACTGCCAATTATCTGCAAAGGTAAACTGACTGGCCATAGCGTTTGTGCTCCAGTAGTCTGTGTACATGCATCTCTCTTTGGCTGTTCAATTACCTTGCTGAAGCCCTTTTTCCATCCCACAGCACTTTTACTTAAATTGCTGCTGAAGGACTGCTCTGCAAGAACTTCTACTCTGTGTCACCAGGGCGTAGCAAGGGATTCAAAAATAAAAGACTTGATGTTGCTGCACTATCTTAGTCATGGAATATTATTCCAGGTGGCAGGAGAGGCTATCTGAATTAAGTACAATGAGACCAAACTTGTTTTAAGGCATCTTTCTTATCTGTATGTAGTAATTCAAGACCTGGAAGATGCATCTGCACAGTAAATGGAAAGAAAACTATTAGGCAACACACTGCCTAGCTGATGATGCCTTTTCTGAACTCAGAGGCCCAAGATCTCACCACATTCCGTATTTCCCTCTCCAAAAACAACTCCACAGAGTTCCCTGTCCTTCAAAAAAAGCCAAATTCAACTGATCCTTCCTGACCAGCTTTCTGGGTCTTATCACGTGGGAGGTGGATTTTAGTGTGAAGCATGAAAGCGAAGATAAAGGGTAAAGGAAGAGTAAAAGAACAAAATGTTTACTTACAGGTTTTATACAGGTCACATCTGTTATCTTGTTATGAACAGGCCTAGAGCCACTGTTCAGACATAACATTCTGTTGAGTGCATCTCGATTAAAAGCTCTACGCTTAACACTACTCCAGTGTTTGGATTCAACACCACGTAACAGTGCTGAATACCCAGAAATGGCATCTTTAGCACATGGCTCCAGCAGAACCCAACAAGCACCTGCATATAAACTATTTCAATTAATTCCTACCTAGCTGTATTAAAGAAAATGGCTTATTCAGTCGTATGCTGAAAGGTAACCTGTTTAGTACTGGCACACTATGTTGACAAAATAATTATCTTCAATTACTTTGCTTGCTGGGTTTCAGCTGAGTTTTGAGGGGGTGAGGGAAAAATAAAATCAAGGATGAATTGCCAATGACCACCTTCTAATCACCGAATTCCATCCAGCAAGGTGCCTTCCACATGAAAACAGAAAACAGCTTTCAAGGCCTTTTTTATTATGACTCTTCCAAGCCTCTTAATACACCACATGCTAAACACAAGATATTTTCTGCAGAAAGACACGGATGTGCAAATATGCCAAGTGCAGTACATCAAGAGAGAGAGGACAACAGTTCTGAGAAATGGAAAATGAATTTTGGAACCACTAAAGCAGCAGCAATCCCTGGGGACAACAGTAACAGAAAAGGAAGAGCAGACTGGATGAGATTAAGAGAAGCAAAGTCTGTGCATAAAAATGTATCACACTAAAGTAGCCCTGATGACAAGACAAATTACTCTTTCAATAGTAGTACTTCAGAATGGATGGTTGGAAGTTCTGCAAATAACTAGTCAG
The DNA here is from genome assembly GCF_000747805.2 of Chaetura pelagica. Taxonomy (NCBI): domain Eukaryota; kingdom Metazoa; phylum Chordata; class Aves; order Apodiformes; family Apodidae; genus Chaetura; species Chaetura pelagica. The sequence goes on along the minus strand of NW_009952533.1, from coordinate 2,505,343 downwards.
CAAGTATTTTTTTCTAATAAAAAGAGAGGGATGATATTGCCAATTGCTTCTGAACATGAAGTCTATTAACAAAGGTGGAACACATTCGAGTTTTGACATAAACATGGTTTATGCTATTAAGACTTCTAAACCATATTCAAGTTTTAATTTTACTTGGACTGCATGAGTATTTCCTTCAGTGAAGAAGCAACATCACAGAAATACCAGAAGTGCTTCAGGAGGTGGCTGAAATTGCCCAGCAGAACAGCTCTCCAAAAGTTCAGTGGAACGTTTGTTGAACTTGTACATTTTCCTTTCAATGATCAGTTTGAAACTTCATAAATCCATTTTTTATACGAGGAAAGCTATACTGAAATCTATTGTTAAAAGGTCCAAGTCTTGCAAACCCGGCAAGCCCATGGAATATATAATAATATAAATCCAGTGCATGGATTTAGATGCAGGATTCTGGGAAATGGAAAAAAAACAGTAATCATGCTAACATCCTTTTCTGCAATAGTTCTAGCATTTTATAGCAAAACTACATTAGATTAACCTCCTTCACACTATTTAAACAATTAACCAAGGCAGCAAGTTATGACACCTGTGTCCTTCTACCTATTTACATTCAAAACCACACCATTTTTCAGCAAAACAAGCAATAGGGGAAAATAATCCCCAGTACATGATTAATTCATCATTATACTATTTTTTACCTTGCATTTGACTTCTCATTTCATTTTTTTCTAGGCTTCTTTACAGAAAGAAAGCTGCAACCTGTGACTAAATTTCTACAAAAGCTTTCATGGTCTAAATGAAGCCCAGGCTAGAGCACAGCAAGCCAGCACTATGTCTTAGTCTCTAGGCAGCAGGACAGATTTCTCTCTCATAACAAGTCTTCAGTTTAGAAACAGAACAAAAAAACCCAAAGCTACCATACAAAATTACATATGCTGTTATATACGACTAAAATGCAGACAGCAGGTTTGCAAAGATAATATTTTATCCCTTCAGGATTGGGGTGATTGACAACGTCGGATCTTCTGATAATTCTTAAAATAACTTTTAAAAGCTGCTATTCAAACATTGAGTGAATTTATAGGAACAAACGATAATACCTGCCTTAGATACACCGGAAAAAAAAGATAATCAGATCATCTAGCCATTTACTAATCAAAAGCTTGTTACTCCTAGTAACACGATATACCTTTTCTAAACTGTACTTTTGCGTGTTTGCTAATAGCAAAGCAAATTAATTTATACAATAGCACTACAGTGAACTGGTTCTGCCACCAAAATATCAGATAAAAGGTGCTCTTTGATGCCCAGAAATAAATGTAATGAAGAAAGACAAACTGAGCACAATACAATAGACTGAAACACTCAGTTATTTTAATTAACTACATCATTCAAGCACACTAGGAAGCAAACTCACTTCAACCACTTAAGCAGCACAAGTATTTGCTTCATTGAATACTTTCATAAATTTCATGAACAATTTTTTAATAATTATCTAACAAATCATTAGAGACCCCCATCAGCTATATAAATTACATGAGGACTATAGAACCTGTCATTTAGATTCCCTTTTGCAAGTTTACAAAAATTGGCAGCATTTTAGGTTTCAAAGAGGTAGGAGAACTTTGGTAATAAAATTACTTTGACAACTCCATCCAAAGAAAATCATTTATATGGCGGAAGGGTAACTAGCCTCTTCTGTGAGCGCCCAGCCCTGAGAGGTAGCTAAGGAAAAACAAGACTCAAAGGAAAGACAAGGAATACAGGACTAACACTGGGGTGTTCCGCAGCTTCTGTTTGGATGCATCTTGTTGGCTCAATTTAAAAAAAAGCTTAGCTTGTCACCTCGTAAAAAATTATCTGCAAGATTATAAAGGACTTCTTCCATGCCACCATTCCTCTGCTCTTACTCATAGAGCGTCAACTTGCAGAACTGAAGACTTGCTACAATATATTGGCTGGGCACTTGGAAGGGAAGGCAAGGGGAGGAAGTACTTTCATCGCTTGACAGCCTATGCTAAAGCTAACTCCCTGTACTCACCCTCACTGGGGTTAGACTGAAGCCTATTAATTGTGCTAGCAATTTCATACTGCTACAAGTCTTTCTCCATGAGTAAAATGCAGATCAGGATGTAAAAGCAGCCAAATAATTCTGAAATTATGCTGTTTAAATGATAAGTTTAATAAAAGACTTAGTCAGAAACAAGGAACTGTGGTAACAAACATATCGTGAAAAGACAAAATATATTTACATTACATGTTTGGTTTAATATAACACGACCCAAGAAAAAACAAACCAACAAACAGAGGTCATTGTAACAACGCTTTGACTAAGTTCTTTCACTGACACTTTTTAAGCCTTTTGTATTACTTTTTTCCTTCTTGTGTCAGGTGACCTTAACAGTTTCTTCCAGTAACTAGAGTCAGGTTGGCCTCTATTACAAACTAATACCACATTAAATTGAAAGTCAAAAGATGACAGACCAGGGTCTATTTTCTCATGTGTGTAACTATCACTGAACATACCATACATGCACGTCTCAGGAAACTTTCAACCAATTAAGCCAGGATCAACAAGTCAAACAGGATTCAGTCACTACTTTGATGTGAGATTCTTTTACGTTTTATTATCCTCTTTATGGATAATTTTACATTCCATCCCAGTAGCATTTCTGCTCATCTACTTATTATTTTACATGACTAATTTCCCTACTATTACATTCATAAGGGCCTAGCGTGACTGATTCTGCTTTACCCACATGCAATTAGTTACTTCAAAATACATCCCTCCTTGCAGATGGAGGCACATGGCAATTCCTTCAAACAGCTAAGAAAGATCAGCTGCTTTGTCTTTTATAAATGAAAGAGCAGTGGCTCCTTCACAGTGCTTTTGACGGTGGCCAAACCAAAACACATACCCTGGTATACTCTCTTCACCCAATAGCACCACCAGCAACATGGACTACCACATTTGCTCAATTATACACATTGCACTGATAAAGATGTTCCAGTGCAAATACTCATTTTATTATTAATTTGGTAAAGGGTAAGCACAACTTCTATGCAGAAGAAGAATAATTTAAAGTTCTCTGAAATAATCAAATTTAGCATGTAATGTACACAGTGTATGAACTCACTGCTTCCTTTCTCCTCCTTCCTTCAACAACTGTTTGTGTTTTATCTCAAGTGGAAAAGTAAACTTAACAGAAGGGGAAGTACAAGGTGCTACAGCAACAAAAGCAGCCTTCCCAATGCATCTGATGTACCATTATTATTACTGCCACAGCAAGGCAAATGAGTGGCAAGTTCTCTTTCATCCACGGAAAAGACCACAAGCTGCTGCCCAGCAAGCTGGACTGTAGAAGCTAAATAGGTCTTTCTGAGTGCGTCAGTACACACCAACAAAACACTTGAGATGATAAAGACGACTATATGTGTTGCCAAAAGGTTTGATCTTAAACTAAGTAGAGATTTTGTGGTCTGGAGAACTCTGCTTGCATGACCTGTATACTTGAAACTATAAATTATATACTTGTCTTTGTGAAGGAAGTACATATTTAATTCAAGGATAAAAGTGACTCTGAGATGACAAAAAGATTTGTCAGGTGCCTTCAAGAGCGAGTGCTGAGATTGAAATTCTCAAGGAACACAGGTTGAAATTAGTATTTTGAGGTCAGCAGTTTAGTTCCAGCCAAGAAAAATACTCCCAAGAGACAGCTAACTTCTAGGAAATCTGTGCTAGCCTAAGCATAAAGCCTAGCAATTTCAAGCCAGGTTTTCAATGACCAACTCTGTAAAGCCATCTGCCTGTTTAGCTGGTACAGAACCTACACAGTAGCTTTGTCTTATGTGAAGTAATTAAAGGCCAGAAAATTACACCACGGCTGCTCTTCCTCTCCTTCCACATAAACAGTTTGAATCACGGGAGCAAGCAAACTGAACTACTTCTGTTAACATTTAAGCTTCTACCATCCAAACCTTCTGGAAAGCAAAACCAACTAACGGATTGTACAGAGGGCCTTACTCTATAATTAGGCAAAAAAGACCTGCGGTAAAGCAAACGGCATTTGGCAATATTTCTAAAGAAAAGCAAAGCGAAACAAGTAGCTCACCAGCCCTATTCGCCAGCAGCAGAGCAGAGCTGTCCGGAGGTCACACACCGCCCTCCACACCCCCTTCCCTAGGCCGGGGTGACCATTTCCCACCCCCGGGAAGCTCGCACCGGCGCAGCCTCTCCCTCCCCCGAACCCTGTCCCCGTGTCCCCATCTGCACCCTCCTTCGCCGGGAGCCGGGGGAAGGCGGCGGCCGGACCCCACCTCCCCTCGCTCGCTTCCCTCCTCTGCCCATGTATGTCAAAAAGCCGGAGCGCCCGGGCTGGCCCT
>NW_009952533.1:2473248-2500233 GCF_000747805.2 Chaetura pelagica | reverse complement strand
CGGGCGGGGCCTGCGGGCACTCCCGGCGCGGAGCCGCCTCCCGCCTCGTTCCGCGCCCGCGGAAGCTCCGCTTGCGCCTGCACCGGCCCCCCAAGAAAGCACCTGCTCCCGCAGCGCTCACCCCGGGTGCTGGGGGTGAAAAACCTGGTGAAAAGCTTCACATTCAGCTGTTCCGGCACCCCTGGTTGGAACCGCACCGCGCTGACCTTGCCTTAATCAAAAAGCGGGGGCGGGGGAAAGTGTACTGAGGTGCACGATGCCAAGAGGGCAGGCACCGAAAGGCGCCCAGAACCGAGCCCAGCCGCACACCCCGCCCTCGGAAACACAAACACACACGCACAGCAACTCGGCAACCCTCGCTGCTGGAAAAAAAAAATAAAAAAAAATAAAATAAAAATTAAAAAATTAAATCACCCAGCTGGCTTAAAGTGAGCACACGTCTCAGTTTTGAAAACCTCATTAGAATCTGCGATAGTTTCTGTGTGTTGTTTTTTTAAATATCAAGTTAAAGTGAAAAATATCAAATAAATATCAAGTTCAAAGTGAAACTGGCTGCCTGAGTGGAAGGCCAAAATGAAACAGGTGGAGAGGAACACACAGCACAGGATACAGCAGCAGCTGTGCTCCTGCTCTCCTGTACAGACACACCCAATTAAAGATGATTTAAACTCTCGAGTGATCCAACCAGGCTCTCCAAACACAGTAGGAGGATGAACACGTTTGGTTGAAGGGGACTTAACAGGTTCAGCACTTCCAGTAGCACACGAGACTTAGAACATGTTCAATAGGCACGCGAGAACACACCTGGGTCCAGGTAGCAAGGGAACCACATATCATTTAGGCACTGCAGCAGTGGGGTATCCTCACTGTCACACCACAACTGCTCTGCCTTTCTGCTTTCTGCCAAAGAGCTCCCAGACATCACCCTGCACTGGCACACGCGCTCCTGCCTCACTTGCTGGGCTGGTCAGCAGTCACATGCCCACTTATGCTGCTGCCTCACCCCAGCAGCACCACAGTCACAGCGAGGGAAGCCACGGCAGCCTGAAATGAACCACCCCTGTCCCTCTTTGCAACCTCCTAGTGCTCCCATCATTCTTCTCGCTTACACCCAAGACACCCTTTCCTCTCTCATTTCTTGTGTTCTGTCACTCAGCAGATGTAGGGCTTGGCCCTGTTTACTCCTTGTCTTATAAGATGTACTTCCAAAAATAGCCAACATCTCTTTACTGAACCAATCAAATTATTTAAACAGGCTTTTATAAAGATAGTAATTTAAAAAAAAATAAATTCCAGTGTTATGCAGCAGGAAAGACATTTTTTGGGATAACATAATTCTCTGCTTTAAGGAGATTGCATGCAGTTTTACCCCTTCACCAGAAAAAACACACAAACGTGCAAAAAAACCCAACAAATCCTCACTACAGCTCACACTTCTTCAGGCATCAAGGCATTTTTTATGATTATTCTGGAACTTCTATAGCAGCAGCTGAGAACAAAGGCCACCTTCTACAACACCAAGCACTTTAGCTGTCCTGACCTGCAGCAGCAGCTGGTGGACACCTTGCTCCCTGCCAAGCAGAGTGCCCTTTGGTCAGGTGAGATGAGATCAGATGACCTGGTGGAGACCCAGGTCTACCTCAAAGAAACCCCCCAGGTGCTTGCTGCTTTCTTCAAGATATTTGGAAATTAATGACCTTTTGTGGTAAAGGCTTGAAGTTATCACAGCTACCACAATTGTTATGCTACCATAAGGAAACCACAGATTCCACAATCCAATTCATGTTTCTGTAACTGCAGATTTAAGCTCCAAACATTGCTAATAATTGACTGCTTTCTTTTTCACAAATAGAAAAAAATTACTATTACTTTTTGTGCAAGAAGTGACACATGTATTCTTTCTTAATTTTAAACTGATACCAAGAAAAATAAAATTAAGCAGAATTATTAAAATTACAGCAATTCTTCAAACTCGTAGAAGCATCTTTCTTTGCAACTAAGAACTCCATTTTTTCAGATGCAACAAATGTACTAATCAAAGACATGCTAATTGCATACTGTGGTGGCAAATTTATTTGAAATGGAGGAAAGCATTCTTAGTGAACATTTTTCATTTGGGAAAAAGGCCCATATCAGTGTACCTTTACATCTATGTTCCTGAAAACAGGAGAACCAGTAACCCTAACTATTCAAAACAATTTTCACTTATTTTATTTGGTTTCCCAAACTCAGACCTTAAAACAGAAGGTTAGAATGATTTGAAAGCAGACGGGCCCTACCTAAGTCACTGTCAAGAAGGGGATTAACCTCCTGTTTCCTCTTTTTCTCCTACAGGTGTTACAAGGTAAGGAAGCATATGTGCAGACCAGCTGGGACTTCAGGAACACTGCAACACTGCAGTGCAGGAACCTGAATAAACCAGGAAAAAAGCAGGAAACTGATTAAGAGTTAATTACAGAGGGGCAAAAAAACAATGAAGGTGACCAGTAACACAGCAGCTCGAAAAGTTTTTGTGCATACTTATTTTGCTAACTTTGTGGTAGTAGAAGGCTTACTGTGTAATTTATTGGATGGACTAGGACTGCCGATACAATGTAGAATATACAAAGCTTTTACAGTTACCTTTCTGTCCACTTTGTATCCTCCCTCTTGTTACCTTCTAGCAGGGCAAGTCAGACTTCCTTGGCAAACTCACAGTACTTTTTTCCTTTAAGAGCATAGTATTTAAAATACTCTTATTTGAAGAAGAGGCTGATACACACTATGTGAAACCAAGAGAGTAACAGTCATTACAAGCTACTTTACATTTTTAAGCTTATGTTTTATGTTGTGTTAAAGCATCCAAGCATACCAAGAAACACTGCAAATTACAGGATGGTATAATATAGCACCATTTTTTATTTGTGCAAGATTTTATAATGACGAATTACATGCCCACAGACTATATGAGCCTTCTTTCCATACTGTATAACTTATCATTACAGCCAAGCTGACAGAGAACCTGACAGTTTCAGATAAAGACACTTCCCTGCCCAACCAACTGTAATGAAGTTCAACATTTTTTTAAAAAGCAAGAAACCAGACAGAAACAATTAAGAGAATTTTTTTTAAATGTTTCAAAATGTTAGCAGCTACCAAGGCAAAAACTGCATTCTGAGGATCCAAGGATTTTTACTTTCTAATATAGTATTTAGAGATTTTCCAATCTGTATTTAGAGAGTATCTATATACATGCATATGTCATTCCAGTAAAAAAACTCACCAAGACTCCATTTGTTCATAGAATGGTATGTTTTTGCAGACCTTCTAGAGTAATACAACACAAGTGATCTATCCTCTCTCAAAAAATTGCTGAGCCCTCACTTTTGAGGGGGATGTTTTTCAGACTGGGGGGAAAAAAAAAATGCAAAAAGCTTCATTCGACGATTAAATGTGTTCTGTTCTAGATGGTCATCAGCAGGAGAAATGTGTACACAAAACACTAAAAAAAATAAAATTACTTGGTTTATTCACAGATGATGTATCAGACCTAACCTCTCACTGTCCTGAGCATTTCCTTTTAAATGCAAACACACTACCCATGCTGTTCTCCTCATATTTTGTCAGTCTTAGCACATGAAGGTGTTACCACAGCCTTCACTTTTCAGACAGCCTAACTGAGCAACAAAATAAATTTAACTGCATCTTGGTTGCTGGGTATAACTGGCTGTCTTTGGTCAGAATAACTGCTCCAGTTCCACAGAGAAAGCCACAACTGTCCAAGACTTTATTTTTTACTTTTTTTTTCATATAAACACCCTCAAGATGCACCTGCCAGTAACATTTACAGCTATCTGTTCGAAGCAGCCTTCCAGCTAGCGTGTGACACCCCCATAAGAGACTTGCTCCAGGTGACGAAACAGCCTCTTCTCCCTGCAGCAGCACTTCCAAACCCTCCCACCACCATCCCACCCTGCCAGAGCAACCATTATCAACAGCAGGGGCAATTTCTTCAACTACAGTTGGACAGTCCTACCATACGCTCAGAGTTCATTATAGTATAACACACCCCTGCTTGGAACACAGCAGCAAGAAATTGTAGTTTTGGATCCTTTTAAAAGTAGAAGGGATTTAAAATAAGTCCAGGACATTCTAGCACAATGAAACCACTTAAAAGTCTAAAATTGTGATCACAACGGTACCTTAATTAGATGAGACATGCCTATTTTCTTTACTAGGTATTGCATGAAGAAAAACATTAAAGCACTGTCACTGTTATGTGAAGCTTTTCCCTTCTAACTGTAGATTTACTGCTCTTCTTGTGCTACAGTACTAGTAACAATAAAAAGGATTACAAGATGACAGCGAGATGCATTTTGAATTTGTCAGTCACAAAGAAAAAAACTAATTCACACCTGTTTTTCTAGGATTTTTATTGAAAAACACGAAAACAAAAAAATTATCAAGGCCAGTTTTACAATAAATTTAAGACATACAGAATGGCTTACCTGCTGTTAGGATTAAGTGCAGGAACTTTATTCTAATATTTTTCTCATGCAATTGCTAGATTAAAATCACACTCTCATTTACGATGAAAGTGAGTAATTACTAATGCTTTCTTAGAATTTAACCTTAAAATCTAGTTTAAAAAGTAAATTTTCCGAAGATTAAAAACATTTGCACCGCAATAACCCCCCTTCACAGACCAGTTAATAGCTTCCTGTGTCTGATAGCTGACAGAATTAGACCACAGAGCTATTTTTTTTCCTTTTTGTTATTCTAACCTGAGAAATTTCTTACATGCTTCTTACTGGGCTTTCATATTTGGCAACATTACTTCAGTTACACAGCAGAGTGTGATTTCTCACTCTTGTCACAGACAAGTCTTTCACTACTTATCCCAAAAGACACTGTCACAAACAGGATTTGCATTAGCATAAATCTGCTTCTGTGAATATTATGCCCTTTTGGCAAGTTAAACCCTGTTAGTAATATCATCAGAACACTAACCTCAGGATGTCAAGTTCCCATCAGTTGTGTAATTCCTAGTATTGTGCGCTTTGAAAATATTTACTTTGGCATGTTATACTTTGTAGCATAGAGAAGAACTTGCTTACTCCCCACCTTACAAAATCTGTCTTTTCTCTCTTCCATTTATTCAAGCCCTCTCCCTTGCCACCAGTTATGTCCCTTTCTCATCACTGCAACAGAAACAAGACATAAAGCACAGAAACACATTTAAAATGTGAGATCTCAAAAAGTTGGGGAACAGCAGACAATGGTCTTGTAAAACACTCTTAGTTGATGAATGAGCTTGTAAAATGTATTCCCCATAAATCTTTCAGTATAGCATTCAAGCCTTCAATTTTAAAATACTAAGCTTACTTATATTTTATTTCTAACCTTTCAACATTCAGTATTCTACTACATTTAAATGTGCTAGTTGCTTGACACTTGCTCCTTGTTATATATTAAAAAACAACACTGTCTAAAGAAATGATGGAAAAAACACTTGAAATAAGTAATTTAAGTTCCAACAGAATAGCACTTCTGCATTTTCAGGAACTTCATATATTAAATAATTTGGGTTATTACAAATTGTTGCCCTTCAGTTTTACGTGAACTTATCTGATTTTAAGCGAACAGTGATTCCTTCCCAGTCTTGTCTGCCAGACTAAAATTGAAGAGAATATATTTATACAAACTGAGCTTTGTTTGCTTCATACTCTGCCTATTAAAAACCATTACACTAACGATGGAAATCAATGAAGTGCTTGACTTGAAAGGTGTAGAAGTCACATACCCCAAGAAATGGCTGGATTTTTTTTCTGTTTGTTTCTGGTAACTCTGGTCATTACTGTACTGAAGTGGTCTGAGTTTTCAGCTTTTCTGCAAAATAGCTTTAAAAGAATATTTCAAGAGACCACAACAAAATAAGATGTGGATGGATACCATATACAGCTGATGCATGACAACCTTTTATTTTACTGTAATTTGTTGGCATTTTTGATCCCAAAAGCAGAAACAACAGACTTTGCATTTTCTTAAATGCATTCATAATCCTTATTTTTTAATTATCCATCCAATTACAAAAAAACAACCGTTGGAAAATAAGGAGCTAATTTAACTATTTTGATAATCCTTAGTCTCACATACATTTTTAACATTATACAGTGAAACTGCATTTTGCATATCAGCAGTGACTGCGCTTTAAAAAGGACCCACTGAATTACTTCCAACAGGTCTGTATAGCACCATATAATCTGCTGTCGATTAAACTGCTTAGAATCGGACTCCTTTTGCCAATGTTGCGACAGAAAAAAAATCTGTAAGTTTGTTATCCAACTCAATGCATGTAAACAGATAATTAGCACACTCCATTTTCACTTACTCCAGTTTTGTGAAACTGATAAATTAATTGCTACATGATCCTTCTGAAACAGCACCGTTTAACACAGTGGCAGAAAAATCTAATGGGACACATTCAATAAAAACGTGTCTCTCACTTTTAGTTGAATTTTGAAAGTCTCTTTTTGCAAGGTTTGATGCTGTCCTTTCTATTATAGTTCATTTTCAATTCATAATAGAGAAAATCAGTGACAAAGAGGAGGCCAAGTGCTGGCAAAGCCATAGTACAACACAATAGGAACAGCAAGGGGACATGGAAGCAAGAGGAAAACCAAGTACATGGAACAAACTAGAAATACACTAAACCCAGGAGACGTCTTAGCCCTATAGCAAATTTTACATTCTTTCAATGAGTAGATTAGTTTATTTTCCACTGATTTTCCACAATTCAGCATTTATTCAGAATTTAAGTAATACACAACATGATTAAATGTGAAGTACATGAACCATTCATGTGCTAACAAACGCTGCCAGTGTTTTCTCACAGGTAAAGCTGAAGCAAGTGTGTCAGAACGACATTGAGTTGAATTTAGTTATGCTGGTACTTTACCATTTTTGATAATTGTTACCTAAGACAAAGCCAGCAACCATCTAATCAATGTTGCAAGAGGCTTGTTTTCCATGTGTGAATTCCAGTAAGCAGAAGTACAGATGAGATCAGTTTGAATACATGACCAGCATCTTCACATGGCATACTTCTGAAGAAAGCGGTCAAATGCATCATAAATTGCTTGTCTAAAACAAAGAAAAAAGATCCCTTGTATCATTTGGGAAAGGGCAGATACATGTGGGGTATTTCCATATATTTACAAATATGTTTATAAAGCTATCATCACGATTTCAAAAGAGCTTTCTATAAAAATATGATCTTGAGTAGTTTTTTCCTCCTTCACTTATTTCTGGGATCTCTCACTTCAAGCCTGGAACATGTTCCAAAGAGGAGAGGGACTGTTTACCAACTTTAATATGCTTGCAAATGTTAATGGAGGAGTTTTCTACTAAAGTATGTCAGGAAGTGAGTCAGAGATACATCATAATTACTCAGTTTTGAGCAACTATCATAAAATAAGGCTGAAGTTTTAAATAGCAATAAGCTAGTGGTTAGTATACCTTGACCCAGTATGTTGCTATTATTTTTTGTGCTGCTTAGGCTTCCTAAATGGGATGTACACTCTTACTAATTCCTTATATTTTAAAATTACTAGCACAAGTACTTAACTTCTATAAACTAAGGAACTAGATTTATATAACTGCTGGAGGTTAACTGTCCTTGGAAAGTCATCCTCTAGTATTATTAAGGCATGAATTCACACAAGTGCTACTCATTTGCAGTCAAGTTCACATTTTAATTCTCATTTTCAACTGTGTGGTTTCTTTAACTCTCAGAGGATAACATTAGCAAAAAGACAAGAACTGCACAATACAACATAAGCAGTCACTGCTTAAAAAAATATTTTCTAGTGTCCAGTGAACACCCTAACTAAAAGCTTTTCTAGGAAAACAAGAGTGAGAAGGATCATTCTCTTACCATAGGCTCACTGACCAATCCAAGCTATGCTGCACCCCATCTTTCTTCATAAAACGGAAACACTGACCTTCTCTTTTAATTATTTGAGATCTGGTAACTTTATCTTCAAAGCAGTGCTTTAGAGTAATTATAAACTTGCTTTTAGAGGAAAAATGATGTCTCAAAATTATGGTATTAAGCTCTTAACTATTTTTAAACTTTCCTGTTTACCTTACCTAAAGAGTCCTTGTTTGAAGAGGTAGGCACTGACATGACCTCCATCCAGATACCTGATTTCACACCCAGGCCAGATTTCTTGAAGACTGCGTACCCCAGTTCGGGGAATATATGCATCCTCCTTAGCTTGAACCACTATGATTAAACTTGGGTCAACTGGAACTAAAGAAAACATAAAGAAAAACGAAATTTTAAGGAAAGAAATAGAAACACATCAGCTGAGATTTCTCCTGTAATTATGCTATTTCTGAAAAAAAGCAAATTATTCTAAGCTTTAATAAAAATATATTTTCGGAAGTCTGCAGCAGAAATTATCTGATTTTTGACATTACAGTAAAGAGGCCATCGGTAGGAAAACAAACTAATTAATCCCCTTCCCTGCCTTAGAGCAGGAAACTTCACAAGTCTCTGATGAATGACAGGAGAATTGTCTTTTCTCTTAAAACTCTATAGCACGCAGGTAAGTTCTCCGAGATCTCTCTTCTTCAGTGAAAAAGAACTAGGACAGAACTTGACATCTGAAAATCAAAAGAGCAGAAGCCTCATATATTTTCTTTCTCCTCAAGGAGGGGAAAAAAGACAACTTTGCATATGAGAGGGCAGACAAAGTGCAGTTTACATTCACTTTCTTTCCTGTTTTCTGTGTGGTTTAGTTACAACATAAAAAGCTCAACATATTGTTATATATACTAATTACTCATAAGCAGAATCACACCAATCTTTATTACTGGTAAACAGGAATAATGCCAAAATGATGTTGAGAAAAATAACACCAGAACGACGTTGAGCACAAAACAGTCCTCTATTCACAAAAAATGTGTAATATAGTAAACAGTAACAAACCAAAAAGTTTTAAAATGGGGTGTCACAAATAATTCAGACCCTCTCCTTTCATACATACTAGATCATGTATAGAGGATATGTAATGCCAAGATAGATCCCAGTCTTCCATTCAAGTTTCCATGAAATCTGAATGTTAGGCAATTTTCTGAAGCTACTCTCTAGACACGCTCCCAAGAATGCCCTGGCAGGGGATGAGATGTCTCCCAGATTATGAAGACACCTGGGAGACAACTGACAAAAAGAACGACATCACTTTGATGAGCGCATGAGGATCACAGATCCTCTTGAGTTTCAAGGGAAACCTAAGCTAAGTGATACCTGGATAAGTGTCTAGATAAACAAGAATGTCAATACCTAGAAAAACGTTTCCAGGGGTTTTTTTGTCTACTGAAGTAACTTTTAAAGCTTTAAGGAAAACACTTTCCTGGTATCTGTCACAAAACATCCCCAGCTAGCAGTGATCTGGGACATTATCCAAGTCAAGTAATCTATCCCAGTGTAGAAAATGTAGGAAATATTTACTTTTTTTTAATTATTTTTTTTTACCATTTACCTGTGGAGATGCCAGAACTCAAAAATGAGACAGTGCAGGGGTCTCAGGATCAACAGTGTTTTGACACTGAAAGACAGCTCTGACAGAAACCTGTCTGAAGCTAAAAATATGCTCTAGGACATGTCTAGAGTCCATACTTTGCCTAAAAGTATCATTCAAGTTTGGTTCTCAGCTATGTAGGCTTTCTATCTGAAGACTTCTGCTTTGTGATTTTTACTTGAATCTGCTTGAAAAACCTTACTAGCAAATTAATCAGATTAATGTTACTAGATATCACACAGATGTTTTGTTCTTTTAAATAATACAAATTTGCACTGACTCATATCTGAAAATAGCCACAGCAAGCCAGATAAAAATGAGCAAATATACTGAAAGGTAAATTTGTAATTCATATTATCATTAGCTGGCCCTTAAGAAGAACTACAGAAACAATCAGAAACAGAATGGTAAACATGTTATTGAATGTTAAAGATGTTACTGAATAACATTCAAGATATTTTCATATTTCAGCTAAAGTGCCAGCAGGTTTACACACTGGAGAATGAAGAAAATACCTTTTTCTTCCACAGTATTTTATTCAGTTTTCCTAACAGCGCATTAAAAAAAATACTTACCCGAGAAATTACCTACATGGGTACATTCATCCATTACTCCTTTCATGAACCGTAAGGATTCTCTCTGTAAAGTGTCACTCTTTATTCTTTTATTTATCCTGTATCCTTGTGGGCTGGTTAAGTTTTTATTGCTATTGCTACTGGTTGAAAATGTTTGATTTATGCACTGCATTTTAGGCGAATCATGTACTAAGAGTCTTTCTGATGAGGCACTTGAAGTACTTTTATTTGTGGTAAAGCTGTGAACAGCTTCTTTAGATACAGTCTTGATTGTGGAATCAAGGTTGAACATTCTGGAAGTCACGTCTACATCCACCAGGCTGTCCACACTGTCAGGGAAGTTTTTAACAAAGTCTTGTCCCATCTTGAAAGAATCTGTCTAAACAAAGACAACAGGTCATTTGATAAGGGTCAACCAGTTGGATAATCTTATTTTTTAAATCAACTGACAATAAAAAAAAAAGGTAAAAACAGCACTGCTTACAGTACTTGCTCTTTTCTGCCTACATGTCACTCAATTAATTAAATTAAATTAATTAATTAAATCCTAATCATCATAACCTCTTGATAATTTCATTCTACATTTCTGTCAGTTTAAAGAATGCAGGAAGTACTTACATATGGTAGCTTATGATTCAATTGATTGTCTGTTTTTAATTCTATATTAATCTCTGAATTCATAGCTGCAGCCATGTAAGCTCCAACTTCTGGGCAAATAACTCATGAAGAGCTATGCATTTCTCAGATATCTGTTTCCACTCTCAAAAAAGCAGTAATATCTTTGTGGCAGTCTTAAAAAAGTAACACAGCAATTTTCCATAGACATTAAGAAAGACATGGAATAGCAATAAACATTTGTGGCCAGATCTAATGTTAGGATAAGGACTGAAAACTCTACTGCCTCTAAATTCTAGGAAAACACAAAATTAACGTCTTGAAATGTTTCTTTTTTTTCATCAGTATCCCTGGAGTATATTTTACTTAAATGACAAGTGCCTAAGTAACTATCTCCACTCCAGCCCTTCCTCTCCTAAGATAGTTTAAAAAGAACTGCCATAAACCAAAGACTCCTAGGAAAAAAGTTAATTATCAGAATTGGCTAGAACACAAGTGTTGCAAAATATAAGCAGTTCCCAAAAACTTCCCCCTCCCATCCAGAAGAGAGCTGGGGCAATGAAATTTCCCTCGTGAAGAGTCCTCCAACTCTAGCCAAAAAGAGTCCAGAAAATGGCAGAAAAAATATGCAGCCAGTAAAGTACTTTCATAAGGAGCAAGAAGCTAATTCCGAAAGCTTTATCTCATGTTTATCCCAACTACCTGTGCAATAAATGTTGAAGATAAGGGAAGGCTAGCATCACACATGGAAACAGAAATAGAGACCTAGCACTCTAAACAATCTAGAAAAGTAATTTAATGTTGCTACATATTAAAAATATTCTACAGCAGTGCATATTGGGAAATAACTGTTCAAAGGGCAAGAAAACACATTTTTTATTTACACACCAGGCTATTTGCTTTCCATACTAAGCCAGATGCTAGGAAATATAATCTACAGCTTCAGTGTTCCAATTTAATTCATTTTATGTTTCAGATTACACTGTTTGTGGTCACAGAAAAAACTTGTAGCAAGGGCTACATTTAACACACATTATACAAGCAAAATATGAGCTTCTGAATTTCAGAAGGTTTTCCTTCAAAGATTAGATTTATCAAAAGCATAAGAAAACAACAGGTAAACATGTTTTAGCTGACAACTGGCTACTTTTACTGTAAAAGAG
This sequence comes from Chaetura pelagica, assembly GCF_000747805.2. Lineage (NCBI taxonomy): Eukaryota > Metazoa > Chordata > Aves > Apodiformes > Apodidae > Chaetura > Chaetura pelagica. The sequence goes on along the minus strand of NW_009952533.1, from coordinate 2,488,314 downwards.
AAGTGACATTATTTGTTATTTTGCAATTTTAAATAGGAAAAATTAACTATACTTACTCCACAGTATTCAAGCATTTGAATTATTTCTTCTTCATAAACAGTCTCCGTGAAATACTGTTTCTCTAGCTCTCTCCAGTTTACTGCTTTGCTCAACACACCCTGAGATTATAAACACAAGCGTTCAGTACACAAGTGAAACTCAGAGTTGATTCTAAAATGATGAGGTACAGAGAAAATTGTTCCTCTCTGCAACTTGATTTTTCCAGTGGAATTCTGCCTAAGTTTCCAGATAAGCCTTAGAATTATTGTAACCAAAGATAACCACATACTATAACCTAGGGCATAGAAACTCACCTCCCTTCAAAAAACAACAAAAAAAAGTTGAAAAAAAATATGCAGAAAACAGTCCCACTTAGGGTTTACACATATCTAGACTGGGCTAAGCCAACGATGTCTATTATATTCACCTACTCCAGCAGCAGGAGTGAAAACAGCTACCCCTCACAGTAGCAGCACACTATCACCCAACTTTTTAAGCCAGGCCAGAACTCTTAATCATTGTCCCACAAACCAGCCCCAGCCCCTCCTGTGGTACATGACCCTCTGCAGTACCTCAAAGCTACCTTCCTTATCATGTGCTATATACCCTGAGCAGGAAGGCTTATTTTTGTCACTAGTCACTCACAGAGGCCGAAGGGTGATTAAATGGGTTAACTGAAAAGGTGAATGTGGCCTTACCCAAACCTTTTTACTCATATATCTAATTACATTCTAGTATATTAACAAAAATCTTCAGTAATTACCGTAGTAAAGACTGCAGAGGCTGTTGACCAGGAAAGACACGGAATCAATGGCAATGGTTTGGGCCAGTTTGTCACTGCCAGTGAAGCCATCTAGAATCAAAGACTCTTACTTATTACATATTTTCATGTTGAATTCACAACATGGGAAAAAGATTTCTTTCACCTTCTAATGTATTTTTTTATACAGCATCAAACAAATATGCAGTTATGAACTGTGGCAGGTAGACATCATTTCACCCATTTCAAAGGTAGAGTCTATTTGTCAGTTATTTCCCTAACAATAAAGATTGTCCTGGATAGGACAAATTTCAAGGCTGAATGGGTTTTCATTTCAGCTATAAGAATTCCAAATGGAATATTCATTTTGATTTTTCAGTTGTTTAAAACAATCATAATATCTATAAAAGCCTTTGCATCAAGCTTTTCCAAGCTTATTTCAAGGCAAAATTAAGGCAACCTACAGAGGGACTATTGAAAATTCTATACTTTTAAACTCGTATACTGGAAATAAAATGTGAAGGAGAAGTAATTCAGCATGCTAAGTGGACTTTTCTTCTGTCCTTTAAGGTTTAAACTATCACTTTTACATCGGTTCTCAGAACACATTTTTCTGAATATTCTATTTATCTCATGAAAAACCAGAGCCAAGAAACTCAACATACAGAAGTTCACTATATATGTTCTCGCCAGCTTTTATTTTATTGCTCTAAACTGAACAGTGTAAACTCCCTAACATAAAATACCTCATGTCTGTACCAGATGTTCTAATAAATGGATTTATACAACTGAACTATAATTCTATCCTATTTTTTATTAATAAAATGTTACAAGAACACCATATATCTACTCTCTGATTGCCATGAAGTCTGACTTCTCTGTTTTTAGTTCCAGCTCTCCCCATGAGTAGAACTGAGTTATTACTATCCACCTTCTGTTGTAAAAGACATTCTAAAGATGATAGACGTAAAATATTATTTATTTTCCAGGTTTTAAATTGTCCCAGAAGTCATATGAGTAAGTCAGGACTAGCCAAAAATGTGTATTACTTGACTATGGAAAAATAATAATAATTCAAAGGAGTTTCCAAACTCAGATCCTGCCTCCTTCTGTATCCATGCTGTATATGACTATGGGTACAGGTCACAGTACTCAGTTATCCCCATAGCATGTGCAAAGCACCTGAAGTGTCCTGCATGGTTAGGAGTGCATACAGCAGTTTGTGACTCCCAATCCAATTTACAAGTAAGACAGGGAAGAAATGGCTAACACAAAAGTTGTGGTTTCAGCAGGGTGACATTTACATAATTCAAAGTTGTTTTTTATATTTACAACACTTAAAATTATAATACTGTGCTTTGGGGGAAAACAGGTTTTCCTTAAGTAGACACTACCATTAAACTATCTTATTTACTTAGCACCTAACAACAAACAAGGATCAGCAAAACCAAGGTGTATTGGTTTAATAAGCTTTATACCTATGTCTCACAGGCCAATGGCTATCTGTGGAGACACAAGCAGTAATATTTTAACTTTTTATTACTCTTTCAATTATCTTACTAATACACTGCTGTTTTAATTTAAATATGCACAGTGTTATACACAAAATGCTGTCCACTGCATCACAGAAATCTTCTCTTATCAATAGCAGTGATCAGGGAAAAAATTAGTTGAGAACTGACACCAAAAGTCATCTGAATTATAACATGCCTACTAAGAGAACACATTTCACACAACACATTTAAACATAAAAGTTTAAGCAAGCAGAACGGAGGAAAAGAGGGAGAACTAGCAATTGATCAGTACAGACCTTCTTTCAGACGTTTATTCTTCTTACCTTACGGAAAACAATTATCTGAGAAGCTTACATTCCTATTAAGCCTGTCAGAAGATGGCTGACAAAGGGCTCTATGATTTGTCAGTACTTACTGAGGATTATACTAGTTCAGCACCACAGAACATGAGAATTGCCAACAATTGGTTTCTCATGACTCTAAATGTTTATTTTAAAGTACTTGTCAGAGCAACACTATAAAACAAATTATTTCTGTATGCTAAATGATCAAATGAGAAGTTAAAACAAAAATTACTGAACAGGAAATATAAAAGCTTACGTGTCCTCCCATGGATATTCCAGTCATCCCTAGCGGTCCATAGCCTTCTCTCTCTAGCCAGTGCAAAAGAGCTGCTGATTCTAGAACAAGAGCTCCTCCCATCACAAACAGGTCTGAGACATTTTTTAAACACGACCGTCTTTTCTCCCCAGAAAAGGAAAACACAGGATTTATTTTCTAAGATTAGATTTTTACATTTCAAATCATTCTATACACAGTCTTAAACAAAGCTTGATCACACACCCAGAGAATGATGGACCTGTACTCCTGTTGATTCAACAGGAGAAAAACCAAGTCCAGATTCTCTGGCACTTCTACTTGTTCATCTAAATGACGACTAAGAATAGACCCCTGCTAGGCTTCTGAGGTAATATGACTAATAGCCTGGTTTTTTAGAAACAGATATTACCAACATTAGAATCTCATTAGTAGTCATCTTCCATCCTGTAAAGTTACAATGGATCTTTTAGAAACAGAATCAGTGATACATTCCTAGACATATACTATCTCATTTGCATAAACAATCCTTTTTTCCTTTTTTTTCTTATTTACCTGTTTTACATGACTGAAAAATTGCACACAACATTTGAAGAGCAATCAGTATGTCAGCTTTGGAAGCATTCATCTGTGTCACTGTAAGACTGAAATTGTAAAGTGGGAAGTTTGTCACGGTACTGAGGAATTCATGTAATGTACTGCAAAGCATTAAAACAGAAGAAACAAAAAAAAGTAGAAAGCTATTCAGCTCAATCACCAGAGGGACTCTAAAAACTGAAAAAAATTATTTTCAGATTAATACATCTCTAATTTGGGGAGGGGAGCTTTGTACTTTCATTATGATATAGGCAGGCTACAAAAGGCTACTGGGCTCATCTGCCAGCATACAATCACATTTGAGACACTCTGAAGCACAAGGACAAAGCTTACTGTGCAAGTCACAGGAGAAATGAACAGAGCTGCTGCAGACCAGTATTTATAAGCTAATGTAATTCTTTCCTATTGCTTTGTTATGAGATTCCTCAGCCCTCTCCAGCTGCTGTATTTATTAAATGCTGCTACTAGCATATTAACTAAAACCACTACTGCTGCTTTGTAACCTTGTACTGAATAGTGACAGCTACTGGCTTGGGTATTAGGCTGAGCACTCCCCCTTCAAAGAATCCTTCCCTACATCATACCTATACTAAGCTGTCAAGCTGGACAACTTAGAATGAAGTTAGAAACATCCTCCCCAAAATATTTATTCTTCTGCATCAGATCCTCAACAACTGGAAAAGACTCCACTACTGGGTGTATTCCAGCACCCACACCCTCATGTCATTTTCCAATAATCTTACACTCCTAAATGCAATAATAAATACACACGTTCAAGCAGTTTTCCTATCAAAAAACAATTTTACAAGAATAATCTTTGTTGATAAATATGCTTAACTTTTTAAACAAATTGGTATATGTGTCAAAATAAAATTCAGCATCTGCTTTGAAGAAAACCTATAAGCCATTTTATAATTTTCTCCTTAAAAGCAATTTTATAAGCTTTTGGATTTAGGAAATCCAAATGCTGACATCTGAATGAAATCTAGAAAATCTAACATGTCATAGTGTGAGACAGAGCTCATGATGAAGTCCTAATGGAACAGACAGGTTAAGGAATTTCAGCTTTCAAACTAAATAACTTTCTGTACATCTTCTATTCATGTTTGTTAAATGCCCAAGTTAGGAATAAAAAGGACTGAAACACCAATTCATATTTGGACTTCAACAAACATTGGTAGACTCAAACTATAACTTTGCCTCAGACACATATTACCTGTTGAATTCTGTTTATACTCAAGTGGTTTGGAAAATATGAAAAGCAAAAAATCCAGTACTGCCTAATTAGGCACCTAAATTCACATTAAGAAACTGACTGAGGGAGCCAAGTCCCATAGAATACTGAATATTACATAGTTTCCACTGACTAACAAACAAGGAATATCAAATTTATTTACACATCTGACTGTGGTCCCCTGAAAATACCTTGTAAAAGCAAAATCTTAGCAATTATAACTGGAAAGCATGCTGTCTGAACAAAGATTCTTAACAGCTGACTGAAATACCATCGTGGCATTTGTACGTGCACATTTGTGAATCAGGAAAATAAACTCCTATTTGCTTGCACTTGCACTCATCTCACTCTACACTAAAAGGTCATCTTGTGCAAAATTTTCTGATCACTGTGATCCCTTAACACAAAAAATGACAACATAGCCTAGAAAAGGGCAGACAATTTCACATTAGGAGGTTACGAGTGGTCCATGCTTGAGATTTATTTTTTTTTTAAGTTTTCAAAGTGTATAGTACTTCGAGTTTCTTGAGAAAAAAAGAGGGGGAAAAAAAAGGGGGCATTTGGAAAACATAGCATCCATTAATGAAATGGTAATACTTACAATTGATCCTTAGGTTTTCTACAGCCATGTAGAAGACTCAAGTTAAAGAAAATCAAAAGTTTATATGAAAAATTGGCAATTAAAACAAAAAACAAAGTAAAATAAAATAAATAACATACATAAATAGCACACTGATTAAAATTTGAAACTTAAATCTCCAATGTTTAGCTGCAATTAAATCAATTTAATATTTGCAACACAAGATTTTACTTTTGTCAGGTATATGAGCAGTAAAAAAGTGGGGTTTTTAAAAACAAATCTTAAATTATATCAGTAAGTTTCTCAAAGGTACCTGAGGTACCAAAGAGTTGCATTTGAGAATGGAAGGCAGGAGAGGCAACTTCCTTTGCCATCATTAATACATTCAAAAGTCACCTATTACGATGTAGAAAGAATGGTTTTCACTCTGTCTTGGCTACAGGAATCTTATTGATACTCTCATCAGTACACAGATTCAGATCAGAACTCATACTGTAATGACTAACAGTGAGATGCCGCAGGAGACATTTTCAAAAAAAAACCAAACAAACAGAAAAGCAATACTTGGTGCAAAAGTAACATATGCTATTAACTATGCTCCACGTTGTGTTTCGTGCAATGGCCACACTTTGCTTCTGTCCACTGGAAATGAATGCACAAAGTACACATTATGCCAGAGTGGTAAGTTTCTATCTTCTGGAAAGAACATTAAGAATAAATATCTTGCTTCCCACAAAAGGATATAATAAGGATTTTCTAGCAATAGGGAAGCCATACAAGCTTCTTTAATCATTGGGCGTGCCATTAATGTGCGTCTCCTCCAAAAGTGCTACAGATAAGATGTACAAACATATATTAAGATAAACTCTGATCACTTAATTTCTCAATAACAATCAATTTTACATTTTACATACTCACATGATCTCCAGTGCCGGCTAAATGAATGCACACAGGCCTGTGCTTGCTATTCCATCTTCTGGGTATGATGAACTGAAATCTGTGAGAAACAGTTATTTTAACAAACTAAGTCTAACTGTTTACAAGATGGCCCAGATAGATTGATTATAAAAAAAAGGCAGAATAAATTATTTTCATAACTCATGCAGGCAAACTGACAACTATTCAGCAGTATCATTTTTCACAAACACATCCAGCAAAGAAAGGAATCCAAAAGTAGGACAGAAAAAGTGCCAAACAAGAGAAGGAGCCAAGCTGTAAGATCATGTTCCTAAAAAAGACCACTGCCTCATTGTCACAATTTAAATCTTGCAGAGTGGAAAAATGGAACTTCAGATGAAAAGCAGCCTAAACTAGTATGACTAGCTCTCCTAAGCAGCATTGCTATTTTTCTCCTAAGGGCACAACAACGTAAATTGAAGATTAAGATGAGAAATATATTCAAATTTTTTTAAAAATCAAAAATGAAACCAATCATGAAACTATTTTGTGCAACCAACAGCAATCACTTAATGTCAACCACTTCACATCTGCTACTCAAGTTGTTTTCACACGGGAAAAAAAATTACTTCTGAGCCACTAGTATTTTCCCCACAAGATGGAGCAATTTTACCCACAACAGCGTTAAAAGTATTCACACAAAACAAAACGATCTTAAAGGAAATTTGTAAGGCATTTCAGAACTGTGTCAATGTGGTCCAGTGTAAAAATTAGAATTAACTTGACTACAAATCATAAGAAAACATAGAAAAGGAAACAAACAGAATACTGTATTTTCCAGTATAGCACTAATTAGTCCAATAATGTTAAGAGGCAGTTTCTCTAACCAACAGAGGTGGAAGTGAACCAGTATTTTGGCTATCAAACTTTTTCTGACATTCCTTCATGTTATATGTTTAAGTACATACAAAAACGTCAATCAGTAATACTAATAAAATTGGCAACGTCAGTATCAACTTTAGGTGGTAAATTTTTAAGTTACTAAACAAAGCTTGGGAAAAAATTCCATCATGAAAGTTTAGCTCAAAACTAGAAGCAAACAAAAATTATGCTCCCTTTCCAAACTCACTCCTCAACTGCAAGGCAATTAGTGTGAAACCAGCAATATTGCTATTAGGTATCTTCTGATTATTTGGGATCATCCAGCTTTCTGGTTTTTTTGGCAACACACCAGATTCTCCTGCTACAATTGAATGAACTTACTATTTCAGTACACATACAGTAGTTTTGTAATCAATGTAAATGGAAGGCTGGAATGGTTCCTTCAGATACAACACAACATGCTTACTTCATACAGCTTCTCCTGCTATGTAAAAACAAACTACTGCCTATTCTGCTAACTGGAAAAAATACAAATTTCAAAATACCCAGAGTATTCCATAGCTTTGTGCAATATGATTCTACACTCAAAAAAAAGAATTACTTATACATAGATTAATCCATTACTTAAGTAAGATTTGTATTTACTTGTGAGGTCTAAATCTATATCAACACTTTTTTTGTACTAATCATATCATTTTATGATTAGTTCAAAAAACAGTTTGAAATTTTACAGATAACTTGCTTCACAAACTATTCATAGAACATTCTTACTGCTCTGCAGTTTCAGTTTCAAAAACAAAATACCACTTGGTTTCTCTTACCTTGCTACAAGAGATTCAACTGGCAGGATACCTGGGACATAATGAGTCAATGGGGAAATGAAGTGCCCCTCAAGGATTCTACAGTCGGATTGCTCCTCGACCTACAGAGAGAGTTGGATGATAGCAGTGTATTTCATACTGATGTCTAACTTGCTCTGAAAGCCAGCCTCTTAAAGGAGAAGAATTTATTACAGGATAAAAAAGTACTGAAAAAAGCAAAAGCTGAGGTCTATGTATCAACACAGTCAAAGTATTTGTTTCAAACTTTGCTTTAATTACGGGATCTCATTTTCCCATCCCTTCCAACTCTATTTCATGTTTGTACCATTGCCTCTTAATTCTATCCACAGCAGTTCAATTAAAATAAATTTAAAAAAAAAAAAAAAAAAGGCAGAACAGCAAAGTTTAGAACTGCTCTTCATTTCTGACTCCTTATTCACAACTCCTAGATGGAAAAGGCTTCAGAGCAATGATCTGCACATCTCACTTGGAAGTACAGGGCCTCCTTTTTTCCAATCAAGGACATCTGAGAACTCAACACTACATTGATTTATTCTGCCTCTACAGTCTCACTTCCTCTTCCCTCACAGATAAATGTTAATGTCCTTTTCTTGATACAGAGCAACTGGGAACACCTGTGAAGTCAATTACTGCCTCTATGCACTCCTTAACACAACTCCCCAGCTGCCAAACTCCACAGCAAGCCTTTTTGTGATAATGTCAAACAGGAAAATATAGTCTCACAGGACATCACAATTCAACTCTTTTATCCTGCAACAACAGCCTGAAAACTACTAAGTTGATTTCACATCTATATAAGATCAGGAAAATTAATGTAATTAAACTGCATCATCTCTTGCTTTTAAGTACCTTGTCAACGAACACAGGGTAATCTTTCGAAACCAGGGTCTGGCATTTTTCCCTGTTTCCAATAATCTTTCTGAATTCAAATATTCTGTTGAAAGGAAAGTAGAGAAGATTCAACTTTTAATCTAAAAAAAAGAGAAAACACACACATATATATATATAAAATTTCAGGAACTAAAGTCACAAAGAAATTAAGTTATGAAGTCAGCTTTGCATTTACAGATTAACCAAGCTAAGTCACAAAAAACCCCACAAAACAAAAAAACACAAACCTCAAGTATATTGCTTTCTGTTGCACACCTCTTAAACTAGTATTTTACACCTGCTATGTTGAAAATATCCTAACGCTCAATAATACAATTGCAAGATCTTGCACTTGCTTTTTTCTGCTAAACAGACTGCAGAGTCTTACAGAGCAAACAATAGAAGACTCTTCTCAGGTATACAGTGAGAAGAGGCAATGACTGTGCGTTGCAACATAAGAAATTCCTACTGTAACACAGTAAAAGATTTATTCACAATGGTAGTGGTTAAGCCCTGGAAGATTGCCCAGGAAAACTATGGATAATCTCCATCCTCCAGGGACTTTCAAAACTGAAATGGACGAGGTGCTAAGTGACTTGAACCAATGATAAAGCTAACTTGCTTTCAAACAGACATCTGGACTAGATGCCCTCAAGCTGTTCCTCTCAACTTTAAATAATCTATGCTAAGAATAACTTACTCCTTCTTATGGTTGTAAGCACACACAATGTATAACAGGAATTATCTGTTCACCTTCCCAACACGAAAAAAAAACAACAAACCGAAAGGACGGAAAGAAAATCCAATTTACCAACACATTAAAAATAGTTCTACTTTAGCTTGCTTTTCTTATACAGAACAGTGAATTCATTTTGCATTTCTGAGAAAATGAGGGTAAAGGTAACCCTGTGAGTACACATGCGCATTTGAAGGGTAAGCTAAATGAAGAGACTTTTTGCCTGACACTAAATACCCTAAAAATACTGTGTTTATGTATTTCCTCTGTAGTTAGGAGGATACTGAAGGCTAAATCTTGCATGTGTTGTGAAATTTCAACTCTTGCTGATGAGTTGAGGATAAAGCATTACTAACAACAATCAACACATCAACGGTGTGCACAGAAAACTTCAGATTACTTCTAGGTAGGGTAGTCTGTACTACCAGCCAACCTCAATTAATAATTGAAGTGCAATTTAATACATTCTTCCAATGGAGCTACACAGTGATCAATTAAAAAAAAAACAAACAACAAGAAAAAACAGCCAAAACCAATGTGGACGCTGTTTCTAGCATGACAGGGCATGCACACTAGGGCATAGTACTCCCTCCTCCCACTAATCAGCAGGAGAAGTCAGGAGCAGCTGGCAGTCTTCCTTTTTCACCCAGCTGAAGCCAGGCTGTTGGGGAACAGCTCATCTTCCCCTTCCAGGGCAATACATCAAACAAATTCTTCTTCCAATTTCCAGAGCAGCAGGCCAGCAAGCCTGCCTCACTTTTGATCTCATGCAAGAGGTTTTTTCCCCCTGCACTATGAAAACAGAAGAGCCATAGCTGATACAGTTATTATTACCAGCAATGGGTCTGTATTGCTGTTTGACATTCGTGTCATTCCCTTCTCAGCTCCCAGCAAGTGGAAAGCCTTGGCTAGTATTGCAACAGTCCAGAGAAGTATTAGTCAGAAGCTCCCCTACTGCTGGGGGGGGGGAGATTGAGATGGAGGAAATAAACTTCATCATGTCCCACCAAGAACCTGAAAGTTTTTAAGAGAAGGTTTTGATAACACTAAAAAGTCCTACTTCATACACACACACACTTAACAGAATACAGACATTCCACAAGCAAAACTAAACACATCTTTTTTGCTTTTTCCAAAGAAAGCAAGAAAAACATGTTAAAAACCCAACATTCTCGTTTTGCATAGAAGTCTGGTACTTAATAGAAAAATCAACTGGAGAAAGACGTACAAAGCAATCCGAGTGAAATTTCAAGATGAGATGTTCCCTTGGACTTAAAAAAAAAAAACAATATACAGGCTCTCACCTAATTGCACTAATTGCCCAAGTGAACAAAATTTTATTTCAGGTTTTTAAAAAATTTTCTTTACTGTTTTGCAAATACATAAGAATCAGCTTATTAAATGCAGATTTATGATCTATTTAAATACTACATGATGAAAAACATATTTACTCAATTTCTAAACTTAAGAAATGCAAGTGCTCAGCTTCCAGGTGTTACTCTTAATAAAAATAATAGAAATCAGGAAATATTAAAAAAATAAGATAAAGTTCCCTTTTTTTGTCTTATTTTGTAGATATCTAAAAACATGAAATACTTTAGGCTGTGAGAGAAACATCTGATAATATCTTACACTTTTAAAGCCCAATAAGAAGTTAAAGAAAGCTAGTAAGATCCTCCTCAATGCCCAACAGAACAATTCCACTGCAAAAATTCAGCAAATTTTGTTCATAGAAAACATTTTTCAGAGATGTTGCTGGACGTATGTTATCATACATATGCGTAAGTGAAAAATGTAATTGGACACATACACATTCTCTCCAGAAGAGCCTCTTTAAACACAAGCCTTTAGCAAATTCCTTTCTGAGTTCTTCTAAATCTGTTCCCTCCTTTGGTATAAAACACATTATTTCCTGAACAAAACAAACTTTAACACACTTTTTTTAATACAAGATAGTAACAATTGTTGGTACTTCAAGTGTTGTTGTTTTTTTTTCTTTTAGGTACTGTAAAGTACTCTTTATGCTGTTATTTTATAACAAGTCACCTTTTCAGGTCCTCGGGCTTTCCCCATCCTCTGATGAAAAGTTTAGTGAGAAGTAACTTTCTGTACAAGACGTCTAGTTTACTTACACCCATTAGCAGCAAACTGACATCTAGAAAAAAAGAACAGGTGAAAACAAAGACGGTTAAAGGGGTTAACTTGAGTGGCAAGTTCCTGGACTCAAACACAAAGTTCTTATTCTGGTATCTGTATTAATGAAAAGGCATACCATTTTATTACGAGGAAGTTAACCTTGACAATCAAGTAAATTATTTTCATATTACACAAAATAAAAAGGCGGTTAATACAAACTCTAGCTTTCCTAGGTAAATGAAATATAGGAGTAGGAATTTAATATGCCTAATAGAACCAGAAATGTATTACATAATTTATGACAAGCCAACTAAAGATGGACATAAGGTCACAGAACTACATCTTCAACGAGCCTTAACTGTATTTTACTGGAATCAACAAAAAGAAAGTGGCAGTCAACTCTGTCCTGTCTATCTATTTATCTATCCATCTATACATAATGACAAAAATCATACTTGGTTCTAAACAACTAGATCTTATAGCTATATAACTATTCATCTATGAAAAAGAAAGAAAAAAGTAGCTCCATTCACTGATTAAGAAAAGCTTATTTTTCTAAACATGTAAGATAACCTTGATTTTATCCATTCCTTTCCAATTTTCACAAACTCATTTCTAGAAGTTTTTAAAAACAATGCTCCCACTCCCTTCAGGAAAGAAATAATGCCATCAAGATCTTTACCAGTATCATTTCTCTTTCAGCAAATACACTAGCTCAAATATAGCTAAAGGCAACAAGATTTTAATCAAGCTGACCATTATTTTCAAAGCAATACTTACTGAAGTGGGCAGGGAGCCACTACTGTGCTCTTCCAATGAGGAAGGAAGAAAAAACTCAAAACAACCTCAAATCTGGTTCCTTGGTCAGCAGGATACAAAATTTAATTTATTAAATTAAAAAAAAAAAGTAGCCCAGGATCTGTGTACACCTAAGAAAACAAGAGATTTCATAATCAGAGATGTGGTTATTTAAGTTACCTTCAACTATTTTTTAGTATTTCCAGATCCCTCCATACTAAACAGTCTAAATACCTTCCTTCATCACACTCCAAAATAGTATAATTTAATTCACGAGTTGCTGTTTGTTGTTTTTTTCTCATTTTAATCCAAAGTCTATGTATTCTGCCACACTTGATTGTGGTAATTCTTAAAATAAACTTGTCTGAATAGAACATGTTAAAATTGTCGTCAGATTAATAAATACATTGTGTTGCAATATATAGTATATGGCTTTCAAGACAAAAGAAAAATGCTTTAACTATTTTGTTACTATCAACATTTAAATTATAGACAGCTTAAGGTGTCTAGAACAAGAACACTGGTACAAGCACCATAGATAATCACAATGGTTCTGTGTTCCATCTCTACAGGGAAGAAATAAATACCTGAAATCACCAGAAAGGCAAAGTGGGGACCTTCTATTTTAACACTTTAGGAAGTGTCCCAGTCAGTTGGCTGGTGTAATCTTATAATTCTGATCCATATGTGCTTGATCGACTAGAATCACAACCTCAATACAATCTTTTCCCTTGCCCACTCAGGAAATATCCATTGACCCCATGTGCCATTAGGTTGTCAGACAGAAAATATTTGCCAGACTCTCTGCAAGGTCCCACCTCTGCTTTTCGGAGCAAGGGGGCAGGTTGGGATTTCCCTGGTGCTTGAAGAGAACGGGGTAGTGGAGACAGGGACAGAAATACAGACCAGATCCTCTATGGGCCTGAGTAGACAGTTCAGAGTGAGTATGCACAAGAGTATATCCATGCTGCCAAAACCATACTGAAAGTAGATCTGCAGTTCCATTGTTACACTGCTTACCAGTAACCATGAACAGACCCTTTAATCAATGTTTTGATGCCTAACAAAGCAGCTCTGCATGCTTTTTTTGGTGGTTTGTTGTTTTCATTTTTTAAAATCCTCTCCAAAACAAATGACAAATGAGAGAAAAAATAGGAGATGCTGATTTTCCTGTGAGTTGGAAGGCTGGCCCGATGCACTCTCTCTGTTGCACCAAGGGAATGCCAAAGCAAGTTTCTAGACAAGTACATTAAATTTAAATGCAACACTGATTGAGGTGAAAGGTTGTCTTTTCCTGTATTCTATTTTATTGATTGAATAAAGTACTCTAAAGTAATTCAGGATATTTCAATTAATCAGATTCAAGAGTAAACTGCTACTGGAAAGAGTACAGGAAACACTAAAACAGAAAAAACATATTCCTAATACCTGAAGCATGTTGTATATAACTTTTCAGACGTATTACTGAAATAAAACAGGGGTCATGCTACCATTTTATTTATCCTAGTTAAAGAGCAGGACATGCTTCAATCACTGCCCATCAGTGCCTACATGGAAGACACAAATACTTTTACCCTCAGAAAAGGCAAATCCAAGTGCTGGAAGCTGAAGCTTTATAACTTCATGGTAGAAGTAAAAGGTGTATTTTAGCAGCTACACTTCTGACTTGAGAAAAGAATCTGCAGAGCTTGTTTCAGAACTGGATTTCCCCCACTTGATACCACACACATCAATCACATCATGATCCCTCAGTAAGACAGACCAAGTGGGGGCAGTGACTTGATAAAGATGTTGCAAAGGACAAGAAACAGCAACTGTGTTATGAATATTCAATAAGTATATTGCAAGTATGGTAAGCTTTACACAATTTTAAGCTGTGAATAGAAATTGTAATAGATGCAAAACCACCTTAAGAAGTGATCCTCTAAGAAAACTTCTATTTTTTAAGAGTATTTTCTAGGGATGAAGACAAAGAAACCTCGAGATAAATTATAGGCAAGGCTCTTGATCTAGGAAGAGTGTTTTTCTTTGCTTCCAGAACCCTCATACTGCATACTATCACTTTTTAGTGTGTACGCAAAGAAACAAGACACAAAAATTCATTCGAAATCCAACACACAACAGGTCAGCTGTTCCATTTTATCCAGTGCACAGAGCTTCAGTTACAAGGAAAACACCACTGGAAAGTACATAAAGGCTTCATTAACGGCCCAGGCTGCTGCTTCTGTACAGGGATATGAAACAGCTCCCATGGATAAGTCAACCACAGAACCAAGCAAAAAGGCTTATCTGTTTTAGAAGGTTGAGTCTCCAACTTTTCCTGCCATATTTTTAATTATTATTTTTTTTTAAATATATCTCTCCTAATAAGCGCCAGGTGATGCTTCAGGCTTTTTTCCCTCTTTTCCCTCCAACAGAACATGGCTTAAAAAACCCCACCACCTCAGAACGCCACTAAGTCAGGGCAACAAGTCGGGAACAAGCCCAGCGACACCTTCACACACACTCACAGGAGCCTGCGGACAAACAGCCGGGCCCAGACCAGCAGCACCGCCCCCACCCCGGGCGGCTCCCCCGCCGCCCC
>NW_009952533.1:2439872-2472336 GCF_000747805.2 Chaetura pelagica | reverse complement strand
GGGGGCGCGCCCTGTGTAGAGACCCCGCGCCCTCGCTTGGGGCGTTCATAGGATGCCAGGCTGGCAGGGACTTTGAGGATCACCTGGTCCATCCTTTCTAGGTAGGAGCTCCGTTTAGGTGAGGGTGCCCAGCACCTGGTCTGACTGCCTTAGAAGGCGTCCGGTGCTGAGGAATCCGCCCTTTCCCTGGGGAGGTTGTTCCAATGTGTGACTTTTCTCCTAGTGAAAAATGCTCTTCTGGTGTTCCATCGGGATCTCCGCAGCAGTGACTTGCACCCCTTGTCCCTCCTCGTTTTTGTGTGATTCCATGTAAAAAGGGAGTGTCGTCTTCCTGGTAGCCACCCTCCCAAGTTCTGGAACGTGGGAGTAAGTTCTCCCCTAAGCCTGCTTTTCTCAAGGCTGAACAAACACAGTTCTCTCGGAGTTCTTTGTAAATTCTCTCCCAAGTTCTTACAAAGCATCAAAGTTGATTATTGTGGTACTGAGGTGTAGGTACTTAGTACTTTTCTTTGGGCAGCAGCGGATCGCTGCTAGAAGAAATAAACAGTATCTAGAGTGTGTAGGAGTGACTGCTGCCGGCTGTGCCGAGGTGTTCTCATACTTGAGAAGTGTAAGAACAAGTATATTGCTTGATTTAACTAAAATCTTGTAAGTAACCAAACGCAGCATAAACAAGAGCTTGACTTTTCCCCTGTGCATGATGGTAATAAGATTACAAAGTACATTTAGTAGCACCTTTTTTATGGTTGAAGTTTCATTGAACCGAGACACTTCCTTGATAATCTTAGAAGTCTTTTCCAATCTTAATGACTCTATGATTCTAAAATTTAACAGTGTAAACATTTCTGAAGAAATAAGTGTTCAGATCATTCTGTGAAATAGCTATATTAGCTTTAAAATTGCACATAGGCCTGTCTGTGCATAAACAATGTTTGTAGACTGTTTTCAGGCATATATAATCTAGGTCTGCATCTTTTGGACAGGGATTGTTTTGTTTAGAGTATTTCAAAACCAAGAGGAGTGAAGAACTCGGAAATATTCTTGGTTCTGAAAAAGTACATGGGTCTCAGAAGGTGCTTACGAATTTTTTAAAAGGAACTTACTGCTTACAAATTTTATAACTTTAAATTATTTTGCAGTCCTTACAATCTTCAGTAATATCTTTTACAGACATATTTTATAATATATAGTTATTTCTCTACATAAAGATCTCTTTGTGTAGTACTTGAATGCAATGGTACCTTACAGTATTTCTATTAGTTTTTTGTATTTTTCAATCTAGTATTTTTTCAGTGAAAAATTATCTTTCTTCTATAATAAGTTCTTTGTATTCTTTGCTGTGTGGAAGTCCATTCCTGCCTAACAACTTACACAGTGTTATTGAGAGGTTTGTGAAAAATGTCTTCAATGTCTGATGGGAAAAAATAGAAGGAAATCTGGTAATTATTTTTTTCTCTCTTGACACTTGGTTCAAAACCAGGGATGTTGTGGAAACGCAAGAGCATTATAAGAGCAGGTGGCGATCCATCCGGATTATGTATCTTACGATGTTTCTCAGTAGTCTAGGTGAGTAAACACAGGTGAATTTCAATGCTATTTCCTTAATTTATTTTAGTTTGAAAATTACAGGGTTTTCTAGATTTCTATTACATAGCTCCTTTAATGCTACTGTTTTATAACCTTAAAAAGGTGCATTTTCTGATTCTTCAAAAGAGAAGATATGACTCAAATCAAAGTTGCATTTAATAAGATAAGTTAAATAATACTGTTTTTAGACTAAATGATATATTACTTAAATCTGTTTTATGGCTTTGTAATACTTCAGGGTAAAAGGTAGTGGCAGAGTAGGGTTATTGCTCAGAACCAATGCAAACAGAAGTCACACTAACCATTCAAAGTGAAATGTCTAGAGAATGAAAATGGGGAACAATGCTAAGTTCTTAAGAGGCAAGATCTTTGTGGTCATGTACGTGTATGCTGTCTATTTCAAAATGTGTAGGAGAGCTGGTTTTCTTCTGTGGGATTTTGTGTCTCCACTGCAGAACAAATTACTGTTTCATTGCTAAATAACTGCACTTGGAAACAAGACTTCTGTTGATTTTTGACTTCCCAAGGTTTTCTATGGTCCTAGAAATTACCATGAAAATCATAGGATACTTCCATGATTTTTATTTTTTTAATTGGATGAATTAAAATTTCTTCTATAAATTAATACAAATATGTCACAATATCAAAACATTCTTTTTGCTCTGGTGACATTCTTTCCTTAGGGAGAAAAATACCATGCAGTTTGCTTGATGTATCAGTGTTCCTTTCATAGGAGTTCTTTTTGTTTAGTGTTTAAGCACCTATAAAATGTTCTTTCAAAAACAGTTCCTTCTGTTGGGAGAAATCACTCAGTAAAAAAAACAACATAAAACAGCTTTTTCAGATGACTGGCTGATGCACAATTTTAGACTTACATATATGCCATAATATATATACTATAATACACTTAAAAGCAGGAGAATGAACCTGTAATAACTGATTCAGGAAAACAAATTACTAATAAACATGTCAAATAATGTAACTTCAGTTATGTTCTTACTGCATTGCAGGTTTCTCCATTGTAATTATGTCTGTGTGGCCATATCTCCAAAAGGTTTGTAAATATGTTTTTTAATTAATAAGAACATAAACTCTTCTCAGAAAGTATGTAATACAAAAGTGACCTTTTATTTAGGAAAAGGAACAGTGAAGGGAAGTGTGTGGTTGTAAGAGCCTTGTATTTTTCCATCTGCTTAGACAACATTCATTATTTCATGTGAAATCTGACAGTTTATTTCCTGAATGCATAAAGGTACACAACAATCCAGAAATGCATGATTTTCCAATATAAACTCACTGGCTTCTTGGACAGTGAATCGATAGAAGTCTCTTTATCTGAATGCATTGGTAGTGTTTAAATATAATACACAAGGCTTGTCTGTATTTTGGGGAAAAAGAAAAAGAAAGCTGAAGGTACAAGTTACTTTGTAACTGTCAGATTGTAGCACATGGACCTTCTTGATATTCTTAACAGGGAATTGCCTGTGTTCCTGAGTATTTTTGTTTGTTTTCCACTTTGTTGCATTCTTGTTAAAAGAATAAAAGGTCCCTAAAATTTCATTTAATTTGTGCTAGGATTTTACTGCTCCTGGAATTGTAGAAGGCAGTTTCAAATGCAAATTTGGAAGAACATATCCTGGGCAGGGTCTTAGAGGTACCCTTAAAATTGAGGCTGGTGCTGAATTATTGGAGAAGAAAATGTGTCATCATCCTTGTTAATCAGGACAGATTCAGGCATGTGCAGGGATGTCTCAAGTGATTCCATGCTCCTGGCATGTAAACTGTTTACGACACTGCTGAAGTTACGTCTGTAGCCTCCAACATCAGCAGTGCTGCATGAAGACTATTGAGTTTGCTGCCAGCGAGCAATTTCCAATCTCAGAAGCAAAGCATTTTGATTGCTGGAGGGAGTTAGCTGAGGATCATTGCTTCAGACAAAGTGCTATGTGAACAGAACTGCTGCTGAGACCCAGAGTGGTGTGTTGATATTGAACACCACACAATGCTGTGCAGACACACTGATTGTTCAGGGATAGCTTAGGTTGGACACTGCATTGTAGTGCCATATATCCTCAGAATTACAGTGCAGGGTCTCAGGTATATTAGGTACTGATTCCAAAATGGTTTTGTTGAAATCTGTCTTTAGCCCCAGGGGTAAACTGAAGAAGTTCACTCACCCAGTGACCCCTCCCCAAAAAAGAAAGGGAATCAGGAAGAGGAGAGAAGGCCCATGGGCTGAAAAATAAACACATTTAAGGAAATAACACAACTCATACAACCACCAATATAAAGTATATAAATTTGTACTCAGTGTAGTCCTTGGGAGTAGCAGAAGGAGCAGTAGGCCAAGAGTGAGGAGCCCCTTGGGGCAGCTGCCCTGACTGGAGCTCCGAGCTGACTCAGGGCCACTACTGGCCTGTCCTGCATGGCTGGCCTATGATTCTGTCCCAGAGACACCAGGACAGGATTATAAAAGACTATAATACTTTATCCACAGAATTGATTAATTTGTTTCTGCAGATTGATCCGACAGCAGATGGGAGTTTCTTGGGCTGGATTATAGCTTCATATAGCATTGGCCAAATGGTCGCCTCTCCCCTGTTCGGCTTGTGGTCCAATTACAGGCCAAGGAGAGAACCTCTTGTTGTTTCAAGTGCTATTTCAATAGCTGCTAATTGTCTTTATGCCTACGTCCATGTACCTCATTCACACAACAAATACTACATGCTGACTGCACGTGCTCTTGTGGGATTTGGAGCAGGTAACCACAGCAGAATTTAAAGTAGTTAAAATTACTAAATTCTATGTCTTGTATAAGATAGTTGATATGATATTTTAGTACTTGATTTACCATTATGTAAATGATAACTTATTACTTAGGCAAAGAATTGGCCAATACTAGTTTTTAATAAAAGTGTGTAGCTGTGCAGTTGTGTATATATACTAAAGGGAGTGCTGGGTTTTATTTTGTTGCAAAACAAGAGGGAAAAAATTAAAATAAATGTAACTGGATAATTTAACACTAGAATAATATTTACATGAAAACTTTCTTGGTTTTGTTTTTTTAAGGAAACGTGGCTGCAGTTCGATCATACATTGCGGGTGCCACTTCACTTACAGAGAGAACAAGTGCCATGGCCAATACCAGTGCTTGCCAAGCAATTGGCTTCATATTAGGACCAGGTAAAGCTTATCTTCTTCCCTTACTTCATTTTAGGATTAAATTGGCATTACAAGTAGGATGTGTCAGCAGCTGTATGTTGGGGATTTTAAGGCATAGGTTGTCAGTGGTATCAAAATTCAATACATGGGTTCCACTTATATATTATTGTGTATGATAATATAAATACACCATTCCAAATAAATTCTAATTGTAGTTAAAAACTAGCTGGTTTGTATTGCTGGCTGCAGGAAAAACAAGTTTCAGGATGCTTTCTTGCATCAGTACCCACTCAATAGTCTTGACTCATGGAGAAGGGAATTTAACGTTGCTGTGCTAGGGTAAATGTTTCTGCCTTTCTGAAATGACTGAAAGCTTCACCTTGCCTCACATGTTGTAGAAAATAACATCCAACAGTCTTTCTGATCTTGTAGTGAAGATCACAAGATCTTCACATTGGCAAAAATTTTAAGACATAGCATGGGTATTACTGGGAGCGCCGGGAGCAAAGAGGGGTTTTTGTTAGATCAGGTGGAACTGTGGCTCCCAAGATATTCTGTCTGCTTCATGGGAGAAATATGTTAGACTTGCCTTGTGTTGTAAAGAGAGACCAGCAATTTTGTCCTGCCTGTACTAATTACTTGTCTTCTGTAGCTGGAGATTAAGATTATCCAGTTGGCACAGTTGAAGTGCTTTGTCTGTGGTAGTGTAATGAGGTGAAAGTTTAGGGCTGAAAGTTTCTTCTCCAATTGATTTATACTAGTGCTGTTGATAGAGCATTAAGGGGTCTACAATAACAACATAAAAAATCTGCATTCTTTGTGTGGTTTCCACAGAGTATAAGTTTAGGTAATTTCCTTTGCTAATTTGATAAACACTCTAAAGTCTGTTTCCTAACACTAGTAAGTAAATGACCTGATCTTGCTCAGCACCGATTTAAATTTTAATATTAAAAAACCCCACAAATTCTTTTTTCTCTAGCTTGCCCTTAGCAGGAAGGATAGTCCAGTCCCAGGACCAAGGTTTTCCTTGTAGGAAGAAGAGGAAAAAGAATAAATCAGCTGTCTGCACGTGGCCAAGAAAGTTAACCATTGGTATACTTAGAATTCACTTCAAGTTCTTTAAGTGTCATGCTGTTATTTATACAGTGTATTTGTATGTAACTGAGTAGTTTTCTGGCTAGTTGAAATTCCACTGGTTTTCGTGGTTTGTTTAGAGTAGGATTCACAAAATGTAAAAGATTTGGCAGGTATAATACTTAAATTTTACTTAGCAATTAGAACAACTTTGCTTATCCAGTTTTATATGTTTATTCTGTATGTGTTCTAATTTTTCTTAATGGCTCTCAAGATTTTATTAATACATTTATGTTTTTAAGTTTTTCAGACGTGTTTTACACTTATTGGAGAAGAAGGAATAACATGGAAATTAATTCTTCTTCAACTGAACATGTATACGGCACCTGTTTTATTTGGAGCTCTCTTAGGAGTTATTAATATTATTCTCATCTTTGCTATATTCAGGTAAGTAAGTAGAAAAAAAGATAAATATTCTACCTTGTTTTAGTGGGTGGCCTGTTAAAAATAATATGCCACTCAAAAGGAGGAGCCATAAATCTGGAGTGCTAAAACTATACTCTCTTATTTATTCTTCAGAGTTTCTTCCTTATTTGATGCCGATCTTTTTTCACTGTGCTTATAAATGCATCATAGTGATGTTATGGCTAGACTGTAAACTGATGAAAAAAAAGCTGCTAAATTACTGTTTTTAATGTTGCTGATTTCTGCCCATCTTTTTTTCTCTAAAGAGAAATAAGTTCAGCTTGTCTGTAGGGTTCTCACTATGTCTTTCCTTTAAGAATCTTACGGGGTGATTTTAATGCATAATTCCATTGGTGGCAGTGAGGTGGGGGGGAGAGATGCACACAGATACGTGATAATCTCTCACTAGAATACGGTCTTGAATATGGTGGTGTTCACTGCAGTCAGATGTAGACTACACTGATGATGTTTAAAGGAGCTGAAAATAATCAGAATATAAGATGATATTTTAAATAATTTCAGTAGAAACTGGACTCAATAGTAGATCAAAGAAATATGTATATTAATGAAAACAATTCTAAATTTCTAGGGAACATCGAGTGGATGACTCAGGACGGCAGTGCAAAAGTGTCAATTTTGAAGGAGAAGGTACCTCTTTTTCTTGGAAACTTACTCTGTGATTGTAATTTTGAAGTATGTTCCTACTCCATGCAAGCATTTAGAAATATTTTAAAGTCTGACATGTTGGGAACATGAAATGAAAAACAAGCTATATCTCTTTCATGTCCTCGTCGTGTCTGTATGTGTGCATAATGCTGTCTAGGAACAATGAAGAAGAAAAAAAACAACAAAATTGTATGGATCTTTCCAGATTTTTGCCCTGAAACTGTCTCTCTTCCAAAAGTCAGGATTAAGTGAATATGGAAATTTTAAAAGTCTCCCTGGACTGCTACTTTGCAGTCATAATTCTCTTTTGTCCTGTATCACACTGAGAAATATTATTGTTGCGTATCAGCTTTCACATTTAGCATCTTATTAAAATATTTATGTTGTAGAAGCAAATTTGGTTGGTGGGAATAAAGTACAGTAGTTTCCACATACAGTGTAAAAGCTTATGTTCGGTATGTATCCTTTCTGTATGCAGTTCAGATTTCTTACCACATTGTGAGTATCCCTTTCACATGAAGAATAAAAGGTGTGTGAAAGATTGTTAAATCAACCTCTTTTTAAATCTCTGGACATCACTGTTCAGTATTTTATTAGTTGTCTGTTTAAAGAGGGAGCTGTATGTGCCCACCACCCATGGTGTTTTGTGCATGAAAATGCACAAGGAACAGGTTAGAAGAATAATGTCTCTATGGTAGTGCGGAGAATTCTGTTCAGTGTTTTTGACCTTGCAAGAGGAACAGAAAGTGTTTTGGCTTTTCTTGTTGAAGTATTTAAAGAAGTTTGCTTGTTTTGCTGTCACTCAGGACCTGTCAGTCCCAAAATAGATGATATAACCAATTGGGAAATAATTTTCCCTCGTTGTCCTACAAATTGACGTTTCAACAATTCTGGTTTGGTTTTAAACCATTATACTTAGGTTGTGTTCTGGTTTGGTTTGGTGGGTTTTTTTGGTAGTGAGGGAAGGGCCCCAGGAGTGGCTCCAGTAAGAAGCTGAGAAGCTCCCACTGCTCCAAACCCAGCCAAGGAGCCATTAGAGGGACAATAGATGCGCCTCAGCAATTAACACATGCCAGAACTGAAATGAGACCTGGGCAGAGCGAGCACTAAAAAGAGAAGAGCTGTGCTGGGGAAGGAGAGTAGTGCTGGTGGGTGGTGAGGAAGAAGGGGAAGAAGGTCCCTAAGCAGAAGTTTACCTGCAACCCATGGTGAGATGGCAGCTGTGCCCCTGCACTTGTGGAGGAACATGGTGGAACTTCCCCTGAAGGCGCCAGGAGGGGTGAACTTGGTCACTGGGCTTGGATGTTGTGGCCAGTGGATTTGGTGCCTGTGGACTCTGATTGTGCAGCTGTGCAAGACCCCGGGCCAGGGGAGGAGATTGTTCCGGAAGGAGCCCGTGACTCTGTGGGAAGCCCAGGCTGGAGCAGCTCCAGACCTCATGGGAAGGATTCATGAAGGAGAGGTTCCTGAAGGACTCTCTCCCATGGGAGGGACCCTGTGGGGAAGCAGGGAAGGACTGTAAGGAATCCTTCTTCCTGAGGAGGAAGGAGCAGCAGGAACCACCAGTCCCTGAACTGACTTTAAACCCCCCACTCTGTCCCCCTGTGCCACTTTGGGGAAAGAGGGAGAGAAACCAAGAACAAAGTAATTTGGGCCCAGGAAGAAGGGAGGGGTAACACAGGCAAACCCTGCTCTTTGTGTTGTCTGTGTCCTGTGTGTGTTTGATGAGTGTGAAATTAAATTATTATTTTTCCCCCAAGTTGAGTCTGTTTTGCCCAGGACCTTAATCGGTGAAGAGCCCTCCTTGTCCTTTGTCTCAACCCATGAGCTTTGTCCTCGCTATCCCAGAGAGCATGTGTGTGGGGAATTGAGTGAGCAGCTGTGGGGCTGTTCCTTTTCTTGTGTTGTCCTAAACCGTGAGAGGTTCTCAAAGTATAACTACCTTGCCTCCCACCAGCCTGCATGTTAAATACTTAAGAGAGTAGGGAAATAATTGCTGTTTGTAATTTGTGGTGGTGTAAAAAAAGCTCAGTTTGACATCTAGATTATTCTTCTGTTCTGTTGCAGAAAGTGGTGTTCTGGATCAGGAAACAGAAGGAAATGTTGACCATGTTGCTGTCGTAGCAGTTAATTTTCTTTTTTTTGTCATCTTGTTTGTGTTTGCTGTCTTTGAAACGTAAGTTTGTCTACTTTCTCTCAAAATACTTAAACATAAAATGTAGTTAGACTGGGTGTGTGTGTTAAGGCATTTCTGTTGCACTCATTTTCTTAACCATTCTCTTCATAAATGGAAATCCAAAACCAAATGCAATCACATTGATATATACTGATGCAGAGTAATGAATTAAAGGTCAGTAATAACTAAAAATATGTAGCATACAGTTTGTGGTATATGACACTTTGATGTAAAACCTTTTGAATGGATGCAAACCCAATCCTCAACTTATTAATGTTAAAAAAAAATAGCTTAACTTCAGCTACCTAAAAACTTCAGAGAAAACTGTCTCCACTTGAGTACCTTGTTCTGTACTTTGTGCTATACTTTTTATTTTAGTTTTCTGTAATTTCTTAGTATGATTCTAATTAACAACGGAAGCTCCAGTGAAGCTTTCATTTCAGTAATGATTATAACAATTGTTTGATACAGTTAATGCAATTGTATCCTTAAATACCTTCTTTGACGTTACTTTTTTTTTACGTTTCTCCCAGATTTTCTGCAGGGAAGAAAATAAGTAAAACATAACATTACCTGAGACTGAAGTATACTTAATGTTTTTAATTTTTAAAATACTTTGAGGATATAATATTTAATTAGTACATTTTTTTACCTCTAACATAGCTATAGTTTCTTACAACAATGTATCTCAGTCTTCATTGCTTTAATTTTTGAAAACAGAGTACCTAGAGACTGGTTGGTTACTAAAACTGTAACACTGTTAAATATTTATTGTTTTTATATTCAGAGGGCCTAGGGGGTTTTTTGTGGGTTGTTTGTTTGTTTTTTTCTTTCTGTTACCCTTGCTTTGCTTTAACTCCATCTTTTCATGAAGTATTGGAAATAGGTTGATGACACTTCAGGGTATGGCTGGCATAATGCAGTTGTGAATTTTGTCTGGTGGATTTGGTTTTAATACATGATGCATGACAGAGTTAGTTAATAATGAGCCTTTGTTTCCTGATACGCCCATCAGGAGGAAAGGCTTCTGTACCACTGTTTTTTATGTTTGGGACAATACATTATGAAAATCACTGTATAGAAGCAGCTTTTTTTCAATTAATGTAATTTTGTTCTGTCAATTTAGTATAGCTACTCCATTGACGATGGATATGTATTCCTGGACCAGGAAAGAAGCCGTTTTTTACAATGGAATAATCCTTTGTGTGGTTGGCATTGAATCAGTTATTGTTTTCATGGTGGTTAAAACACTATCTAAAAAGTAAGTTTTTGGAGTTTCTCGGAATTTTCTTACTTATACTAGCTAAGTGTGAAAAGCTTTATGGCAAGACCACATCTGCATTACTTGAATCTTACTTGCTAATGAATTTGAGTTTACTGTTACATGGAAGTAATTCCAGTTTTGACACAGCCATAATGCCGAGGTTGTTCTTCATTCTGTTAACATAACCCCTTCTCCTGCCCAGCAGAGAGGGACCTGGGAGTACTGGTTGCCAATCAGCTGAACATGAGGCAGCAGTGTGCCCAGGTGGCCCAGAAGGCAAATGGCATCCTGGCTTGTATCAGGAATAGTGTGGCCAGCAGGAGGAGGGATGTCATTCTCCCCCTGTACACAGCACTGGTGAGGCCTCACCTCAAGTACTGTGTGGAGTTCTGGGCCCCTCACTTCAAGAAGGCTATTTAGGTGCTGGAGCAGGTCCAGAAGAGAGCAACAAGGCTGGTGAAGGGACTAGAGGGAAAGTTTTATGAGGAGAGGCTGAGGGAGCTGGGGTTGTTTAGCCTGGAGAAGACTGAGCAGGGACCTTATCATTCTCTTCCACTACCTGAAGGGAGGTTGTAGTCAGGTAGGGGCTGGGCTCTTTTTCCAGGCAACCAGCAACAAGACAAGAGGGCATGGCCTCAAGCTGCTCCTGGGGAGGTTTAGGTTGGATATTAGGAAGTACTTCCTCACAGAGAGGATAATTAGGCATTGGAATGGACTTCCCAGGGAAGTGGTGGAGTCACCATCCCTGGAGGTGTTTAGGAAAAGACAGGATGTGGCACTTAGTGCCATGGTCTAGCTAACGTGGTGGTGTTAGGTCATAGGCTGGACTTCATGATCTCAGAGGTCTTTTGCAGAGTCTGTGATTGTCTTTTACCCTTGAATCACATGAAAAACAGGTTTTAACTTACTGTAATTTTGTAGTTTTTCTTGCGTGGTATTGTTCAGGCATCTTTTCCACAAACTAATGGGCTATGTCATCAGTACTTCCATAAATTTTACTTTAATTAAATATTTAATTATAATGTCATTGTTTGCTAGGACCGGAGAGCGTGCCATACTCCATGGAGGCTTACTGATTATCTTGGTTGGATTCTTTATCTTACTGCCTTGGGGGAAAAAACTACCCAATATCCAGTGGGAAGGTATACAAAACTATCATCATCATGTTTTTTTGAAATCTTTTAATTGTATTCTTTTTTCTTAATGGCATGCATAACTTATTTTTACAGAAATAAAGAATAACTCCATTCCCAGAGCAGCTTCTACTGAAATTTTTATGCCTTTCTGGAGTTTGCAAGCGATGGAGCTTCCATCCAACCACACCACAGAGCCCGTGGGCTGCCCTGTCACACAGGCCTGGTGCCTGAATACTCCTATGATCTACCTGGCCCAGTATATCAGCTCTGACATACTGATAGGTTTGGGCTATCCAGTTTGTAATGTCATGTCCTACACGTTATACTCAAAAATTCTAGGACCAAAGCCTCAGGTAAGCATGATGCCTAAACAGTTTATTTCATTTGCTGTCCAGGGCTTGCACCCCCTTTACTTGAATGAAAGATCTAGTTCAAATTATTTTTGTCATTAGCCAAATAATAGTATTACCAGTATAACCAGTGCTGAAAGTTTTCAGGAACTCTCATCTCTTTTAAAATCCAAGGAATTAAAAAGCAAGGTTTGTACTACAATTTATGGCAAATCTTGCAGTGTGAACATTTCAGAACTAAACCTAAAACTTGTGACTTTCATGACTATTCTGGAAGAGTATATATATTTGGAATATTGGTATTTGATAATGTTTCTCTTAGTAAATACATGATATAAAGACTATTAACACTATGGTACCTCCAGTTATTAACATTTCACAGTGGTGAAACACATAGTAAGGTGATACTACTGCTTAACGAAAACTGCTCTTACTTTATCTCATTTTTTCCATGTTATATTTTGCTGTAAAAGACTAAATGCTTTAAGCCAGAATGCTTTTTTATTTAGAAAGCTACAGAGTATGTAGCTCAGTGGACCCTTCAAATTAATACTTAGAAAAACTAAGTGGTATCTTGGAAACAAAGTACTCAGTATCTTATGCTTTAAGACAGATAAGCAATTGCTTAAACACTTGTAAATTTCCTATTTAGGATAATTTGTGGGAATTACTGGGTAGCCAGATAATTCCTGTATCACTGACCTAAGCTTTTGTTCTTCTGTAGGGAGTCTACATGGGGTGGTTAACTGCCTCTGGAAGTGGAGCACGAATACTTGGGCCTGTTTTTGTAAGCCAAGTGTACACTCACCTGGGACCACGTTGGGCATTTAGCTTGATCTGTGGAGTAGTTGTATTGTCTCTCTTAGTCTTGGAGATAGTATACAAGAGACTAATTGCATTTTCTGTCAGATATGGAAGGATGCAAGAAGAGAATTGTTAAATATGTATTTAAAGAAAAAAAAGTAAAACCAACCAGAAATAATACTTGTGTTTATTATTGCTTTTTATTGAGGAGTACCTAACCACTGACCTTGTTGGCTGTACTTACACATTGACAGAGCACATAACTTGGTCATATCCTAATACATGGCTACACCTGCTGCAACAGAGCTTTTGTTTTCTGATTTTTTATCAGCAGAGAAAGGGATGTGAACAAGTTCAATCAATACAATGAGACATTTGAAGTGTGTACAGTTTAAATGATGCACCCGTGTGCTGAATGTATCTATGAAGGTCACAGGTTACATGCTTCCTTTTCAGAAAGAAATAGAAGAAATATTTATCTTGATTCTGTGAATCAGGATTAGTAACTCTTTTGTAACTACAAGATTAGTTAAGCTGCATGCACTTTGCCCAAAAACATTGTGACTTGAGTGAACTGACTTTGGTAGGTTGTAAGCACTGGTTAAAAAAAAATGTCTCTTTGGAAAACGTTACATGTCAGCACATCATCTCCAGGACTTCAAATGAAATGTGACAGAATCGTAGAGGAAGGCAGGTGCCCACTTCACAAGCAGTTTATGTGAGATTTGGGTATTTAAGTTGTTAAAGAGCCATTGAAAATCACAGCCATGGTGGCTGTTACTTGAATTACAGTGAAGTATATGTGAAATTTTTCTGCTGTTTTGCTGAATGCCTTTTTATAGCTAGAAGGAGAACCTGCAGAGTTAAATTATGCACAGCTTTTCCTAACTTTACTACAAGAAGGAAATGCTAAGCATGGTAGTTTACACTTGTTATTTTCGAGAATGAATGCACTGTACTGAACAGTGTTAATGAAGTAATTAAGCAGAAGGAAACTGGCTCTTCAGGTGTTAACTATTATTTCTAAACTTATTTTTTCTGATATGGTATAAGAAAAAGGAATTTACTATGTTTGAATAATTGTGTTTATTTTAAAAAGTGAAATAATTTTCCTTCATAATGGGGAATTATAACCTCACTTGTATGGGTTTAACGGTTTCAGTGCTACTTGGGGGGGAATCAGGAATAACTCCAGTTGTAGCTGCTGCTCAATGTCTATATTTTATGCTTATTGAATTTATTAAATGTAACTAAATATTCCTATGTCATCAATTGTTCAAACACTGAAAGACTACTGAATTAAAGACTATTTTTTCAATACTGATTGAAGGAAATACAGTTTTATTCTCTTGTCATGCTTTCCTGCTGCAGAATCACAAAATGTTATGAGAAAGGACTTAGCTTTCTTAAGTATTTCCCTTACATACTAATTCCTAAGACCAGAAATACTGTGTTTTGGTGGTGAAAACAGACTGCAAATTGAAGTGCTTAGAGTTAGGGTAACCAAAAATTTCTTCAGTCATGGGAATACTTGGGATATGAGAAATGCAAGAATTTTTTTAAATGGCTGGCAGGATTTTGTGTTTACAACTCTTTGTACTGCAAGTATATATGCTGTAGGGTTTTTATTACTGTTGTTCTTCAGGCTAGCTAATTTCCAACTTAAGTGAGGAAGTATTATGTTACTTAGAGGGATTAGTTTTGCTTTAACTTATTTAAAAAGTTAAGGCTGAAACAATATTCTACTCTCTTCTGCAGTGAATGGCTTTAGAAAACAGAATATCCCTTAAACAGGGTAGGCCATGCACATTAATATCTATAAATTTACATAATTATTAAAATGCAGCAAGGCTTGAAATTCTTTGGCCATGTTTTCTTGTTATGGATGAGGATCCTCTCGTTCGTACAAAACATCGTGGATTTACAGATAGGAAGATGTAATGTAACTGCACTTAAATTAGTGTTCCTCACATGCTTGAGCGTTTCTAAGCATTTTTATGCCATTCTGGCCCCAGCTGTCTACCTCTTCAACTATTTCTAGGTTTATCTTGTACAAACTATATTATGTCAGAAGATTATCAGTGTGGCAAATAATGCAGGTTTTTAATACGCAGTACTGACACATCTTCTCAAGCCCGAGTTGCTACTTTAAAAGTCAGTTGCTTTAAGATTAAAAGTACTAAAACGAAGTGTTTCCTCTAAGAGAGCTGCATTTATGTGCATATGCACGTTTGAATCTATAGGTATATTCAAAACCTTTGCAGTCTGCATGAGAGCTATGCACACTACTTGGTTTATCAAAGACTTATTTTACCATGCAGTCATTCCATCTGAATAAGGAACACTTGTCAACTGAGAGCACATTTAAAAAAATCCTTTTGGAGAATCATTTAAGGTTTGATTTTGGGTTTTTATAGTCAGCTGTAGAACAGATATAAGATACTGAATACACAAACCCTAGTGCGATCTTTCACTTCAGCAAGTTAGAAGTAACTTTGTGCAACCGTTTTATACTGTTTCTCCCCAAGCTTCACCCAGATGAAAACTAGAAACATGAGATGCTCTAAGACATTAGATCAGCTCCTGTATAAATCAAGTGTAATACTTAGAGGAAAAGGCTCTCAAGAAACTATCACTTGAACAAGAAATAAATAAACAGATCTGGAAAATTACCACTGCATTTATTTTTTTCTGTTTGTATAAAATGCTTGTGCAGGGAAGTTAAAGCTACTGCTACAAAAAATAAAAACAGTTATAAAACATATACATATTTACATATATTACTTGTAAGACGTAAAAATAAGTTATTTACAAATACAAACTCTTCCATAGCACAGATGCATTTTCCTTGATTATTGGCACTGAGTAAGCAGTGGGAGAAGAAAAAAACCCACACATTTCAAAAAAGTTGATGCTATCTAGAACTAAGTTGCTCAAAGTTTTGCTTGAGCAAGTTTATCCATCATTTTGAGGAAAAACCTGTTTTGTATGATACTGTACAAGACATTTGCTACAAAAACAGAGCAACCCTCCCCTTCCTATTTTTTTTAACAGCTTTTGGAATAATTTCTGCATAAGATGAGTAAGATCACTTCACTTGAAAGTCATAAGCTCTTGTGTCCTGACACATGTTTTCCTTTAATCACTGGGGACCAGCTGGATTGGTAAACATCACAAGAATAGAAGACAGACAGTGCAGTTTCTCCTTGATGTATTCTGGCAACTTATCGCTTTCTCCATACCTAAAAAGGCAAATAAGCATAGAAAGATGCTTGAAATAGTTTTACTTCAGAACTATTCATTATTTCAAAACTCACCTATAAAAAGGAAAAACATGTACATAGTATATCTGGACACATTAATTAAAGCTTGATGGCTTAAATCTAGGCCTTCCCTTCCCTGTATGGATATCTAACTAAAAAATTATTTCAGATTAGAAAATATTCATGGAGTGTTTAAAGCTGCAATAATACCTGAACAGACTGTATATTACGATCTCAAACTGTACAGAGGGAGTATGTCACTGAGTGGCCATACTTGTATGGAAAGTGCCCAGTAAGATGTGCAAAACTTCACCCGAGCACTTAGGTCTGTGTATCAATGTTGACATGCTATCTTCCTAATCTAGCAGTATCTTGGGGGAAAAAAATAAAATAATCAAATCCTTACTTTTCTCCCCCTCTCTCTTTTAAATACTATACATGAATAGTAGCCATACTCTGGAGGCTAAGTAGATGCATGCCCAGCTTTTCTTTATTACTTTATGATCCAGAGTTCAGTCAAAGCTGTAGGTGTATCTATTTATTAAGCTTATGTAAGCTAATCAACTGAGAAGTGATTGAAAAGCTAAATCTTAATATTAAAAAAAACCAAACAGCAGCTGTGAAGTTCACACCTTATGTATAACAGTCTTGCACTGACAGTAAACTGAGCTATTTTCACAGCAGTAAGTAACTCACCTAGTTGTCTGGCCATCTGGAGATGTGTAAGTGATAGAAGAAACACCTGCTTGGGCTACCAGTTGGGATCCATCATTAAACTGAACCCATACTGCTCCACTGGTCAGCTAACAAGAGAAGTTGCATTATTGTTTGAGGACATAAAAAAACAAGATTACATGCCTAGAATTTTTCTAACAGATGAAGCTGATTTTTTTTCAGAATTGCTAAAGTGACTTAGATATCTTGGTTAGTCTTTCACAGATAAAGATTGCATGTGTACTTCTTCAGAGTAAGTAGTCTCAAGAATCAGACTTCCTAAGGTTTCAGATGCTCATCTTCAGCCATCCTTTTCAATGACTTAGTAAGTTACCTCCAGCTTAACCACTCCTAAAGAAATGTTAAATAGGACCAAATATAAAATAGAAGGCCCATTTATGATAAATTTTAAAATGTATAATGTTAACTTTTTCTGTTAGGACAGGGAGTTTACTTTATATGGATTGCAGAGAACCATTTCTTTAAATCTAAAGCTAGTCCCACAGAAAAGCAGAAGAAAAATTTCTCTGTAAACAAACAGCTTTTTCTGCTGTAGAGGCAGATTGATTCTTCTTGTACAGCTCTGGTACATATCTGTTAAAAACACTTTGTCAGGACACCTTTACATATACATTAGTGAACAGACAAGTTTAGTAAAAAATTTGAAGCTGTTAGAGTCAATTTTAAATGACAGAAGACACTGAAATAAGCAATAACCACCACAGGAAAACTGCGATAACTGAAATACTGAACTATCATTTTGGTTTCTTCTACTTGCATAGTTCACCATGGTATTTACTTAAGACATTTATTTGGAAGGATTTTGCCACATACCAATTTTCAGATTTAAACTGTAGCAGAGCCCAAGACTGCATTCCACAAAAATCAAGTTTAAATTTAGTGACTTAAAAATACGTAGCTCAAGTTTAATAGGAAAAAAAATAACATTCTTCCCTCCTTTATTAGTATTAATATCTCACCTGAGAAGCCC
Organism: Chaetura pelagica; assembly: GCF_000747805.2. Lineage (NCBI taxonomy): Eukaryota > Metazoa > Chordata > Aves > Apodiformes > Apodidae > Chaetura > Chaetura pelagica. Next base: position 2,454,684 of record NW_009952533.1, on the reverse strand, counting down.
AACCAACATTTTTCACAAAGACAGATTTTAAAAGTTGGGCTGAATTAGGACTGCATTCTGTTTGATGAACAGAGGAGCATGTAGTTTCAGCACTGTTAGTCACAAATGTAGACTTTTCATATGACACCACCTAAAATCCAGAAATAGACAGTATTAGCAGCCTTAACATTATTTCAACTAATTATATGCCAACTATAATGGTCAACTTCCACCTGTTTTAATATTTTCATATATACAGACAGATTTAGCCTAAATGGTTCATTTAACAGCATTACTTTATAAAACCCCACAGGATTCCATATGACTTTGAGTATTATGACAGTTTTTTCTACTACTTCCCTGTACTCACAAAGGAATCACCTTCCCTAAACAGACTTTTTCTACTTAAACCCCATTTTTCCTTCTTTGACTGTCAGAAAACCCTATCTATCTTCTGCAAAAATGTTAAGCAAACATTAGATTATAAAATAGCCCTCATTCAGATGATCACTTGACCAGTGTTCTAAAAAAAAAATTAAAATGGACATTGCTTTTAACTGGAAACTAGAATATTAATCATTAATTGTAGAGTTCTATAGCACATAAAGTCTGTTATAGGTTTAAAGAGACTAAAGTGATGAATTAAGAATAACAGGATCAAACACTGGAGGCCTTAAGGACAACACCACCACTACTGTCTAGGAGGAACATGTCTGCTTCTATAAAAGTTCTACCGCTTGGATACCTCCTCCCATAGTCACAGAGAGGAGAAATGAGGTGGTTTTGCTTAGCAGTGTTTAAGATTTAGGATTCAGTGAAAAGATGCAAGTCAAGGGATGTCTCTGAAATAGGAGCTTGGTCGCGAAAGAGATCAGGATCCAGGTCATTACAAAAACCTGAAAGAAACAACAATCTGTACCTTAGGATATACAGATATAGTTCAAGTATAAAGAAGCTAAGAGTCAAGAGTAACATGGAAAAGGCTAAACTAACTCGTGTTATTTTGCTTAGAAATACATACTTCAGAAGAGACAGCAAACAGCAAGAGTCTTACAAAGACCTAAATGTTTGCTGCATGGCAAAACAGGAATCGAGTTTGAACACTGAGCCCTTGAGTTAGACCTGTGGTGATGGGTAACTTTAAGTCAGTACAAAAATCAACAGTAGTACTGAAGCCCTAAGGAACTGTTGTTGCCATGTTCATTTCAGTCAAGTGAAAACTGGCAGATTCTGCACTAAGGACGTGCTACACTATCAAAGAACAGAGATGCAGACCCACATAAATTCAACAAAGTTAAGGTGATACAAACTCCATGTGCCAAAACTTCGAAGCCAGGTGAGGAAACTGTATCAGGGCTGTGATGCAGCAGTTGTAGGTTGGAGGGTCTTTCAAATGCTCATATCCTTTGTGACTGTCATTCAATACACAGGCCTGAGGGCACATCAGAGTTCCCCAGAACTGAAGACTGCTATGTAACAAAAGCAATTTTTAAACTATGTGCCTAGGGGGCATTTGTGTCGTTTTAGAGGATTTGGGCTTTTCAGATTACCTTAAATCCAGATGTCAAAAGTCAGTTGAAATCCAAGTTAACATTTCTAGTCAGTATATTCATAAATGGCTAATAAAAGCCTATTCCCATAAAAATGTAATTCCATTAGTTCAAATAAAACAGCAATATTTTAATTCCTACTGGACATCGGTCACCACTATGTTCTTGTGTACTTACGGAAGGAGGACAGTTAGGAGTTGGAACTGGAGTAGAACTGGCAGCTATATTTCTATCCAGTGCCATAGCTTCTTTTGGAGAGTTTGTATTGTCCAACAATGGAGATGCTACAGCCTGTGGCGATTCCGTACTGCCAGGTTTTCTAGAAAGATAATGAGACTGGTTGGGAAAAGATCTGCCCAGAAGGGACTAAAGAAACAAATGTGAAGATGTAGCTTTTCCTTCTGTTTACCATGGACTGTACAAAGCATTTGATGGCACTGCTTTCCTGCAGAACTCTTTTACATGTGCTAACTGTTAGTCTGGGTTAGCCTAAATCTGCAAGTCTATGTTGTCCTACTATCAAAGGAGGCTTTACAGGTCCAAAATAAGGTATTCATACGTGCCATCAACTTAATATTTATCTTGCTAATTACTATGAGCCCCTGTTAAGCACTCCTGGCCTCTGCCAACACCAGTTGCATAAGGCTGTGTAGTGGGAATATTCAAACGCATGAGTATTGTCAAATGAAAGGTAAATACCTTCCAACAATTATTGGAAAAAATGGAACACTTTCACTCCTTTTTTCTTCTTCCAAAACAGCAGCTTCCAGTGCAAGGCATATACGATGTCCCTGAAATTAAAAGGAGCTCGTTAAAGTTTTTAATTGAGAACAGTATAACTATTTCATGTTTATTTCATGTTTAGTGTGGCAGGTAAGCCTACACAAGGGAGTGGCTTTTTTCTATGGTACTGAGTATCAGTAAGAGCTGCATTCATGTACCATGGATATGACTCAAAATGCCATGCTAAAAGCAAGGCTCTCTTGTCGCCTCAGTACAGCTCGAATTATGCTCTTAATAATCACATCTCCTCCCCTTTTAGCAGAACTGGATGGGGAACTAGAACCCTGAAATCTACTCCAGAAAATAACCAATCACAAGGAAGACTGAATAGGAAATTTGTACTATATTTTTATTGCTTCTTACTTCATGAACAAAAAAATTACTCTTGTGACTACTAATTGAGTTACATGAAACGAGATAGAAAGCAGAGCAGGCTGACCAGTTAAACACCTGGCAGGTTTTTGTGTTAGGTTGCTTGGGTTTTTTTGTGGGGTTGTTTTGTGGGGTTTTTTTTGGGTTTTGGTTGTGTTTTGTTTTCATTTTTTATAAACCTATATAAAGCAGCTCCATCTGTTGTTTAATCATTTCACCAAACATTCAAACCTTCTTTACACACTAACAAGAATACCCTCTAACAGTCATAATTGTAAGATATTGTTACTGCTACCTCTACACTGATATTTGCTCTTCCAAAAAAAAGTCATCATTCCTCCTTATAGAGTAATGAAAAATATGAAAAAGCAACATCAGAAGCACATTTGTAAAAGAGAAACTGAATTTTCAGATGGTTGCTTTTCACTGTAAAAGATCTATATAAAATGGTTTACCTCATTTGCATGATCCATATAAGCTTGTATTTCCTTCCTCAAACCTGCTTCGCTTTCTCCTTTCAAAGTGAAGGATTTCCCTGATTTTTCAATCACACGAGTTATACCAGCTGTCTTGTGTATCTTTGCTCCTGCAAGACCATGTAAAAATGTCATTTTAATTGTATAAAATGCCAGCATCTATAAAAAACAGCTTTAACTACTGCAAGAATAAAACCACTCCTCCATAAGCTCTGTGTCTAGCAGAAATAAAAGGTCACTTCAATTGCGGCTGTGATGTTAATGGAATGGCTTCTATGGTCAAGGGCCACTACTTAAATGGTCTGAATAATGCATTTAGTACATATTTTAAGAACCACCTTTTTAAACACTAATCTGATACAAAATTAACATATCTAACACTATTGCCAAAATTTCACTAGCAGACTCCGTATTTGAGTATAGTTTTCAAAAAGATACCCAGTCCTTCAATGACAGTCCCACACTCAATCACAGAGCTGTGGTCTTTTTTCTTTTGGTCATAAATTCTGGCAGGTATATCTATGCCTGCAGCAAATCAAACTAGTTGACAGTAGTCTGCAGTAAGATTACAATCATCTGTGCTGTCTAGTTTATTAAGGGTAGAGTTGGAAAAGGCAGCCAACTGCTTTCTCCAGTGAGTGTTCTCAGTAATACTGTTACCTCAGTTAACAATGGAAAGCTTGGAGTAGGGACACACATTTCACTATGTAGATTAACTATCAAATGCAGGTGCAAAGAAGAGCTCATAAATAAGAACGAGGCATAATTTAAATAACACTTTTGCAACATGTAGTCCCTGCAAAAGATACCACAAAGGAACTAGTGAATAATCAACTCTTCTGTGAATGCTAGAAAAAAAAGGCAGAGTGGAAAAAAAAAGTTTTCCAGTGTTTTCTTCAACCTGAAGTGTTCATTGTCTTTAGGAATATTTTATATGCGGCTTTAATGACATGTTGTAACTATTTGCATACTTGCAAAAATGAATACATACCATCATAAAAACAAACTTCAAGGTCTGCAGTGGGTGAATTTTCCATCAACATGCACTTGGCATATCTTGTGTAGAATGTAACTTTTGGGGTTTTTGTTCTCACCAACTGCACAAACTTGGCTGCATACTGGTATTTTTTCCAGTACTTTTCTAAAAAAGAAAATTTAAAATCTTGGTTTTAGAAGTCCTCAGATTAAACACTGTGCACCAACTTGGAGGGAAGTATTTTTAAATATGTATGAAAATAGCTGAAGGTTGTGAGTAGTATCTAAGTACTTTACAGAAGTATGGTCAAAGAAACTGACTTATTTCCACAAACTTTTAGAAAAGCATGCATCTTCAATAACTTCACTTTAATAGCTTCAGTTAACTTGTTTCAGAGCCTAAAAAAACATAGTCAAGTGCTGCACACACCATTTAACTAGCTATCAGGGTCCAGCTGGCTTTGAGTAAAACTTGTATTTGGTCTCTAATTAACAGAGAAGTCTGCTTGTCTCAGGAACTTAGTTAGCTTCTATTTCTCAGCTACCTAGATTAAATAATCTGTCAATGCTTTCAAATACATATTTTTAACCTTCCACCCCAAGTTGTTACGAGTATTTTGAAGCACAATGTAAAGTGGGTCTTTTAAAAATGACTTGATATTTCTTGCACTCATATTTAAACAGCTTCCAATATGAATGAGCAGAGGATCATGAAAGCTTTCATTTTAATACAGTATATTGTAAAGGGATAAGTGACTCTGTATAACTTCCATGCAAAATGAATTTAAACATGTGGGTTTACACTTTCTTGTGACGTTTCAAATAGTTTTCCCATTAAACTGTAGCATGAATCTTATTCTGAAAGGAGTTTTATCTGAAAAGTAGTGGCCAAAAGCTATAAAGCTTCAAACAAGATTCACATAAAGGCACATTAATCATACTAATTTAAAAATAAATTTCAGCTTACCTGGCAAGTTGTCAAAATTATACATACAGATGTCTTCAGGAGGAACAGGAGGCCTGTCATCAAGAAGGAAACCTCTTCCTTCATTTGGATGATAAACTGCAATCTACCAAAAGGGAAAAATTTGTTTACAGTTGCAACTTACTACAGCATTTCCACCCTTACTTTTAACAGGCATGGAAATAGGTCATTTTAATTATCATAATTCACCATGAACCCTCTATTCCTCCAAGTGATTCCTTTGCAGCAGCAGTTTTTCAACAACATTTCCACTATTCCCAAAGTCAAGTCCAATTTTGCTCTGAAATAATTGCTTGCTGCCTATATTTGTATGGCTGTACTATGGGCAAAAAGTTTACAGCTATGCATATGTAAACATTGCATTTTCAAACAAATCATCACTTAAATGAAAATTTTAAAAAACCCTAAAAGAACAGAATAGTCTTAAGCCCTTATACATCAGTGAATAAACTGAAAATATACTTACCATATTTCCATCACAAGATATTCTGAGAACTTCTTTCACAAGTTCTTGTGAATGGTGATCTTTTAGAAACTCCATACACACTTCCCCAGTATCTAGAATGCTCACCTAAAATATATTAAATACACATTGCACAAAAAGACCTTTACTGTCTGCCAAGAGAAAATATAATTTCTTTCCACTGATACTTAAAAAAAAAAAAAAAGTCTTATTCCTCCTTGAATACACTGCAAACTTATAAATGCTTCTTAAGAGTAACTTTTGCTATTCCTGCTATTAAAACAGTACACTTATAACACTGCAGGTTATAAGCCTGGCCAGTGAGGGTGTGGCTTAAGTGACAAATCAAACAGAGACAGGTCAGCCCTATTGTGGTCTTTTTTTAAAAAACAAATTATGGGGGCAGGAGGAACCACAGACTTTAATGAGCTAAAGGGTGATACCAGGAACAGATCAACCAAAAAACGTACATGGTATGTATATATGCACTTACTATTTGTTATCCTAAAAAGCAATGCCCTGTCACTATTTGCAGGGAGTGACCCTAAGTATACCATATACAAAATTGCCAATATAACTTGATATAAAATTACTCTACCTTAGTTTTCCTAGAACAAGTGCCTCTAGTTTACCAAGTGATTTTTAAAAGATAGTCACACTATTTTTAATACTTCAGTTGTTTGTTTTAAGAACTGATACATACCACTGCATTTTTTGTTTTTTGCCTGATGGGTTTTAGCCTGTGAGCACTGAGAGGTGATACTATACTTCGCAGTGTAGGTTTCTGACGTGCTGGTTCTTTCCCCCACGTTTGGTTTTGTTCTGAAGTTGACCAAAGGCCACACGCAGAAGACAATGGTTGAATTTCATCAGATTTGCAGAGAACTCCAGGGACACATTTATTTGTGTTTCTCTGGTTTAAAGAATGTGGACAGTCAATGGATGCATCAGGATTCCTCATATCTTTTAAGGTATTCCACGCATTTTTGGATGCATCTTGCTGCACATCCAGATGGTATCTAAAACCTCCATGTGCGTTGCTGTTGCCAGTTAGGTCTGCAGGTGATCTCAGTGGAACTGAAAGCATAGCAAAGGTACATAATAGATTCAAAGAGTCACAGTCAGGAGAAAATACTGCTACTATGTTTTTTAAAGTTTTTCAAAATGCCATCTTAGATGGCTTATTTAAGTGGACAACGAGATTTCTTTAATTTTCAGTCCAAATCATAAGGCTTGCACTTTTCAATCAATACCAGTCTAACAAAATTCCAGTGCTACTTAAAACTGTTCAACTATTTCAGTTAGGATGGCCTTCAGTCTTAACAGATATCAAATAATTTTGCAAAGCCATTTATAAAAAAAACCCTAACATTTCAAATAGATGCTTAAACAACAATTAATTTATAACAATTTGTTTCATCTGTTGAAACACAGTTTACTTGCCATTCAGACAACCATTAGTAGCAAGCCTAAGTTTCAGCTTCTCTAACTAGTGTTTAAGCATCAACCAGAGGTTCTAGTACTCAAGATGTCAAATGCATGCTCCAAAACCCTTGTTATATTTCCAGTCACTTGTTAAAATACAAAAAAACTATTTTTATATTTCAACTTCCTGAAACTGCTGTCCTGGTTTTGATATTTAAGCTACTGGTCAACTTCCACCCCACCCACACAAGTATTGCACTCCTCCTGCCATGTTGCAGAACAGTTGAGAAAGGATAAAGAATTAAGTATTATTCAGATCATATGTCATACTATTCCAGGTCCCTGTAGACAGGATGGAAAAGAGTCCAGTAATATAAAAACAAAAAAGGCCAGATGGGATTTATTATTTAGTTTTATGATCAAATTACGTTATTTGTAAATGATGGAACATGATGCATGACAAAGAACACCTCCTTCCCTTCTGTGTCTTTTGTCCTTTTCTCCACCCCTCCTTCTGCAGCCTCATTATCTTTCTCATTCACTGAGGTCCCGTTTTCCCTTGAAGTGTATTCACACAATTAAATTAACAGGACTTTTGAGTCACCTGCCAATCTTTTATCACTTGCATACACATATTTCAGTTCATAACTGCGTTGTTATGACACATTACAGAATTGTGTTTTCCTCTTTTTCTAAAATTATTAAAGGAAGATTGACTCAATTCAGGAAGCTAAGCGTTCAAAATTTAGCGTACAAATTCTTCACTCCTATGAAGGCATATGGTTCGTTATACCAACCCAACAACTTAAAAGGAACACCAACTACAAAACCTTCTGAAAATTAATTCCTACCTCAGGAAACTAAAGTGTTACAGCTTAGTTCAAAAGCAAGAACAAAACAATGTTGTCACTGGGATACTTTTTGCTTGAGAATGATTCTACAGATGACTGATGCTGGAAATAATTTTGCCTCTTTCAATATCTCTGTCAATTTTTCTGTAGTGAAAATTAAGATGCTGGAATAGGTAGCCAAGGAAGTTGTGGCTGCCCCATCCCTGGAAGTGTTCAAGGCCAGATTGGATGGGGCTTGGAGCTACGTGGTCTAGTGGAAGGTGTTCCTGTTCATGCAGGAGGGTTGGAACTAGATGATCTTTAAGGTCCCTTCCAACCCAAACCATTCTAAGATGCTTCTAAGACAATTTAGGGTGCCCTATGATTTTCATTCAGAAAAAAGTCTGTCTGTAGTAGCCTCTTATTTTGGATACCAGCATCATCCTCCAGTTCCAGTTACTTGGCCATACATATATACTTTCTATCAAAAGCTTAAAGAAATCTAATACAGGAAAACCCACAGGAATCACTACTCCAACTTGAGTGCAAAAACACACAACTGTTTAGTAACACACCATTTGTTTGCATGCTTCCAAGCCACTGCTGCATTGTCTCAGCCTGAGACTTTTGCTCTAATAATCCGACCTGGGGCTTCATTGGGCAGAGATAATTTGAGCTGAAAAATAAAAGTTACACATGTAATCAAGATGACATCAAAGACACACAACAAAAATTATGTTACAGCTGCAGAATTGGAACTGACATAAATGAACAAAAAGAGCCACTGATAATGCTGCCAGCAGCAGTTGTTCTTACTTCTAGTTCTTCAATCTAGTTCTTAAGACCTATTAGAATCACAGTAAAGAGAACAACTTCAGAGGAGACACAGGGATGACACCCATGACCTCAGTGGATCTCAATCAGCATAACAAATATGCAGCTAAAATATATAGGCCATCTTATGACCCAAAATAATTTGATTTTATATACAATACAGTAAATCCCCAAGATTATTTTAAAAATGAGCAGGTTTTTAGACAATATACTTGTATTTTGTCACAGGTCAACTGAACATGTTGAAAAATAAAGACCACACAACAGTTACTACAGAGTCACTGATCTGTTGTAAATTCACACTAAGCTCCTGTGAGGTTTTCTGTCTCCGTAGCCTGTACCCATCTGTACTTTCTTTTTGCAATGATCACTACTTAACATTGGCAAGGAGTCAATTATCACTAAAAAATCCCACAAAAGAAAATAATCTAATTTATGTCTTAGAACCTCGCATTTGAGATTGCTGTGCAGGCTAGGTAAAGGTTTAAGGGGCTCTCCTATAATCGTTCATGTAAAAAAAGTAGCAAATGTTCAGTTAACCCCCACATTCATATTAATATTCTGTCACATTTACATTCTGCATATCTTTATGAAGCCATGGGGGAATACAAGTAAACATATTAACATTTGCATATATACTTTCTTTTCTTCAAATATTTCTCAAACGAAAAAGAACACACATGCCCATTGAACTTGCTGAACAGGGGCTTATGTCAAACACTTGAGAACAGTCAAGAAAAACCTCTTAACTGCATTAAGTTTTTTTAAAGGGCCAAGTGTTTATTTGCATTTTCTCTGAACTGACTTGCCAAAAGAAAAACATACGGAACCATTAAAGTTGCCACTTCTTAATGCGGAGAGATATGCAAGAACTAAGATATGCCATAGTCCTCATATTAAAATAGCTAAGTCTCGATATTCTTCTGATGGAAAAAAAACAAACTTCCAGGCATAGACAGACTAGGTCTATCACAAAGAAGGCTCTTGTTGCATAGCAGTGCACAGGGGGTAAAGATGATGCTTCCAACACCACAGAAAATATCCTAGTACCACTCGTACATTTGGCACACAAGTTGGTTTGTATCAGCTGGGGAAGTCCATCAATGTATAGAAAGAGGCCAGGATTTTCAGCCAGAAACTACTACGAAGGACAGAAGTAAGTTTCAGATAGCCATTTTAAAGTTTTGTTTCCCTCTCTGGTATTCCAGTTTTGTAATCTTATCGCCTTATCTTGTACTTAATTTGTTTTGTTGGTGGTGTTTTTTTTTTCCTTGACCCTGTCTAAGCATAAAAGAAAAAAACACCACCAGAGCAGCAAGTAAAGACGCTGGCAGTCACGCTCTGAATGTCTTCTACCCTAGTCTTTGTCTCTTCTACAAAGAAAAAGCAAGGCTCTCTACTACAATTACTGCAGGGAAAGAAATACTCACCTTTCTGCACACAGAAGGAAGTCAATACCAGGATAAACACAAGCTACCATCTAGCTAGCTGATGCACTGCATTTATGAACTTCAGGGTAGGGACAGTGTGGAGGTAAACCACTACATACCAACAGCATCATCACCATCTCTTATTTGGTATTCAAGCTCCCAGCGTTGAGGCTTTGGGCACTTACTATTGCTTAATTAAAGGAAAAATTATGCATTTAATATATAAGGCAGCTTTAAATTTCATCTTAATAAAAACTGATGCTTACTGTGGTTGATCTTTTACAGGTGGAGATATTGGCCCTTCAAAAGAACCAGAACCACTGGAAGTCTTCTCCTTAAATATTTCTCCTATATCAGTATAGCTGTTTGCAGGTGTACTTTCCCTTGTTCCTGCTTTAGGCTTGGAAAGCAGTTCCACAGAGTGACATCTCTCAATAATATTCGATATGCCTTGAGTGTGACTATGGGATGTGCCAGACCTATCTGAAGAGTGGGCCCTCCGGAGGTAGCGTGAATGTGGTCTCTCTTCAGCAAGCTGCATGGCTCTTCCCCTGCCAGTTACACCCATTTCTTTTCCCTCAATTCCCCACTGATGAAAAGAACCGCTTCCATCTACCGATGAAGGATTGCTGGAATTCTTGGTTTTAGGAAAAAAGGTAATTTTATTTGGGAGTGGCTGCCCAACTAACAGCTTCTTCTTTTCCTTCAAGCAACTGCTGGTGCTGATGCTGGAAGAGCCTGTGAAAGTTGTAGAGATGGTAGCATTTCCACTGTCCATCGAATCTTCTGAAGTTCCCGAATCTTTGCTCCGTGCAGAGCTACACCTCAACATAAAAGGATGATCCAACACTGAGGAAAGACTCAAGCGATCTGCTGGATTTTTGCGAAGTAACCTATGTATAAGGTCTTGTGCCTCCCTTGATAAGAAGGCTGGCATTTCATAGTCTGCTAACACTACTTTGTTCAGTGTGTTCTTGACTGTGTCAGTGTCAAAAGGTGGCTTTCCAATAAGAAGAGTGTAAAACATACAGCCCAAAGACCACACATCAGATTCAAGTCCATGTGGACTCCTTGTGGCTATCTCTGGAGAAATGTAATTTGGAGTTCCACACATGGTATAATGCTTTTCATGAGGCATTTTCAGCTGAGTTGCTAGTCCAAAGTCAGCAATCTTGACATTCATATTATTGGTGAGCAAGATATTAGAAAGGGTGAGGTCCCGGTGCAGGATTCCATGAGAATGCAGATACAGCATACCCGTGATAATTTGGTGCAAGAAGTGTCGAGCTAGTAAAACAAAAAATTATACGTTTTAGTCATATAATGGAAATCATAGCTGTTAAAATAACTTCCTGAAGTCTGCTATTGGTCTTGCTATGGTTTTTTTTTTAATTACAAGGATGTTTTAAGTGTCGTGCTAATGAGATGGGAATTAACTTTCTGCTTTTTGCATGACTGTTTTCTAAGTTCCTAAAAAGTATTCTATAATGCAGTAATCAGATGTGTTTCTTTGCTAATAGGAAATAATGTAAACATGAATAGAAATGCATGTTTCCATGTAAACAGGAATAGAAATACTTGCAATTGGCCTAAACTCTTTAAAAATTAGGTTCTTCAGACTTAGCTGTTAACCCACATTCGGACACCACAAGTACACGAAATTAAGCTACTTCATGATGTGCAGATTCTAAAATGTAAAAGACCCTTTGGATTATATTTGTTTTATCATTAGCTAACTGGCAAGGCTACTAACATTCCAATTTCTCAAAAACATCTAAGTTCACTGATTTGGATAGTCTTCTTCTATATTACATTAGAAATTCAGGGAATATTTAAGAGCTTCAAATTACAGCAGAAATAATAAAACCTCATCCAGGCTGAAACAGCATCATTTATTATGATGTTGCAATTGCAGCAATTTAAAGAATTATTCTTTCTAAAGCAAACAATTTACAGCCCTCTTCTTTCTTTTATCAGAGAGCAAAGACCAGTGAGTAACAAACACCACCCCTCAAAGTAAGATAATTCTTTGTCCAGATCAGTGTTTTACCAGCTTTTAGAACTAAGATACCATCTTTGCTGGAGCAGATCTGAATTCAACAGATGATGCCTGTACAGCAGTACCCCTTTAATCCAGACCTGTGATCTGGGTTCCAAAAAATCCACAAACATAAGTAGTTTCACAGAATTAGACTAGAAACTGATAGAGAAGATAGCAAACTGGCAGAACTGTGCAAGGGATGACCAGCATGGTATCTCTGGAAGCAGCAGAGGCAATCCTACCAAATCCAGATTAGCTAGAACAAGAAGAGCTTGTTTGACTGTGCCTACAGACATTACACAGAGCAGTATGGATGGTTGGTTGTTTTTTTTAACATTACACAGAGCAGTATGGATGGTTGGTTGTTGTTTTTTTTTAATTGCAGTGTTCTGGTTAGGCTTTCAGCAGCCTGTGTTCTAATTGAAATCCTCTCACTCTCAACTGTAAGAAAATGAAACATTATTTTCATTTATGAATTTACTAATCCTTTTTCCAAGACTTCTTTCCTGACACACTAATCTACAGAGTAACATAGACACTTTTAAAAAGTTTTAGCATTACTCTGATGAACTCCCAATGAAAAATAGGATTTTCAGTGCTTTATGTAAGAAACTGAGATAAAACCATAAAAGAATCTCTCCTCAACTGCCAGTACATCAAAAATTTTTGATGGAGTGTCAAATTGGATATTTCCTTGTTATATCAGCCTTTAAGCAACACAGTCAACTACATCACCTTCATTTCCATACACAGCTTGGAACACAGTACGTATTTCCAACTACCACACAAGGCAAGTATAACCTGGGACACTTTCTGATTGGTGATATGTAAGACAGTAATTCCATGGTGAAGAGGTGCAACACAAAGGCCATACATCTGTGGATGTGAAATTGACAGCTTTCCTCTGTGGAACATCCCAGTCTTGACCTATATTGAAGCTTTATTGAATGTACAAAGATAAGCTCTAGCTTCTGTACACCTCTGCCTTCTAAGTGCCCTATGTTTTTAAACCCCAAATAGCACAAGCTATTGTAAAAGAACATAAACACAAACAAAAGATAACGTAACTCAACTGAATATATGTGTAATAGTAATTCATCTCGAGATTATAGTTTATCACAAGATTTTAAGCTATACAAACTGGTTCAGAGTGACCGCAGTTTTAAGTATCTTTTCACTGTAATTAGTTACTGAATAAACCAAAACATTAAAGCAAAGAGCTATGCTGAAAAAAGATCTCACCTTCATCTTCTGAAAAGGGTTTCTTCTTGTTCTTTAGGTATCTGCTCATTTCACCATTGTGACACATCTCAAGTATCAAGTATACATAGTTGCTATCTTCAAAATAGTTATAAAGCTATAACATAAAACAATGAAAAGCTTAAAATCCATTTGGTAGAGTATACAAGCCACATAATGCAGTCCTCTCTACAGAAACATCATTCTTACCTCAAGTATAGATGGATGCTTTAGCTGACAATGTATTTTCACCTCATTTTGGACCCTCTGGACCATTCCAACTTTGTGCATGGCTTTTTTATCTATCTGTAAATGGATCACAGAATATTTTTCAAGCACTTCAACACTGATTACGTACATTTGAGTTTCAAGTGACCTTGACATTTTAGGTGTTCAATGCACATCTGCATGAAAACTTCTAAATATAAACAAGTTTCATATAATTTAACCTACTATGTAGATTTAATGAGCAAGTATTGTAGATAAATGGCAGAACATACAACTGACTGAAAAGGGATGAGCTTAACATTTTCAATACTAATACTAATTAGAATTTTATTTTTTTTTACATCCTTTAGCAGAGAAACCTAGTTCTGATTTTGCCAGCCAGATATGCTAACTATAGTTAACACTAAAAGGGTGTTTCAAGAAAAGTATTATCAATAAGGCAAAGCGCCTGCAATGTGAAAAATTCCTTCAATAGTTTCTCCTGGTAGCAAGGGAAATTTTCCCAGGTGTTTTGTCGAGGACCTTTCAAGCCATATAAAGTCTAAATTAAATCACCTGGGGTCACAGATTTCTGAAACAGAATTATAAGGCAGATGAATGTTACATATTAGCTGTGGTTCTTTTAACAGGACGGTAAGTATTTACATGAATTATCAATAGTCTATTGGGTTGTACTGCATCTCTCAGGAACAAATCCTAATCTAAATTTCAGTTACATTAAAAAAGTCCAGGCATGAATGCCCAACTGTATAACCCCAACCTGTTGCAACTTGCCCTTGTCCAGTCCCTCAGAAGACTGAGACTTCCTTGGCTAGCTTCCTTACCATTTTGATAGCCACTTCCAGACCCGTTTTCAGCGATACTGCTCTGTAGACTCCTGCGAAGGAGCCCTTCCCCAGGAGGTTCCCCACCTTGAAATCCTGCAACACCAGCAAAAAACCAAAAACCACCAGCAGCCTCTGCTCCGGGCTCCGAAGCCTCTGTCCCGACGCAGAGCACTCTCCCTAGCAGACGGGGCAAACCCTTGGGGGGCCGCAGGGAGTACCTGGATGGAGCTCGGCGGGGCGCGGTGGGCGGCGGGGCCGCTCAGAGCCCCCTGCGGCATCGTCCTCCCCGCACAGCGGCCGGCTCGCTCTGGGAACCGGCGGCGACCCGGGGCGGGGCGATGGGACGCCACCGGCCACCTTCCCGCCGCCTCTCCC
>NW_009952533.1:2390617-2438568 GCF_000747805.2 Chaetura pelagica | reverse complement strand
GGTCGTGCCGTGTCACCTGCGTCACCTGCCCCGCGAGCTGAGGAACGGCCGCTCCTGGCGCCCCGTGTGGCTCCAGGTATCCCCTCCGGGAAGGGGGAGCCGGGCCCTGGCGCTGCCTGCCCACCCGAGGTGGCCGTCCTGGGCGGGAGCCTCCCCAGGGGAGGTGCCAGGGTTAGCGCCTGGTGGGCCGTGCACGGGTGAACGTGAACTTTCCTCGTCCAAGGGAGCGTTGCTGCCCTTATGTGGGCATCCCCATCGGCGGAGGATTTGTTATTTTTAAACATCTGGGCTACATTCTGGGGCGAACTCCCGCACAGTTTAAAGACTTCCCTTCAGCTTACAACCTTACATAGGATGGCAAAATGTAATTCTTCCCCTTTACCTTCCCTGACACGGTGTCTGGCTTTTGGGACACAGTGTTTGTCTCAGATGCATAAACTAGAAACAGCAATGGGCTGAGGTGCAGGATGGCCAAGTGTGGCCTGGGCTGGATGCCCCTCTATAGGATCCCCAAGGGGAGCAGCAGCTGCTGGCACCTGGCACCCTGAGGAACCCGCAGCTGCACAGGAAAGGTGCACAGAGCTAGCTGAGAGGAAGAGCTGTCAACGGAGGGGTGTCCCAAAAGCTGCTCTCCCGGGTGTTCATTTTACTGAAGGAAGAGATAACATGCTGAAGCTTTAAATCCTCAGTTCCAATCTTTTATTGAAGGTACACTGCAGTTTGTTTTTTGTTTGTTTTTCCAAATACCTGAAAAGCCAGTGAGGTTTTGTTAGCTGATGGTGGTATTGTGTTGACCAGAGTGCCGGAGTATGTGTTGAGCAACTGCAAAGCCTAGATTTAATTCACTTTTCTGATTGAGGAACCCATTGGAGGCTCCTCTGATTTTGGTGCTGTAGTGCCAAACTAAGTAACATGCTGGGATCATAACGTAGCTTCGACATAGACACTGCAAGATGGTAACTCATTTTATCACCATGTGCACTATGGAGCGCTGAGTTGATTAATTGTATCTTGCACTTCTTGGATTCTTTCTATACTGTTTCATATGGATTATGTAGATTTTTTAATGCAGACTTAAATATGAGCATTAATTAGAACAAAGAGGAAGTATATATTGAAACACTACTGAAGTGCAGTAACTGAGAGGTCTTTTAGTAGAAGAAAATTGCTTCTGGGAATGAATTATGGTTGTTGATGTTTGTCATCACGTTGTATTTCTCTCATAAAATGTAGGTATGGTATTTTGACCTGTATGTATTAAGGGGCATGGGGCATAATATAGATTGTTCTTTCTTAGCAAATATACCCGTTTCTTACTAATGGAAAGTATCTGTGTTCTCTGAAGGATGGTTAAATTCGATTGGAACAGGAGAGGGAGCTGTCAACACACCAGGCAAAGAGAAAGGGATTTTGTACAGATACATAGATTTTCCAACCAGAAGAGAATTCCTCTTTTTTGCTCACGAGCTGATGAAGTAGCAGGCCTTTTTCATTTTAATATTCTCAATTGAAAAAAACAAACACAACAAACAAACCACAAAACAAACAAACAACCCCCCCAAAAAAAAACAAATAACAAAAAAACAAACCAAACCAAAAACAACAAAACCCCCAAAACAACTCCAACAGCAAAAACCCCCAAACCCCCCACAAACAAAAGAACAAATAAAAACCCTATTGGATTTCTAGTTGTAACACTCATTTTTAACAAGCCATTTAAATAAGAAAGAATTATGTGTAAAGCCAGGAAGCAGCCAATGCATTTGTGAAGATGTATAAAATAATATATGGATTCACCTGTGGGGTTCATACAGGCAAGAATATGTGATTGCAAGATAAACGTGTTTACGCACCAACACTGGGAACACTTTCAGAGAGTCCTTGTTCACTGGACATGAAGTTACAGTTTACAAATGATAATGTGTCATTGTTGGTTCTTCTACAGCTTTGTTTGCATCTTGACAGCAAGGTTCAGGACACTAGTAGTTTCATATATTTAACACGTTAAATTTCTCTGCTATTGCTACATGTTACAGATGCAGTGAAGCATCCTCAGGTGTATCTGATAGTGCCAGTCTAGACAACACAACTTGAGTCTTTTCAAAAATATTGTTGGTGTATCTGGGTAAATGATGTGTTGTGAGTGTGTAATGATACATTAGCTGTTCCTTTTATTTGACATTTAGGACTAAGTTAAAACAAACAAACAAAAAAAGAACCAACCAAAAAACACCTGGTTTTATGCTTTTCTCCTTCAGTGACACTCAAGTGTCATGCAACATTAATTTGTATTGACATTTTTTTCTTTTGTGTTGGGCATTCATCCCTGGTGTTATTTCCAAGTTGAATTTGGCTCATTGTTCTGTGCAGAAAAATTGCTTCAGTAAATCATAACCAAATAATCCTCAATCACAATGAGTCATTTTTGTCAAAGAAATGGACAACAAGGGGTACTGGAGAGTTTTTAAGAAATGAAGTTGTAATATTTCGAAGGTTTCCTTCTTGCTCTAGGAGGAAAAGTTTGAATAAGGTAACCAATGGCTTAAAGGATACCTTCCACCCTCAGCCCGGTCCTGTGACAACTCTTGCAATACTGTTGCTAGGTTTCTGTACCTAAGCAAATCAGTGTGTTAGGGCTGCTTCATGTGTGCTTTTGTAATTTGAGCACCATGAAAGCTGTTAAATGGGTAGGGTGCTTCCAGTTCACTGGGTTTTGTTATCTGTGTTTACACTGCTTAGGTAGTTAAGCAGCAGGGCAAGCTAATGCTTTGGAACTGTCTGGTTTATTAGTGTACAGGGCACTGGTGTCTATTTCTGTAACAGTCTATGTATAAACAATATTAATGACTTCCTCAAATCTTTATCCCTATACACAAGCCAAGCTCTACTCTCCTGTCACGTGATATATTCTCTGTTCCCCAGGTCAATCTGTGCTTTTCTCTGCACTTCATATATGGTGGATCTTTCTCTCAACCTAAGTTGTTATTGCTGGTATTAAATTAACCCTTAAGAATACAAATATTTTTCTTTACTAGAAATACTTTTCCTGATACTGCAGAAGATCACATTTTATTTTTTAGTCCTATTGTACTGGCAGTTTACAGTCTTTGTGAGATCAGCTATTACATTCAAATTGTTCCTTCATTGTCATTTTTCAAAAGTAGCAATGTCTTCTAATACCATAGTTATTTTTTTGTCTACAAATGCATGATTGTTCACTGTGTATTCATGGATTTAATTTAATCTTATTAGTGACATTCTGAGGGTCACCTGATTCACCATCTCTGATACCCATCCCTCTGTTTTTATGGTGGCTTCTAATTCTATGTTATCATTAAAGCTTATTTTGCATCCCTCATGCTTTTATAACAGGGCCATTGATTGTTCTTTCATTTTTCAATATTTTACACCTTTGATGAGAACATTTCCAAGCCTTCTCCATACTCAGGTTCCAAAATCTTAATATCAATAATAATTTTTTTTTTCTGAACTGCAACATGAGCAGTAGTTCTGTAATTATTGCCTATAAACAGATTTTTTATGGTAGGTTTGCTGGTTACCAGTCCAAATTTCAAGCAGTGTCACCTCTCTCTACCTCAGTGTAAATATGGCAAGGACTTGGATCAAGATTCAGTTTCCTTTGCTGAATTGTTTTCTCATATTGACACTGTAGTATGTAATATTTCTCCTTCTAATCATACAGGAACACTTTAGCCTTAATTAAATCTGCTTATCTCTCTTCTGGACTTTTATCCTACCCCAGTGGAGTATCTGAATCCCAGTTTGGAATCCCCTCATTATCTGCCCCTCTTTTATTTATAGTAGTTTTTATATCATCAACATGTTGTACAGACTTAAAAGTAATTGGATTATTATTTCTGCATTAATTATTAAATGATATTTGCCTTTTGGGATCCAAAGTTTATACCAGCCTTTTGCCAGACAGTTGTTAATGTAAAATATGCTCAGACCAAGGGAGAAAGAAAGAAATCTCTCCGCGTTATTCTGCTGCAGCTGCCAAGAGCAGACATACTCAAACTACATTGTTTTCTACTCCGAAAAGAAGGAAGAATACTTGTAATGTATTTGCCTGAGAGGCCCACAGCTCTTCTTCCCATCTTCAGAGATCTCATTCCCATATTAAGCGTCACATGACAATGACTCTGCCTTGCCTTTAGCTAGCTTGTCTCCGTGGCTAATTACCCTCACTTGAAATGTATACATTTATTCTAGAGTGACTTCACCTAACTTTGGCTTCAAGCCATTTAGCTATGTATTTCCTTTCTGCTAAATGCAAATCGCTATCATCAATCATCCAATTTAAACAAAGACGTCAGTCACACTAGGTCCGGTGTTTTTCAAAAGTCTGAGGAGATGATGTTGTATTTGTTTGTACCAGGACTTCTGACTGAATCGAGGAGTACACCTGCTGTGTTTGGTGCCTTTTCTGTGACATTGTGTGGCTGGTACTTGTCGTGCTAGTACCCCTTGACTCTTTCACGGCTTCTGCTTTTGTTTGCACTGATGTCAGATTAATCCGTTTATAGCTCAGGTCTTTCCATTAGCCCTTTAAAATTTTATTACAATATTAATTTTTAAATAATTATCTCGGGCTTCCCCAAGTTCCAGCAGCCTGTATAACTCCGTCATCTGTATTTGAAAGAACGGAGAGGTGGAGTCATTAATGTTGCACTCCAAAATAGTGAGTGATACTCTGCTGCAACTGTTTCCATTACAGTATTTATTTATTTATTTAGTACCAAGTGTTACAGAATAAGATTACTTTAAAAGTCTGTAGCTTTTCTGGTGTAATGCGGAGATGGTCAAGCTGATGCTTTGCTTTTAGTGGAGATTTGCTGGCTGTTAACAATACTGAGTATTATTCTCTTACCCCAAAAGGCACAATATTTTGGAGAATGACTCAGTTGTATCCTCCCTCCTCCCCTAAAGAACTGGGAAAATGGCTGTACCTGTGATGTAAACTCATTTAGGCAACCTGGCAAAGTTTGATGAGTTCTTCATTACTTGAGATTTAATTTTTTGAAGTTTACATAACTTCTCTCACTTGTGGCTGTTTTAATATGCAAGAATGCTAGAAATAACATGCTCATCTCAGGTGAAGGGAAGAAGGCAATGAAATAAACCACATAACGCATCATTCACTCTCTTAAAATAATTAAGGTGTGGCACAGGAAGGTGTTGAAAGGACCCCTGTCTGAATCTTCTTTGATGTGTTAAGTTTATATTCTAAATATTAGAATAAATTATGCCTTAGCTTCACAGGGATATGCACAAGAGATTGCTGCGACCAGGCAGGGAGTGAGCTCATCAGCAGCATGCTTGGGCAGGGAATGTATTTCAGAAGCAGTGCAAACTGTTGAAGCAAAGAAGGGCAAGGAAAGCAATCAAAGCACCAGGGCTTGTCCTGCAAGTCTGCCTGAGTACATTAGCAACACAATAAAGTGAATGCAATTCTGCAAGACTTCTTCACAGGAAACCAAGTCCAACAACTGTAGAGAAGAAGAAGAAGAAGAACTTGTTTTTGTTTTAAATTTAAGTTTGTAATTATATGGTCTCAAAACTTAATGGGGTATTTCCTGGCCTAATACCACTGAAATGTTTATTTTGTTTTCGTATTTATCATGACTGCCCTGTGAAGGAAGAGCCTTTTCCAGGTACTGTCTCATTGATACCACACAGGCAGTTTCCTCTCATATTCTTTATTCTGGAAGATAATGCTAGAAAAATTGGGCAGGGAAGGACTGTTTTACCCAAAACAAAAATTAAGCAGACTCAGCATATGTGTGCAATTATTTTTTTTTCTGTATTTTTTATTAATTTATTTTATTCAAGGAAAAGTATCTGATCATGGAGGACTGGATGCATCTCTCTTTCACGAAGTAGAATTATGCATTTCTACAAAGAATATAGAATTTTATCAAATGAAAATTTACTTTGTTTCACTGCCCATCCACACAAGTGCTTTCAGAGTTAACCTTTCAGTTAGATAACTGAGCTTTGCTCTCAGAGATGAGAAACCTTGCTCTTGTTATTTAGAATCATCTGTGTGATGAAAACTTGAGTGGTGAAAAGCAAAGTTTCTCTCAATTACTATTCATTACTGGGCACTTGTTTCAGTCTGGCATTTCAAAAGTTTGGTCATTAATTTTGGACCATACTTGCTGGAAAGTGGTCTCCAGTCTTCACA
The DNA here is from genome assembly GCF_000747805.2 of Chaetura pelagica. Lineage (NCBI taxonomy): Eukaryota > Metazoa > Chordata > Aves > Apodiformes > Apodidae > Chaetura > Chaetura pelagica. Next base: position 2,432,360 of record NW_009952533.1, on the reverse strand, counting down.
TTGTGCTTCTTATGTGAAGCGTTGTAATGTAATAATTGCAGTAGAACATCTTAAAGATGAGCATAAAAAGGTCTTGCCACTTATATGCTTTATCTTAAAAGGCACCATGCCGAGATTTGTGAGAGCAAAATCTCTGTATCTTGATTAACCTGAAGTTTGGAGCAAATCTCATTAAAAGTTTTGTCTCCAACTGTGCTCAATTAGGAGCATATGACCTATTCCTTATGGTTATTATCAACACCTTCAGTGTCTGTAAATTTGTTTTGTTTTCTGATTCATACACTGCCAACAAAAATTGTGTTCTCTTATGACTCAGAAGATAATCTGGAAAAAACACAACAAAACCAAAAACTTCGGTTTTGGTCTATGCAAGGGATATTCCACCTCAGACCTTCTCTAGACTTAATTTAGCCTGCCAAAATGCCTTAAGAGAAATACTGCAGCATGAATTTATTGCAAATGCATTTTATTCATATAAAGGCTTCAGCCTACAATTTCTTTCTTTTTCCATTTTGAGCATCCCAATATCCTTTTTGTTTTGTGTTTCTTTACAGTTTCCCTTTGCAGTTGAGTGACTTGGTACCCTGAAGATGCAACTCCACAAATAAACATGATGGCTGAAGCATATGCTCAGTATGGTTTGTTATCTTCAGGATTCACTAGTCTGTTGGTTTTATCCTTGCCCAATGCCAGCATGATTCCCCCCACCTCGATACACTGCCTAGCTACTAGTTTGTTTAGATGTTCACTAGAGGTTTCTTTGGTCTTCCTTATTGAATATGCAGTTGCGAGCAGTGGGTGTAAGTGCCGGTGTTGACAGCTGGTTTGATTTGCAAATGTAGGCTGCTCCCTTAGGCACAATTCCTTTGTTAATGGTGTTTCCAAGCCACGCAGAATTATGCAACAATCATGAGAGTAACTACTGTCTTATGTCATATTTGAATCCTTTTTCTAATTAGCATTTGTACTTCTGTATGTTTTCACAACTCAGATCTTTTGCGATTACCTGTACACTGAGTTTACCGTAAGCAGATGAAGCTTGCATCTATTTTATGGGATGCAAAACCACCTGAATAGAAACACTGGATATAAAATAACTAGATTTTGAACTGCACTTTAATGCCTCCATGCAGGAAGACAGGATAATAGTAAGCAATGCTTTTGATAATAAATGAAGCATTTGTACCTGAGCAGTTAAAAAGTTTAAAAAAACACACAGAAAAAAAAATCTTCTTGAATATATATATTCTTTTAAGACATCATGGGTAAAAAATAGTTGATCTGCCTCTGTAGAATGTACTGTTCATTTTCGATTTCTGTCAAAAGAGAATTAATAGATTTACCCCTTATTTATGCTTCACACTAGCAGTAAAGCTAACTAAATTGTAGGAGGAAGCATCGGTGTCTGTCATATGCGGCATTGTATTATTTGTTGTATTTATTTGTACAATGCACATTTACGATCATCCACTGAGCCATCAAGTGTTACCTTCTGTCACATGAAGCATAGACATTCTTCAAGTGAACAAATTATATGAAGTGACCATCACAACTTCTGGAATACAAAACAACCTGTGACATTCACGCAACTGCAGGTGCTTGCCCAGCTGCAACATCTTCAGATTCCTCTGAAGGAATAATAAGAGGAAAATAAGAGGGGCTCGGAAAAAAAAAAAAAAGTTTCTGTGTGTTTTAGCAGTATACGTGATCACTAATTAAAATTAATTGGGTTATTGTCCTGGTTTGAGCCAGGATGAAGCCAATTTTTCTTTTTACTGTTTTTTTTTTCCTTCAGTAAGCTCTCTTGTAACTAGCAACAGTGTGTTCTGCTAGGCTGATAAGACAGTGGAATGTTTTTCTAACTACTGAGGCTTCAAGGCCGCACCTGCACTCTGCCGGCTCAGACACTATGGGGAGATCTGTGACTCCCCCGTAGGAGGCTGAGTTAGACGGACAGCAAAATTGGCCAAAGATATTCCATTCCATATATCTACGTAAGCTCAGAGGAAGGTCAGAGATCACAGAAGACAACCTTCCTTCTTCTTCTCCCTTCTCTTCGGTCCATGGCCGGCGTCCGGGGAGGACTCTGCTCATCCATCACCGTCGATCCTCAGGCTTGATCTCTCGTGACCCCCATAACTCTCTGCTTTCTCCAGCAGCAGCTCCGGGATTCCTCGGGACTCTTCCCAGTTCAGGGAAGTGCTGTGGGAGTTGCTGGGGTGGGGGGAGGCGAGAGGCTTTTTGCCCATACCTGAATATATATCTGTATATAATTGTATATATTTTCTTGTATCATTCATTAGTGTTTTAATTAAAGCTATGTAGTTTAGTTTTCAATCCAGCCAAGTCTCTCTCTTTTTCTCTCTCTCCTTCCCTACCTGGGTGGGAGGGGGAGGGGATCGAGAGCATTGTTGTCGGACCTGAGTCAAACTGTGACAGTTATTTTCCACCATCTTGACTGGTAATATATTTGAAATGCCTGCTTAAACCATGCAACTCCTCTGTAGCGAACATAGGACAGCACTTTCCAAGGGCAGAAAATGTGGTGGACTGTATTAGACTCTAAGCATAAGCAGTTGTAGTTCCACCGAAATTAGAAAAGTTGTTGCTTTGTACAAAGGTTCAATTTGATTCCCAGGTTGAGGTTTAACATTTTCAAAAACTGTGAGGTTGTATTTCTCCTTTGACATTTCTAGTAAACAGCCTTACTCATAGTGAATAGGAGCAAAAATAAGACTAACAGGTGTTTTATCACCAGTAAAATTCAAATACTGTCAAATTGGGTTTGACCTAATGGTTTTGCATGCATGCCACTTCTCTTAAAATAATGTGTACCTAGTTTTTAGTAAAGCCTGAGATTGGGTCTGTGTGTCAGGGTTAGTACATTTGTGGCAGAGGTATCTTTACAACGTGACTGAAATTTGCAGGCATGTCATAAACAAGACTTCTCAGCTTTAATTATTGAGCTCTTAGTTCTCCTCCCTGATAACTCTCTTCTCCCATTAAGAGACCAGACTAGTTTTCCTTGAGCACTTTCCATGACATGTTTATGCCCATGATGCTTTATTGCTTAAGGCTGACAAATAATAGCATTGCTACAGTATAGTACAGGCTCTGTTTTTCCTTTCAGTAGTTCAAGCTTTATTTTTTGTTTTTAAGCTTTTTCCACTTCAGATTCCACAGATGACATTTATTCTCTTAAGCATGCTCAGAGGAAATGTGTTAATTTAGATGTCAGAATGTTACAGTTGTGAGAGTCTAAGAGTTCGACAAGTGTCTTGAGATCTCTGTAATTTTTTATGCTTTGCCTCCCACAGTGAAGGACTGTGATTCTCATTTGTCTGTGTGATGGTGAGTTCTCTAGAAGGAATGTCTTTTTCAGACAGAAAAAAGAACTCAGAACTTCATCCTGTAAGTGACCCTGCCACTGCCATGCTGATCAAGAAAAAAAAATACCAAAAAATATTTTTTTTCCTCATTCTACTTCTGTGCTAGTGAAAATCCATTTATTTTAGATCAGGAATTTTTATTTAAATCTGTATCTTTAAGAAGCAAGTCAAACTTGTCAACCATGTGATTCGGTTTACTCATCTGTAAAATTGACAACATGTTTCGTTGTTAACTGAGGAGTGTAGGTACAGGGGAATTACATGTAACACAAGTGGAAGAAAAAATAGTTTGTACAAAGAACTACTGTTTCTGAAATAGTAGTTATTAAATATGTTCTGTTTTGAGGAAAATCCTTGGTATGTCATAAGACTTTGTTTCAATGGCTATACATTTTTATGCACATTCCAACTTTGACCCCTCCTATCAAGTTACTGGCCCTGCAGCAATGCCCTGAAGTCTATGTTACAAGAATATTATGTTGCTTAGTCAAATGCTGTCCAAGCCAGGTGGACATTCTGTTTTTGTAATTGTGTTGGACTACAATGCCAGCATATAGTAGCCCAGTGGAATTTCACCATTTATGCCAGCATAAGCTTTCCCCTCCCCCCATATCTTTTGTACATCTTAGTGATGTTACTGTATTTGTAACTTTGTGTGGTATAGTTCAGTTCTGTCTTTGTAGATACCAAGTGTGAGATTAGTCACTGGTTTACCATTAGAGCCAGGCTAACACCATACCTATATTGTTATGGAAACAATTAGGTCATTGGTATGTATTGCTAATTTAGCTGATGTCCTGGTTCTAAGTGTCTGCTGTGGTTGTTGCTGTATGGAATGTAGTACCAGATTATGCAGTGTTCTAAAGCAGGACATGAATCACTGTGAAAATAGCCTTTTTATTGTCTTCTCTGGAAGTTCAGTGTATGTTCCTCAGTCAACTTCTCAGTATGTTAGTCTTCTGTACATGGAAGTCATATAATCACAGAATGGTTTGGATTAGAAGGGACCTTAAAAATCATCTAGTTCCAACCCCCCTGCATGGGCAGGAACACCTTCCACTAGACCAGGTTGCTCCAAGCCCCATCCAACCTGGTCTTGAACACTTCCAGGGAAAGGGCATCCACAACTTCCCTGGCCATCCTCCTCCAGTGTCTCACCACCCTCACAGTGAAGATTTTCTTCCTAATGTCTAGTCTAAATCTACCCTATTCCATTTTGAAACCATTCCCCCTTGCCCTTCTATAAAGTCCCTTTCCAGATTTCCTGTAGCCTCTTCAGACTGAACAACCCCATCTGTCCCAGCCTGTCTTCATAGGAGAGGTGCTTCAGCCCTTTGATCACTTTTGTGGCCCTCCACTGGACCAGCTTCCTCCAACAGCCCCATGTCCTTCTTGTTTTGAGGGCACCAGAACTGGTCACAGTACTCGAGGTGGGGTCTCACGAGAGTGGAGTAGATGGGGAGAATTGCTTCCCTTGACCTGCTGGCCATGCTTCCTTTTATGCAGCCCAGGACAGGGTTGGCTTTCTGGGCTGTAAGTTCAAGTATCTTTTGCAAGTCCCATCTTCCTAATTTGACTTCCCCACTTTTGACTATACTTACTTGTTTGCAAGCTTCATTAGAAGGCCGTATATCAGTGGATATCAGCATATGATAGATGCTTTGACTAATAGATGATCTTTGTGTCATTACTGGATAGCAAACGCAAATACTATTAGTTGCGATTTACAGCGCAGCTATGTTTCCCCTTGCTTCCCTGTTCATCAGACCTCTCAGTGGCAATTCACTGGTGTGCCTTTGTCATGAGCCGATGCCAGGGGGCTACTGGCAGTCAGGATGCTTCCACCTGATGTGGAGGGGCTTTTGAATGAGACCGAGGGCTCACACGAGGAACGGCTGCTGCAGGACCGTGCTTTAGGGTGGAGGTTGGAATACCACCCTCACCAAGTTCACAACTTGGTACTGAGACCGATGTTTACTTTACAAATTAACCGGTTTATTAAGGGTTAGTACAAACTGAAGGATGATGTTTAGGGAAAATGTATGGATGGTAAATGACTACCAGGGATATATATGCAGTAGTAATGGGTCCTTTAGGGAAGTAATGCAAAAGTGCCCTTACGGCGTTCTCTCGAAGAGAGGGTTGTGGATCAAAGGAGAGGGAGGGAGGAGGGAGGAAGCCCGACGACAGTCCTCCTTAAAGAGGTCGCTCTGTGCTCAAGAATGAGGAGAGGAAGGAAGGGTTGTATGGAGTTGTTACCCTCCCGCGGCGAGGCTGCTGCTTCTCTAGCGGCAGAGGTGGCGACGGTGGTGGCTGGTCCCCCCTCAACAGGCAGCAGCGACTCGTCTCCTTGGCAGGCAGCTACGGCAGGGTCCCGAAGCCCGTGGTTTCGGGGGGCAGCCCTCACGGCTCGGCAGCGGCGGCAGCGGTTTGATTTCCCTGGCAACCGGCAGCAAAATGGGAGGGGCTCCGGCCCTGACCCCTACGGCTGCGGGAAGGACGCGGTGCTCCAGGGGCCAGAACCCCGGCATGCCCATAATTACAGCTCAGGTTCCTGCTGAACTCACCGCCTTTTATATCCCCATGACCCACCTGTCCAGTGTCCCTGCTGCAATGCATGAACATACTGATGTCCAGAGCCCATTAGCGTCTGTGAGTCTCAAGTTAAGGTGGTAACTAGCAGGGCAATGCATAACTTGTTGCCCATCCTTCCTGCCTTGTGCCACATCTGTTGTTTTGCTTTCATTTGTCCTTGAGCAGCAGGCCCAGTTTTGGCCCCTTTGCTGGGAGTAATCAGCAGAAGGCCTTTGCTGGCTTAAAAAGCATCTTGTTTAGACTTATGTGGGGAAGGAGAAGAACAGTTTCCCACAGCCTTATATGCACGTCTGAATACCATTTGAAATGGAAACAACATTTCTCTTCTTTAACTATACAACACTAAAGAAAAGAGATTCTAGATGAGTTCAAGATCCAACAGTGCTCAGTGTTTTGTATATGCATATTATTTTCCCTGCAGAACTCAGTCAACACACACTTGCCAAAAAATAAACTTGTTCGTATTCAGATTGGAAATTTGTATCACAGCTGGGGACTTTATTGCTAGTTCTCACTGTTGACAGTAGTAAGTCATACCCCATCCCTTACAATAGCTATAAAATCCACATATCAAGAAAACATATTGAAAAGATTTGTGTTTGGTGGTTTTGGTGTGTTTTTGTTCTGTGAACCCACATATATATTCTAACTATAATGGATTATCTCCTGAGATTCTGAAGTCCATAATTTTCAAGAAAAAGAAAGTGTACATTTGTTAGGACAGGTATACCTTTTTTATTTTTGCCTTGATGCACATAGGTGGTTAGATAACCTCTAATACTTCTATCCAGATTAATTTTCTGTGATTCTTTTGATTGTACAGCACTTGTGACCACTAAATTATAGTTTCTAATAGAGGAAACTTTTACAAGTAATAATAAATTCTGTGAGAAAGGGTGATCTCAGTATTTGAACTGTTTCTTAAGAAGACCTAGTTTGGTCTGGAATAATCATTAAAGTCATTACACAATCTTCACAGACCTCACTTACTTCAATTAAAATAATTCCTCACACCAAAGTGAAACCAACATCATCACAGAAGAAGCAGGTTCAAATCAGTACAGATACTTATGGGTTAGCACTTGGACTGTGTCCCCTTATGAGTGATGTTCTGCCTTGTGAAGTGATGCAAACTTAAAACTAGAGGACAGATTTTTCTGTGCAGCAACACTAATATATGAATACCTAGAGCTAATAACCAATTTCAGTAAAGATCTATTCAGTATTTCCCTAGGCTATTATGTCAGAAATTTTTATTTATTCCCTTTGAAGCTGTTTTTGTGAATTTTCAGTTGTAACTAGCACTTAGTTACCTGGCAAGTGGCTGGATTTGCAAAGGATCTGAATCCCTTGGGTAGTGATGTCTGCTAAGGTCATCCCAGTGAATTTGAAGAGCATAATGAACAATGCAGTATGACGTGAAAGCTCCCTCAACAAAATATCAATTAAATTGTAGTATGCCTGACTGAAATCCTAATAGATTTATTTTTTCCCTTTTTCCAGTTCATATTTCACGATTAGGGCATGTGTCTGCCCCTTTGGCTTTGAAAGTTGGTTTACTGATATTATCCATGAGGAAAAAAAAGTCATATGAGCATAAAGATGTAATTGATGCATCCAGTTGTTTACAAAGGATTTAGAGCAGCAATTTAACATATTAAGATTGTCAGTGTCCTTTCTGTGCCAAAGAGGTTGTTGCAGTGTTATTTCTGACATTATGCTAAAGGAATGCAAGACAAAATGCCTCTCTAATGGCTTGTTATATCGCCAAGACAATGTAGCAAGAAGTTACTTGGAAAATAAGTTTCTATTGTCTGAGCTCAGTTAGTTTGTCTTGAAAAAGCACTGCCAGGGTAGTTTAGCGAATTGATCTGTGGTTGTTTTATTTCCTTGCAAGCAAAGACAAATGCAAATCCTGTATTTCTGTCATGTAAAGTTGTAGAAAAATGCTTTTTAAAACTTCCATAGTCTTTGCAACTTAGTGAATTTAGATACATTTTATATTTCTACATCAGATTGTATTTATAAATGTTTCATACTTTCTATAATATGGAAGAAAATGAAACTTTCCCATGATAGACCAAGTCAAATAAATACTCCCTGAAGAGGAGTCTGAAGTCTTCATGTGGAGTTTTAGACTCATAATTTGAAAAATTATTTCTAAAACCACCAGTTCATTTAGAAAGTAACTGCATTGCCAAATTCAGTGCTGGTTTGCTCTCAGACTTGCAGCCCTCAGTTGTTATTGTGTGCATAATTGGCACTGTCTTGGGCCAGTAGATCTTGAGCAGCTCCATTGCTAGCTCAAGCCTGAAGTCAGACCAGGTGGAGAAGACCAGGTGTGCCTTCACCTCTGTCTCTGAATGGCCCCCTCCAGGAGGCCATCCTGGTGTGTACATTGAGAAAGCTCTTTATTAAGTGTAGTTGCCACTTCCTCCTGTGGAGAGGCTGAGGTGTGGGTGGAAGATGCCTTCATCTGGGAGCTGCATTAGAGAGCATCCCACCAGTTGGATTTGCAGGGTAGGAAATCTGTTCTTCCATTGCATGAATGGAAAACAAGCTTCAGCACAGAAGTTTGGAGTTATTAAAAATTCTTTTATTTTGGCTTTTTTTTTTTAACCTTACGGCCAACTTAATTTTGCCTTTTTTTTGTGGTAAAGCCAGTCCAGTAATATTTTCTGTCCTTTAAAAAACACATTATGGATGGGAAGACCTGCCTGGAAAGATGAGGCTTGTATTTCCTGTGTGGTGTTACTTGAAGGTTTTTGAGGGACTAAGTAAAATGTTCTGTGTTTTGCTTCTAACATATTTTGTGATGACTATTTTAAAATGTGCAAAGAGTTCAAAGACTACCATATTCAAGAAGCAAATTATATTTCTCTGAATGCCTGCAGAGAAGGAGTATCAGTGGGTGCAGTTCTTGTGGCTATGGCTGAACTGCTGAGTGATTAACATCTGTCCCTTTTTGAAGTGTCTGCTGGGATTTGACAAAATGTTATTTGAATGAGTCTTAAGAAATGACAGAATCCATATATTCATATACACCTGTTTGTTCCTAACATCTGAGAAGAGATTGCAGAGTGTAGAGGGGCTTAAGGAAGGGCTCAGAACTGAAGAGCAAAAGCTGTGTTTGGACTGGAGTGAATCACAGAATCACAGAACAGGAGTGAAGGATGTTGGCATATAAAGTCCTAAAATATATTTTTGGTCTGCAAAGCAATGACAGCAAGTTGCAGGAGACCTCTTCATTGGGGTTCTGGGCTTGGACCTGGTGAGGAGTCACACTTGTGCTCCACTCTGCCTATTGCAGGCAGCACTATTTACAGCAGTAGGTTTAATCACACCATGTTTGTGTCAAGATCTGTGTAAATATTTGCAGAATTGGTCAGTGACCTCAATTTCAAATTTATATGCTTTATAACTGGGAAGTTATTCTGTTGCAGTTGTTGGCCACATAGAACCTCATTGATTTAAGAGTCCAACTGCATGTTTGTTTTGTCTTGTTTGGTTTTCATTTGTAAGGATATTGAGGAGCTCACATTAAGCCTTTATTTATGCATTTGTAAAGCCACTGCCTCCTGGAAGAAAACTAAGAGGAATTAGGAAGGGGTGGCAGTAAACCACAAGAAGTAGTAGAGGTTAGCTCCCTCTGAGGTAGTTCTACAAGATTTGTTTCAGTAAAAAGTTAGGGGAAATGTGATTTTGTTTTTTCTTATTTAAATCAGTTTATTAAAAAGTTGTTTTCAAAATATACTGAACTATGCAAAGTTCTTTTTGCTCCTACCTAATTCTGCATGTGTGTAGGTATCTGCAGTACCTCTTAACTTTTTCTGAAAGCCTTTTCTCCAGTGGTTGCAGTAGTTTGCAGTAGGTTGGAGTGTTTAAATACTCTGTTCAGTAATAGATTCTACTTGATTTTAATATTTGATCCTGTCCTAGAAAATATAAGTAGACATTCAATTGTTTTATTAAATTTTACCTTTTGGCTTACTGAAAATTTGCATTTACTCTCCTTTTTGTTTTTATACTCAAAAGAGAGGAAAATCTGCTGTACTTTTTTTTCCCTGCTTGGAAATGCTGGGACTTCATGTTTTCTTACTTCACCCTTTACATTTATCTCTTGGGTTAGGGTTTTTGTCGAGGATTTTAATTTTTATATTTTCCCAAAACGTGTCAAATAAGCACAATATTCTTTTGCCTCTGGATTTTTTCTGAGAGGTTGAAGATTGTTTGGATTAACAGTGTTGGTCAAAAGTAGAATTACAAAATGCTGGAGAGAAGTTATTGAAGGTCTCATGTAAATGAGAGATTCCTCGAGGAATAGCAATTGCATGATAGGAGGAAGTCTGAATTTTACTTGAATTCAAATTCCTGTTGTTATTGAGGAAATAAAGCCCAGATGATTATGTGCACTGCAAGAGAAATGGTGGAGTCTGCTCTCTGTTCCTGTAGAGAATGGCATGATGCCCAGTGTGAGGAGCTTTAGAAAACAAGGACTAGGGTAGAAGGAATTTGGGGAAACCTGAGTCTTGTAATGTGTGGGGATTATGGATATGTACAGTAAAAAAGAAACTTCACAAACTGTTTCCTCTGCTGTGGATTCCACGGTCTGTGGGGCAGCCAGGTCACTGAGCACCACAATTTTGTTAGTTCTTGTGGAAAAAACATTACTTCCCAAGTTGTATATTGTGAGGGGCTCACAACTTAAGAAGAGCAGAAGTAACAGTGATGTTCCTAACAGCCCACCAGAATCTTTGCTTCAGGGAAGATGGATAAAGGAGAGAAAGGGACTAAGGAGGACTGGTTGTAGATTGTACTCTTTTCACAAAGCTGTGTGATCCTGCCAGCTGTAATTTTCAGAAAGCTGTGTATCCTGCTGACTTCCCTAGCAGGTATTGCATTTCACCCTTACAACCTCAGGCATCTGATGTGTTAAGCTTCCCTTGTGTACAAAGGACTGGAAGTGAGGCAAGGTACTGGGGTTGAAGTATTTCTTTATGGAAACAGTTTTGTAGAGGAAAATAGGTTGCTTTTATAACAGCAAGCAAAAGAATGACACGTGCCTGGATATGGTGAGTTGCCTGGACAGAAGCTGGAGTGCTTTGTGGAGGGAAAGCTTGTGTATGGGAGCTGGAGAAGAAGCAATGAGAAACCAGTGTTCTCTCTTGGGTGCTCCGCTTTCTTCTGTTTGACACTGAATACTTCCTCCACTTCAAAGTTAAAGCCCAGAGATGTCTGCTAGTGAGTTTATCAGGTGTTTGTGAATTGCTTGATGTTACAACAAAGTGCTTTTGAAAAAGCAACAGATGGAGAGTTTTTGATTCAAACTGAAGAATTTAGATGCAGTTTATAAAATGAATTACTAGGAGAAGAGGAAAAAAAAAAAGTAGCTCATGGATTGAAAATGAACAGTTCAGGGTTAATACCACCAGGTGTCTGTGAAACTGGCTATTACTGGATGTATATACTCATACAGTTCACTGAGTGCTATGGCTGGCTGCCAGTAGAGATACCTTTTTGGTCCCTCTGGATAACTGTTACAGGTGGGAGTGTGAGTATTTTTTATTTTTGTTTAGATATTATTTTCTGAGTATTTGAATAGCCAGATCTTCTAACAGAAGACTGTATGCAGAAATTCAAGAGATGTAGGGTAGGAGATATATGGAAATACTGGTTTTCTACTCTGTCATCCTGTTCGAGTGGTCACCTGCCTGAGCTTTCCAACAGCATTAGACTGTAATACAGGCGGGAGGCTATTTTTAGCATCATAGAATCATAGAATGGGTTGGGTTGGAACGGACCTTACAGATCATCTAGTTCCAACCCCCTGCATGGGCAGGGATACCTCCCGCTAGACCAGGTTGCTCAAATCTCCATCCAACCTGCCCTTGAACACTTCCAGGGATGAGGCAACCACAGCTTCCCTGGGCAACATGTTCCAGTGTCTCACCACTCTCACACTCAAGAATTTCCTCCTCATGTCTCACCTAAATCTCCCTCTCCCAGCTTAAAACCATTACTCTTCATCCTATCACTACCCTCTCTGGTGAAAAGTATCTCCTCAGCTTTCCTGTAGGCCCTCTTCAGGTACTAGAAGACTGTTATAAGGTCTCCTTGAGCCTTCTCTTCTCCAGGCTAAACAGCCCCAACTCCTTCAGCCTCACATATTGGGTTGGAGGAGTATAGATGACACAAGCAGTAGATAAGATAGATTGTTTATTCCTTGTAAATTAACACTTAAAAGCAGCAAAAATAATACTACTGACTTTTCCAAAATATCTGGTGACTACATTGCTAACCCTTACTTAAGAACTTGTAGAATGGATCTCGTGTGGTTCTTATTTCTTCAGTGACTTTTCAAAGCACAGGTCTAGAAAAAGTCATAAACAGGATGACCTTTGCCTTGCCTTGGATCTCATGTCCATCCTTACTTTCTATGCTAAAATTGCCAAATAATATTTCTTATTTTTACCTGCCTTGATATTGTAGACAATGCAGTGCAGACAGATTATGGAGGACAGTACTTTTTGCAGTGAAGTCCTGAAGCATTTGAAATAAGTGGGAAGAGCAAGTTAAGTGGGAAAGGTTATTTTTGGTTGAGAAAGGAAGCTTCTTAGGCCAAGTCTTCCTGTAGTACTGTCAAGAGAAATGCTTCCTGTTTTGCTTTGTCATTTTAATTTCCAAGAGTAGCTCTTGTGCTGGCTGCTGCTGTGCTTTACAGAAGGAACTCAGAGCTCTGGCCTAGGATTTTTATGGAGGTGTCTTGCCTTTTTACTGTTCTTTGGAAGAAAAGTAGCAATGCATATTTACCTTTGTCTGTGCAATGCTTGTAAAATGTCCAGCATGATTTCTGGAGCGCCCCTAAAATGGGCATAGTGCATGCAACAAATAAGCATCCTAACATATGGGTGTTACCATTTCAGGGCATACTTAGCATTTCCAGAACTGTTGGGCTTGAGAAACTTTCAATTGTTATGCAATTTATCTGGAAAATTACCCAGCTGAGGGACTGTTGATAATTTTGGTTAGTTTTAACATTTTTTCCTAGGACTATGGGCTACCACTTTTAATTTAAAGAGGTTTGTTGCAGTGCTATGGACAATGCCTCTTGTTTCATCATGTGTATCAACTGCCACTGTAGTGTTTGTTCCTAGGTGTCCTGGTACTAATAGTCATACTGTGGGAAGCACCAGAATATTTATGGACCTAATCTTGTAAAATCCTCAGACAGTTGAGTGATTTTTGTCTTTTCTGTGGCTGGTTCATTGCTTGTAATCTGCTCTTCTGAAGGGAGAAGAGACATGAAACTGCTGAGGGGTTAGAAAATTGTCAAGCTGGTGTGGTTTATTACTTAAAACTCCTCTTCTTTAAACTTCCGATGTTATGAATGTAGCACACAAAGTAGGGCAAATGAACAGTTGTTTGGCTAGTGTTCAGGCAAGATGCAGCAATAGAAAGGATATGTAGCTGTGAAGTTACTTAGGAACCAGCTTTGACAATTCAGTACTTGAAAAAATACTTTTGGTCAGGTGCTGTGTTGTCATTTCCCAGCTGGATTCAAAAGATACTTTTAAAAAAGTAGCCCTGGGAGACAAAACCACCAGAGATGCAAATGTGGGTGCTCTTATTGCTCACTAGTACTGACAGAAGTGATGAAGAAATGCAAAAGGCAGTTTTAGGGATTTGCAACAGGGCAGGCAGGATTTCATAAACTTTGCTGCTTATGAAGTCTTTGCTGAGTATTTTTCTACTGAAGTTACCAAAATTCAGTGCTGCAGCAAAAAAAAAAATGTACAAGAAACAAGGGTCTTTCCAACCCTCCTATCTGCTGTTTTGTGATGTTTTGGAGTTTATTGTTGTGTTTGATTATTAATAGAGTATTGTTGTAAAAAGAAGGACCTTTCCTCACTCCTAAAATCCAAACCTTGCTTGTGTAATCAATGATATCATTGAAATATTTTAGTAGACTTCCTTGATTTATTGAGATCCAAGTATGCAAAGCCTGGAAGAAATGCAGACTGTGGAACATTTAGCGTGTATTGGGGAAGAGAGATATAAACATGTTGAGTCATGTTTTTTTGTCATTTGTATAGTTTATGAAGATACCCTACAGTCATTGCACACTGAGGGAGCACAGAGGGAGTCCTGTTGCACTGCTGGGACATGAAAGAATTGGAGCAAGCCCACTGACTGCTGCTTTACTGCTGTACTTCCAGATCTTCTCAGAGAACCAACAACACCCAAAACCATCAGTTTTGCCAAGTGCTTCAAAATACAGGCAAACTACCTTAAACTTGTTTGTATGTTGCAATAAGCAATTTTTAAGAGATGAATTACTTGAAATTTGGTAACTTGTGCTCATCCAAAGGCACGTGTTTGCAGGTGCAAGATGGACTAGAATTCCCCAGAGGGAAAGCAGTAGTTTGGGCTGCAGAGGATGGAGGCACAGTATTCACATATAACTCACCTGCTGGAGTTGTCAGCAGAAGAGTCTGCAGCTGACTGGGACAGAGAAGCATAAATGACACCTAACTAGGCCAGCAAGACAGGGTGAGCCACCAAAAGTGCCTGTTTCTTACCTGTGGTCTTTTGGGCAAACATACATTTTATGAATTGACAATACTGGACAAAGCTCCTTTTTAAGAGCAGTGATGTAAAAATGACGTCTTGGGTGGCCATTCATGGTTCAAGTAGCAGTTTATATATTTATTATAATTATACACAACCTTGACAATCTATATTGCCATTCAAAAATAAATTGAAGTATTGTCAATTCGCACATGATCTGTCACTAATAAGAATGCCATTTACATACATAGTGAACAATTTGCATACTTGGAACACTGCTTTAAATTCTAACACTCCCATCTTTTCCCTCCCCCCATCCTGCGGAGATATGTTTAGACTATGTAAACAAACTTTTCCAACTATGCCACATTCAGGGACTGCTGCCTTTTTTTTTAATAAGCCATTTCAGCGCTTTGTAAAGGTGGCTGGTAGGTATAGCTCTTAATTGCAGTTTTGTTTAAAATTTGTTACAGATCACGTTGCAGTGATTTCTTTCCTTCTGAGCAGGAAGATGGAAAACAACGCTTAATATATCAGGTAAGTAACATGAGCACCTTTGCAGTTTAGGATTCTGCAGTGCCAAGTTACCTTTAGTTGTTTTCACTGTTATTTTTACATGTTTATTAAGTGGCTAACGTATTCAAATTTCAACTGTGAATAAGTAAAAACTCTGCTAAGAGTCAGCTACCACATGCTTTCTCTAGCCTATTATGTATACTCCAAACATTGTCTTGAGAGCTGAAATGAAAATCTGAGGCATTAACTGCCTTGTGTTGAGCACCATGGTTTTTACTACCTCTTTTGACAGAGTTTGTCTTCTGGTGCCTGAAAGGCTAGAAAACTTAGTGTAACAGGAAAAAAAAAAAGCGCATTAAGAGGCAACAGAATATTCTTCCATCTGGTTAAAGCAAGCTAAGTATAGCAACCTTAGAACTTACAGACACCATACTAACCCACAATTGAAGTCTGGGCATCTGGGCTTCAGTGTAAGGGCTCGCAGAAGTAATTAAGCACTACAGTGTGGTAACACAAAAATGAAAGTCCTAATTTTGACATATGAGGTCCATGATGTTACTAATATATAGTAATTGAATTCAGCTTCTCCTCCTACAGCAGCTGGCTGGGTGCTTTGAATCAGCAAACAGCAGCATATTAGTAAAATGGTTTCAAGTTTTTGAAAGCTAGTGCCTATTAAATGCAAGGCATGGATACCTTGGATAAGCAGAGCATTGAGAAGTGTAAAGATTTCAAGGTATATTAAGGCTATAAAATTATCACACTAATAGTAAAAAAACCCAAACCAAAGAACTTGGAAAGAAAAGTCTCCTGTCAGCTCCTTGCCATTTTCCTGAAATGAGACTTAAACATAATCCCTACAGGAGAAAACCCTGCTTAAATATGGAGCATTTGAGAACAGTCAGTAATGGGGAAAATCTGCAGCAGAGGCTGGAGTTCAGCTCACTGAGATGTATCAAAAAATATTAAGTAATTTCAAATGCTGAAATTGTTGTCAGCTATTAATTGAAATAAGGATTTTTTAAACAGATTGGATGCTACAGATGGACAGCCTTCATTTAAATTCCAAACCACATTCAAATTCAGACCAAACGAGGCAGGCTGTACTGGATTATTTTATCATGTACTACCCTTGTCAGAAAGAGTACCGAAGTTTAACTCAAACGGATTGTTAAAAATCTGTTTATGTTACATCTGAATGAAGTCCAAATAAAATCCTGAAGTTTAAACTACTGTAATAAAATACGTCGAAAGGAAGCCATGAATCACTGGTAAAACAGCTATTAAAAACTTGGTTTAACAAAGCAAATTAATTTTAAAATTAAATGCTCAAGACAGAAGAGAACCAGTCCTCTTTAAAGAAAAATGTTACCTGTAAAATAAAACAAAGTATTTCTGTGGTTTTATAACTAAACTTTTACATAAAGTTGCAGCCTGTTATTAACAGATTAGTTTTTAAACAAAACTCTACAGCCTTTACAAAGATTGTGCTGCTTTGTATTTTTATTTTTGTGGGATGAAGAGAACATTTGAAACATCAGAAATGTATCTTGCCCTCAACAGTAAGTTGCAAGTAAGACATTAGCAACAAATACTAGCTTTTAAAATACACAAGATACAGAGCAGCATACTACTGTTGGTTCCCTTTCACAACTTAGCTTGCAAGATACTAATTCTGGTGCTGTCAGGGTAGCCACAGGGTAACTCACTTGTTAAGTCTGATGCACAAAACCTAATCTTCAAGTTGTGCATAGCATATAGAAGTACTTGAGAACCTTAATCCCGGTAAAATTTCCTCTTTGTAACAGAAAACAGATTACATATAAGCCATACGTTCAAGTTTATGTGACGCTCACTTTGGAAAGAACAATTTTATCCTTCCAAATGGGATTCTTCACATATACATCAGCAACCGGTTGCCATCACCAGTCTGTGGGTAGCATTCCTCTTCACCAGGGATCTAGAGACAGAGCAGATGCACAGCAAAAAAACCTATTCTAGTAAGAAAACCTTACTACAATTGCTTGTCTTAAGCAGATCTGCTTTGAAGCTTGCCATATTAAGCAGCTGTAGAATTACTCCAGCCTGTATGTGTAAGAATTGCCTCAGACATTTGTTATGCAATATTAAGCATCTGATGGCCATAAGAAGACTTTCTGTTTTTACATATGATTTTTTACCTATTAAGAGAGCTTACACTGGAGATGTCCACTGTTTGAGCTCTTCTGACTGGTATAAGCAAAACTACTAGATAAATTCATGTGTAGATGGGTTTTAGAAAGCCAATACTTAAGAATGCTACTTGCTAAACTGCTGTGATAAATCAACTGACATTTTAGTCATGTTAAAGCCTACAGAACCAAAGCTAGCTCAGTCATGTACTGACAATCTTAGGACAAATGACACTGAAGTACTGTCACATCCTCAGTGGCAAAGATCTGTGATTACAAGTGGCAGAATTCAAGACTGAGGTTGCAGAGTAGCTGCAGATTTCTTCAAAGTCACTCAGTTTTTGTTCAAGGGCTTTAAGTATGTAAACTTAAGGTGTTACATGATCCACAACTGATTTTGCAGAGGAATAACAGTAAAGTAGGTGTATGTCAGTCATGGGATGTCAGTCATCGAGATACCATTCCAGCACTTCAGCTAGTTTAGCAGGTTTATATTCAGCTGTAAATGATGCTTCTTTTCCTGTGAAGGTATCTAGGAGTAGAGTTCGCCTCTACCAAGTCTAGCTTGGGTCACAGATTATTTTATTTGTAGCATGAACAGTGGTGGAACATGAAGGGCACGGCTGGAGATAAAGTGGCTGCCAAAGCCATAAACATGAGCATGACCCTTCACTTTTTTTAACCACAGTAGTAAGCTTCTACAGAAGAACAAGAACACCTGAACACCTAAACGCATTTCTGCAATGGAGTTCAAGTTACTGAAGTATTACACTGCAACTAATCTCAGTCTCTTATGCTGACTTTACTAAGAAACCACTTTTCATAGAGTAGCTCATTCCTATTCTGGTATGAGAAAGTTTTTCAAGTCAAAAGAAAAGTGACCTGCTCTAGCAAGTGCTACTGTACCTCCCAAGACTGAAGCACTCAGAATGTATAAACACACTGGACCTTGACCATGTCCAAAATTCATAAAAGAAAACAGTGACTCAACTGTGTAACACATTATAGACACTTTCATAAGATCAAGTACATTACCAAAGATAACTGGTAAACTATGCAAATCAAGTAGATTAATCAAGTAGATTCTGTCTTTGAGGGTAATAAATATCCAGTTTGTAAGCTCTTTTGTTGAGATCCTCGACCAGAAGGTTTATGTGCTGAGGACTGAGGCTTAAATGAGCTCTCAGTACTGCTTTCAAGTTTGCAACAAACAGCATTTAAGCAACCTCAAAATCAAGGTGCCAATATCCAGCTTGCACAGCACAATTTCTGTTGTTTCTTTTCCCCAGCATAAGATGTGATCAAGATGTAGACTGAATTCAAAACTCAAGTAGTGGTAACATGTGCAAGAAGACATTTTCAAGGGAAAGCTACACAACAGTCCTTGTATATTCTACCCCTTCCTCTATTATCATAAGCACAGTACATTATGTACAGCAATGTGCACAGAGGCCATTCACTTAACTTCAGCACACGGCAGAGCCATTATGCTACCGTTTTGTAACTAAGATTGTTAGTAGTATGGGAATCTAGAAAGTGTTTAAGCTTGGATTATTCAGTTTGTATGAAAAAGACCATACAATTCTCATGGTACAACAATAAGATGGACTAGTATGCCAACTAACCTCTATTTTAATATTTAAATTATAACAATACAATAACTAGAAAAGGTCAGTGCTTAAAGTGACGTGTTGCCACTTCAATTCCAATATTTTTCCAAAATAAAGATGCAATTAGATCTACACTTGAGCATCAGTAGTGCAATACAGTATCCTTTCCTGAATAAAGGAGCTGAGGTTTTATCCACAATAAAAGCTTTAAATAAGGTAGATTGTTGCCATTTATATATCAATTCTGTATGTTTGATATAAAATATATTGGGGAAAGCTTAAACTGACTTACACAATCTACATTTGGCTAAAGCTCCACATAAGCAGCATCAGTGGAAATGAACATCTGAAGTGTACTTAATATAAAACACTTTCAAAACTACTCAGCAACAAATGACAGAAGGTTGGCTAAGAATAAATGAACATCTGAGGTGTGTACCAGACAAAAAGAATGGACCCTGTGGTTACTTGTACTATTTTAATTAAGTAAAAGAAATGCTAGATTTAGTCCACTTCCATTTCTCCAGGTGGTTTGGTCTGCTGAGAACTGTCCTTTGCTGGTTCAGGTTTTGTTTCGGCACCGCTCTGTCCATTCACTGGTCCATTGTGTTCACCATTGGCCTTTGACTGCCCATCATTGGGAGGTTCTATCTTCGGTTTGGGTTTGTATATAATGGGATTACAGAAGCTATCCAATTCCTAGTTGTAACAGAAGAGAGCAAGTTCACTTGGTGGCACAGTAATTGCATTATACTAGAATGTCTCAAATTTGTTTCAGCTTCATAGTGATCTGGAATTTAATTTTCAAGGACTAGACTTTTGAATTCCATCCAGTCTAGAAACTTAACATACAACCCTTCACTAGCTAAAGAGCTTCTGATCCCTTAAAAGCCTACATCGTAATCCATTTTCTAGCATGCCTAGTGCTTTGACTCAGGGTATTTTAAAAAGGGTTATTCAGAGGCACTGGTAAATCAAGAGTCAAAATTCAACACTTATAAAACTACTGCTCCCCCTGTCTGGATCTTTTAACACCTTTAAAAGCTCTGCCAGTGTCATATTCTAGCTGAAGACAGAGGCCAAAATCTTCTAAAAAAATCCCTTGTTAGAAAGCAACCCACACAATGATGCATTTCTTTTTACCTTAGATTTTGTCAGTATTTCTGCCACTTTGACAACTGGATCCTGAGTTAGACTTAGTTTGTTCTGGGCATTCATTTTGCTGTTCAACCAATTCATAGCTTCGTTAATGTATTTTTCAACTTTCTCCATCTCAGCAGGATCTAGGTGATCATATTTTTCATCCTAAGGAGAAAGGTATTTATATAATAACATAATATATGCTTCTCAATTAAGAATTTCATGGACACACAATAAAATAGGTATCGTTGCTGCAACCCAATAGAAGTAAGTTTTTAACAAGTGTTTAGTATAAAGAACGACTGCAGAAAAAGACATGACTTTTAGACATTTGAAATTTAAATCAGGGTACATAGGGTAGTAATGACTGTGCAAGAAAAAATGCATCCAAGATTTGCTGTAGTTTGTTGAACTAATCACAATAAGTAGTCTTGGAAAATTACAGAAACAATGGTAAACAGCCATGAATTGAGACATCCATTTCACGTGGTACAAGTTACCATAAAAATATGACTATGTTTAATTTGTGTTCTCGTGAAGAAACCATTTTTCTAACAATCCAGAATATTTTTAGAAGTTCTCAGAGGCTGAAGCACAACCGCCATTTTAAAGCAGCTTAACAGGTAATCCTATAGGATTTCTTTTTTAAACACAAAAATTCTACAGCCAAAATCAGAGCACCCGTAATAGTTCATTCCCTAAATAATTTGCTTCTACCTTATTTTTGTATGCTTCTACTGCTTTCATAAGGAGCTGAATCTTCTTTCCCAGTTCATTTAAAACTTTTGGTCTCTCTTCATGTTCCATGTATCTTTCCTGAATTGGCTGTCCAAATTTCTGAAAACAAGCACAAAGATCTTAACAAAATACAAGTTGACTTTAGTCTGGTCCAAGAATAAAATGTAGCAAGGGAAGGAAGCCTGCCTTTAACTTCTCACCCATTCAAAAGTTTAGTGCGTGCCCTTTGCTTTAGTGCAACCAAATAATTTTTTGTCATTACTAATCCATGTGGAAGCTATTATCTTTAAAAATTAGACAAAAAATTCAGTTTTATGATACAGCTATAGAAAACCACTGAAAACAGGAAAACCAGAGCATCTATTTGGAGTGTAATTCTGAACCCCTGGGAAGGCACTAACTACTCAAAAGCTGCTTTCAGACTGTAATAAGACTGACAGAAAATTCCCATAGCAATTACTTTTATAGTCATTAGCAACAGTCTGCTTAATTTTTACTGTTTTCAAATTAGGAGCACACTGACATTATAACAAACTATATTTCTATCTCTAAACATTATGTACATTGCATAACTAAACAACATCCAGATACAATCTGAACATCCATTCTTAAAAGTTAATGATTTACAAAACTCATACATAGCTATGCACACACAAATCCCTCATTAAGAGCTTGGCTTACTTAGCCATAAATATTTATATAAATGCCCCCACTGCCAAACACACCATTTTTCAAGAAAGTAACTTAAAACCTTACTCTTAATTCCTGAAGCTTATCCATGTATACTTGCTTTGGCTGGTCCTCTCCATCCTCATAAAGCCAGTTTTCTGTGTCCTCTAACATCAAGGTCAGCTTGTTTGAATCCTATAAAGCAAGTTTGAGATACTCTATCTCAGAAGGGAAAAAGACAAAGGAGACTTCACTCCCTCCAGCATAAAAAGAAACCCCCCTACTCAAAAGAGAGACTGTTTCATCAATTCAAAATATTCAACATATGATTGTGAAGGAGAATGGTAATCAACAGACTTCAAAGCCAAGATTTTACAGAATGGTAAAGGAGGCAGGACAGTCCTACTAATGAGACTTGCAGTTGAAGTTTCTGAGAGCTACACAGCTTCAAGATTGATTTTGTAAGAAAGCACATGCATCTCAACATTCTTGCATAGTATATTTACATGGCAAGTTCTGTTTCTCACATTCTCCGATAGCAGCACGGAAGAAAAAAATTTGGACAACTATACATATAGTTTAAGTTAGAATTGTTTTAATTGGACTCTACTGGTTATAAACAGCCACATATTAGCTTGCCACTGAGAAACTTCTCAGACAATAAATAATCCTGCATATCAGCGTGTCAAGTATCAGGTGTAAGTGTCACCTGAACTTCACAGATGTGAAGTTAATTCACATTTCATACTCCAAAACAAGTCAAAAAGACTCCTGCAGCCTCCATATAACCCACACTCACAACATTTTAATACAGGGGAATTTTTTCCAGCAGCTGAAACACATAAGCAACTTACTTCTTCAGTGATGAATTTCTCAAAGACTCCACACAGTTTGTCTCTGAAATCATACACATACTCTTCAACAGCATTCTTAGCATCATTTCTTTCCTTCTCAAGCTTGTCTTGCATCATCATCTTCCCCTAGGGTGGAGAAAAGCTTATTTAAATCTAAAAGCTTTCAAGTGTCAAGATTTATGATTACTCTCTTGGTTCTGTACCAAAAAACTTGGCAGAAGCCTGCCAATTCACAATTACTGATTTAACTTTTCACCTTTGGGTAAATCATCTCTACTGCAGGCAGAACTGGAATGGGAGAAAAATTAGTTCACATTTAGAAGTTGTTTGGCAAGTGCTTCAACATCAATAGATCAGATATCAATTATCTGACCACCAGAGACAGGTCTAGAAGTAAAGGGTCCTGGTGGACAGGAGGATGACCATGAGCCAGCAATGGGATCCCAGGCATCCCTGGGGAGATGCTGTTCTGGGGTTAACTTTTCACCTTTGGGTAAATCATCTCTACTGCAGGCAGAACTGGAGTATTGTGTCCAGTTCTGGGCCCCTCAGTTCCAAAAGGACAGGGAACTGCTTGAAAGAGTCCAGCGCAGAGCTACAAAGATGATGAAGGGAGTGGAACTTCTCCCTTACAAGGAAAGGCTGAGGGAGCTGGGTCTCTTTAGCTTGGAGAAGAGGACATTAAGGTGCTACCTCATCAATGTTTACAAATATGTAAAGGGCGAGTGCCAGGGTGATGGAGTTAAGCCTTTTTCAGTGATGACCAGTGATAGGACAAGGGGCAATGGATGCAAACTGGAGCATAGGGGGTTCCATATGAATATCAGGAAGAACATCTTTACTGTGAGAGTGACAGAGCACTGGAACAGGCTGCCCAGAGGTTGTGGAGTCTCCTTGGCTGGAGACATTCAAAACCCGCCCGGACACGTTCCTGTGTAATGTGCTCTAGGTGATCCTGCTCTGGCAGGGGGGTTGGACTAGATGATCTTTCAAGGTCCCTTCCATCCCCTAAGATTCTGTGGTAATGGTTTCAAACTGGAAGAGGGGAGATTTGTATTACATATTGGGAAGAAATTTATTATTGTGAGAGGGGTTAGACACTGGTACAGGTTGCCCAGGAAGTTGTGGATGGCCCCTCCCTGAAGTGTTCCAGGCCAGGTTGGATGGGACTTGGAGCAACCTGGTCTAGTAGGAGGTGTCTCTGCCTATGCAGGGGTGTCGGAACTAAACGATCCTTTCCAACCCAAACCATTCTGTGACCCGCGTACTCAAGTCTCGTGAAATGGATTAGTTTCTCAAAGAAACCTAATCAAAACAAAACGCCTTATGATTAAGGACAAGCCTCTAAGGAATTCTCAATTAGATAATAAGTTTATGGTTGCAAGTACTTCCTGGATAATTATTTCTAGTGACATTAATTTGTTTATGCTGCTTACCTCATTTTCTATATAGGAATTGATAAGATCTTGTCCCAGTTGTCTATAGAGGCTTGCCTGTATAGGTAGGTCAATACTCTTAACTTTTGCTTTAGCCTTCGGCTGGGCTGGATGATCTTGCTTGTCTCCAGAAGCAGTCTATAAAAAGATTTACGCTATTAATAAACTTGCAGGAATAGGAATATTACTACATATACACTCAAAAAAGAGCGACAAATTAAACTGGAATGACAGCTACAAATGAATTACATGTAAATGAAGAACCTAATATCTCCTCTGCTATTCAAAACCACTACCTTAGTTTTGAGCCAGACCGGTAGAATTCAATTTCTTTAAACATCACATGAAGAACTGCTGAAAAAATCTGTTTAAAATCCCATTCTTCTTCACAATGTTTGTTATGTTCCCCTAGATTCCATCTTCACTTTGAAACTATGTTAACAGAAACTTACGTCAAAGTCTTATGTTCAAAATCAACGTGCTAATGTAGGATTCCAAACTGAACTGTTTCAAGACAGCTGTACTCCTCTAAACACAGTCCCATATTTACAACTAGTAAGTCCCATATTACAACTGGTAAGATAAATTACTTCCAGAATACTGGGGAAAAAAAGTCTAAGGGAAACAACATTACATTTCCTCATCAGTACTGAATACCAACTTTTGTTTCAGTTCCTGCATTTTCAGTTTCCTCATCTGCTTGATTCTGTTGTTCAGCTTGACTCTTCTGAATACCTTCATCTTGATCAACCTGCATTTTATCCTAGAAAAAGAGTTACAAAGCTGAATGCGAACACTTGCTATACAAACTGACATCAATTTCAATATATGACAGAAAGGCTTCAGAATCCAACTTAGAAATTTTTGATTTGCCATATTTAAACAGGCATTTTGATATATATAGTACTTGTATCCATATCTTTCTCAAAATAAATTCTATTCAGCATGTCTCCCTTGAAATAATTCTGTTGCTGTCTGCCCCCTGTTAAAGAATTACACTAAGCCCTGTGAATATTCCTTTCATTCTAAGTTAGAAATAGATACATATAAAATGTATGCAAATAACATTCTAGAAACACATCACCAACACAGGCAGTAACTATAGGTTCTCTATGGAACAGCCAGAACTTCAACCTTGTTTTTCACCTAAACTTTTAATGTTTGTAATCCAAAGCAGAAACAACTAAGCAACTGCAATTGTTATCTGTATCCTTCTCATAGGACCATACATTTTTTTTTTTTTTAGTAGCCTCTTGGAGCACATGACCTACTGTCTTCCCTCCCTGCCACCCAAAATTAAGAATGTGTAACTTATTTATAGTTCACCTATGCCTTATTCCAAATTTAAGGACATGGATGAAATCACTAATTAGTGGTGCTGATCACTTGATTTAGCTTAAGTAATACAATTCTCTGCCATTGCTGCAGGAATCTTTTAGTAACATAGTGATGGCTAAGTCAAAAGTTTTCAGGATGACTCCAATACTGGTACATCTAGAGCATCAATAAATAATGAGCTGTGTCTGAAGTCTGAAGTTCTAAGATTATTTCCATGATAAGGAACTAAGATTCCTAGAATCACTAAATTCCTGGGTATGCATATAAAATAATTCACTGTTAGTTATGCAAAACACAAGAAAATTTTACCTAGATTTCCAATTCTAACACAGGTGCACATATTGAAGTTTTGGTATGTTGAGGCAGCAAGGTTTTAATGATATAAGCTAGAAACAAGAAGGCTACTTTTACTGAATTTAGGTTTTGTCACTTCACAGTAGGAAAAAAAATAATCCTTAATTACTGTTCTTACTGTTCACACAGAAAATGCAACTGGAAGCAACTCTTTTACCTACACAGAAAAGCTAGAGGAGCAAAATAATACATATATGCACCACAAACCTCTGCCTTCTCCTCAGAGTCGAGGGGACCATCCTCAATAACGAAAGGGGATTGCTGACAAGCACCATTGTAAAACAGAACACTTGTTAGATGAATGGAAGTACTACAAAGTGAAAGCCTGAGGATGGAGGTGGTTACTCTTGAATTGAACACAGCTTATTACTCATCTTTGTAACCTCCACCTGCAGCATTACACTAAATGCCAGCTATATCACTTTCAACCCTTGTTCACTTGCATAAGATGCAGAGTGTTTGTCCACAAGGAACTGCATCATGTTTGACATGTCAAATATGCTCAAGTTCCTGCAAAGCAGTAGGATATTTAATAAGTAGCTTTTATCCATTATGCAACACTAAATGTGTAACCAGTTGCTCTAATTCCTGTGCTACATTCAAGTAAAGTGGGAAAAAGTATCATGGACTATATTTAAAACAACAGGAAATGCATTCATCCCTTCATCTACACAGAACTGCCAAGTGTTTGCCCAGCCTCACTTCCTAAGGAAAACCTCCTTCATGATGCCTGACAGTCTGAGATTGGTTGCACTGCTGAGCACTTTACAGCCTCAGAAAGACAGCAGGAGTGTGAAGCAGCTGCTTGATCATTTCTTTATCCTCTTCTTCTCTACACAATCATCTCTCCCCTGTGAGCTGTGAAATACAATCCCAAGCTACAAAAGGGCAAAAGCAAAACCGAAAGGCTGCTGAAACCACTGCTAATGTGCCCTTCCCAGCTGGAAAGCATGCCCCGGCACCCAGTCCTCAAATCTGCAGTACCCAATATAATAGCACCTCACTACTCTGTGATTGACTCTCAGTACCACTGCACTATCAGGAATCTCGATCCTACTTGCACTTCAATGAGAGAAAATTCTGTAATTTTCTCCTTACAAGGGGGCTTACAAGATAGTTTCTAAGAACTACTAACACTGAGTACACAAACTAGTTGATGAAAATGTAGTTCAGGAAAAACAAACTTTTGTAATTAACCTGTCATTAGATCTCTTTAAATACATTGCCTTTTGATAGCAACACTAGATAATGTGAAGACTAGTGGAGAAATTGTAAAGAACAATGAAAAAATTAAAACTTTCTTTAGGGTCTGGTTTTAGAACTATTTTTTTTCCTCTCAGTGGCACCATAATAAAGATGAAGAAATGCGTTACATAACTGGAGCAATAATTTCAGTGTGGACAAGTAGTAATTGTCTAAAGGTATACATGATGATTTCATCTCTAATTATTGACTCTCGTCAGAATTACAAGGAGTGTAGATATTTACAAGTTTACATACCAGCTCATCATCTCTGCCTTGGTTTTTAATTGATGATTCAGTGTCCATGGGTGGGTCATTATGATCGCCCTCTATGTTCTGCTTCTCTATGATAGAGGCATTAGCCACACTGAAAAGGCCGTGAATATTGACACGCACTTTAACCTTCACTTTGGAATTGTCACCATCGTGTTGGGGACCAACATTTTGAATAGTGAAACGCCCTTGAAAAAAACCACAAAGACTTTTAATTGTTGCTACAGAAATAGTAAAAGAGGGAAAAAAAAAAAGAAATTAAGTACATTCCTTGAAGGGTGTTAATTTAAATAGCAACTTAATGTAACTTAAATAAAAAGTCAAGGTTAGGCATTGCAATCTGTTGCCGCCTAGGGAAATGACCTTGATTCATTACAAACAGTTTCTACCGTCCATGTAACTCAAACTTTGCACTGAAATATAAAATATTAACAGAGCGAAGAGACTTGATCTGAATTTGGTAATGCATATGCACTACACATTTTTGAGAATGAACAGTGCTTATCAAGACTTCTGGAAGCAGTAAGGTTGATACTGTATTTTGCAACTTACTGCAAATTTGAGTGCAAATGATGCAGACTGTGCACATGTAAAGGAGAATGTTAAAGATGACAGAATTCTTGCATACATAGCTAAACAGAAAGCACCAGGTTTGTATCTGATACATAAATCAGTAAATAAAATTGTGACTTAAGGGCCATGAAGAGTCTACTAATAACAGCAAGATAGAATTAGCTACTGGAAACTTATTCATACCATCTAATACTTTAGACTCTACTACAGATGTTTAAGTTCAGGAAATGCCCATCTTCTATGTTCTCAAATTAACAGAAAGAGGTATGACAGATGCCTGTCTGGCCAGGTAACTATCTAATGCTGACAACTGGTTTGAGCCAGTTTCTTTGAAAAAAATCCAGGCTAGCAGGCACATAATATTCTTACCCATTTTATAGAGTTCAAAGAACCAGACAATAGAGCACTATGCTCTTTGTACTTACTAGTTTTAAAGCATTCAGAACAGTGAAGACAATTAGAAATAATGTATTTTTTTTAGGAACTGCCAAAAGATGATGTCGATACCATTTGATCACTGCATCTCAACCAAGACAACTTGTGCTAAACCCTTCTAAAGAAACTAGGCTTTTCTATAACCTAGGAAATACGCAAGCAGCATATCTTGAAAAAAGGAGAAATACTTGTCAGCAGGAGTTGGCTATGTGGGTTTTATTCATATGCCCTTACCTATTCTGGAGTCAGGATAAGGCACTTCATGTGGATGGGTGTAGAAAGCTTCCAGGTCAAAAGGCTCTTTCTTGTGGAAAGTAATTACTTTTGAGAATGGAGCAGAATGGTTCTTACTGAAGACTTCACACTCCCTAAAGCAGTAAAATATTAAGTAAGGTTAAACCACTGGGCATCACACAATGGATAATCAAAAATCAAGGGATGTTAATGATCAGCAGCTGTGCTAACCAAGTACAATTATTTAGTTTCAGTTTATGTCAAGAGTTACAGGTTGAAGGCCTGTAGATCTTGAAGATGGACTACGCATTCTGTATTACACTTCTCAAAAACTGAGCAACTTCACACTAACATTTTAAAATTAAAATTACTAACAGCAAACAAAAATCCAGAGGTATAATGCAAACAAAATTTAAACTGTTTGAGTTGACAACAGCTTCAAAGTCTGAGGCCTGGTCTTTCACACAGCCCAACATTTTTCTTTATATATAACCAACACACACTTCTTAGTAGGCACCATATAACATACCCTGTTCCTTCCTCGTAAGATGATTTCCATCTTAACGTTATAGAATAAGGAACAACATCTGTGATGGAAAATTCACGCACTTTAAAAGCTGGGGAAAGAATTGCACACTAGAAAACAAAGACCAAAATTGTATTAAATCCATGTAGTCAAAGAAACAGCAAGTACAATACTTAATACCCAAATGCAAAAAGGCTACAATTCATATAGGTCACATGGAGGTCCTGGTGATCACACAACTCTTATCAGAAGCTTTCTATGCTTAGTAGAAAGTTAGTTGAACTTGAAGACAACTAAAGTAACAGTAACAGATGCTACTTCCCCACTGACTGTCAGTAAAGATATCCAGTCAGGCTTCCAAATCACTACACAAGAAATGGAACACTGCAATTTGGGTCATCAAATTTAACAGGTCTGTAACAAAACCATCCTTCTAACATGACACTACAGCCAATTTGCACATATAAACCAATTTCTTAAGGGTCACTGTCAAGTACTGTTGAATGAACAAAACTCTATGTCTTGTTTCAGCTGTGACACCTTTTGCTTTTTGTTAGTTGCATTTCATTAGTACACGAGCAAAGAAGCAATACTGAAGTTTCATTTATACCTGCAAGGCACAGCCTCTTGCAACAGCTTCATCAGCATTTAGTGTGGTGCTTATCTCTTTACAGAAAAAGCTAGAGATCTGTTCCTTTACTGCTGGAATTCTAGTAGCCCCACCTACTATTTCTATACTGTAGATATCTTCACGTTGAAGTTCTAGAAAAAAAGAGTACAAGGCCTTTAGTCATCAAGATACAAAAAAGCTGTCTTTGAACAATCAAAAAAAAAAAAGAGAATTCTCTTATTATTTAGACACTGTGACGAGCTCTGAATATATTCAATGGCTGACAAGATGTTTACAACCAGGTATGTCCTATATCCTATTCACATTAATTGTCCCTCCTCCAGGCTACCACTTTTTAAGTGCATAATCCTGGAAAACACAGCATTTATGAGGACAGCTGTTCTTTGAAAATGCATTGCCCATGTGCATCCCTTTTTTGGTATGCACAAACTCAAGTGTGTGTAATTAACTGGGTTTTGTTTGGCAGCTCTGCACTACTGGACAATACCTCACCCCTCCCAAACAAGAACAAAATTCAACTCCAAATCTGCCTCAGTTTATATTTGGTTTTGTTTCTCAATAAAGAAAAGCAAAACACTTAAAAAAAACAACTAAGAAATATGAGACTGTGCTTGCAGGGTAACTTCCTAATTCTGAATTCAAGATGCATGTATAAAGTGATCTCAAACACCTGTCAGTCCTTGAACAGCTCTGCTCAGCAGTTACTCAGGTTCTTACTTCCTCTATTACTTATCTAGCCAAGATAAGCAGAATCCTTCCCTTTCTTTTAGTTGAAGATGTTGCAATTAGGTGTAAAACATTTTCCTGTGAAAGTCTAATCTCTCCTTTCTACTACATTAGGCAAAAAAACAAAACAAAAAATTGTCATTTGCACATGCTTCAGATAATTTGGATAATTATTTTCAGGAATATACTGCCAAATTCTCAGGTCAGTGAGGACATGTATGTATTGCATATGGAACAGGCTGGCCAGACAGTTGCAGTAAAGAGAAGCTTTTCCCCATTATGGTTCTGATTTGATTGTTTTGTGGTTTTATATAAAATAATCTTTCAGAGCCAACCTTTTCCATTACATGGGGTGAATGAGGGTCAATAAACCAAGGTTGCAGAGTGATTATGTGCACTAAATGAGCCAGGAAAGGGATCATGCATACATGACAAGCATATGAATGGAACTTACATTTAACTTTTCAGTACTTATCTTTGCAATTCTAATAAATACAAAAATATATTAAAAAGATAATCATTAAAGAGATCCAGGGTAACTGGCTTACTAGTTACTGTTTTGAACCAAAATCAGCACCTAAATTAACTCTTACTTACTAGCTTGATCCATGGCTGCTCTTAGAGGAGGTTCCACTCTGGACAGAAGGGCAGCACACAACTGCTCAAACTGACTTCTGCAGGAATAAGAAAGCATTTCACATTACAAGACAGCTTGGAGACCACGCTGCACTGTGCAACGCAAGTGAAAATAATGCTTAGTACCTGTTCATTTTACTGGAGACATCAAGGTCATTCATGAAGCACTCAATATTGAGTGGGAGGTCAGAAGCATTTGCACTCATAAGCTTCTTCAGTTTTTCACATTCCTGATACAATCGTAGCACTGCTCGGGGATTCTCTTTTACATTCAGTCTGTATTTTGTCCTAAATTCTTCAGAGAAGTAGTCTACCAAAGCCTCATCAAAATTCCTGCCACCTAGGTAAGGGTCAAAGGTAGTAGCCAAGACCTGCACAGAAATGAAAGAACTAAGATTAGACATTGTTAGACAATGTTTGTTTAGATGCAGGGATAGTTTTTATACAGACACTATTTTGTAAGTGTTTACAACAGTTAATAACAGGTCTGATATGGGCAAATGTCTTTGTTGTTTTCTCACCTTCTATGCAGTTGGTAGATAGAACAACTTAAGATCACTCCTGTATTACTTAGTTTCTGCCCTCCCCAAATAAAATACAGTCACATCTACTGTGCTATTTTCTATCACACTGAAACCCCTACTCAGGTTACTAGCTCACTGAAGACAGACTAGGATAGCTATTTTGTCATGTTCCTACCAGTTTAGTATCATTCATTCAGAACAGAAAAGCTCACTATCATCTTCCATGATTTCAGATAAACTATATTTTGCTACCCAAGAAAAGTTTGCAAAAACATTCAGCCAAGAGTAACTCAGACAAAAATCTCCACACCAGGAAGTGAAGGCTGTCGTTTTACTTCATATCCTGTTGTATTTAGATTTTCAAACATCATGGGTGACAGAAAAAATAAATCATCACAGAGAAATTCAGAGAGTTCAATGATTTCCCATTGATAAGTCAGCTACACAATGCTTATGAAATGCAAATATTTCAGTGACACAACATGGCACAAAAAACTACAGAGTATGCTTAACAGTCAAGCACTTTTCAAAGCACTTTAGGATACTTCATTTCTGCATTTTATAAAGAGCGATTTGCTGAAATTACAAAGAAGTTTTTTTCTTCTTCACTCAGCATTTAAATATTATTTGTTGTAGAGATTTATTTCATTAACAATCTTTCCACAGAATGGTATTTTGATAATTACTCAATTACATACTTCAGGAATATCGGATTTTACTTTATGACTTAGAAAATTACCTTCAGTTTTCCCTTGTTAAATGCACAGATTGAAACCTGATACGCAGAATGCCCCATATCTACAAAGACCACATTTCTTGGCTTCTCTTCCAAGGCTGGCAGATCTTGCTTGTATATTCCATAGGCTAGGGCAACTGAAAAACATCAACCCACAGATGTGAAGGAAAAGCTGTAGAGAGCTGTTAAGCATGCATTAAAAGCACTACCAAAAGACAGACACTACTTTTGTTTACTCTTTCTAAATACCTTCATTACTCTGCTCAAACAGAACATAAGGGTCAAAAGGGTCTTGAGTTTTAGACCACTGAGTTACCACTTTTTTTTTTCTTACTGTTTGATTTATAGTTATACTAGCAAATTACCTCATTTTCATTCATACATTTAAGTGGTCTCTATAACCTAACATCTCAACAACAAATGCATGCTGTGCAACATCAAACCACTAACTGAAGTCAGCAGCATGTGCACCATAATAAATTTAAATGTTTAGATCCAGAATTTATTAGATTGCTTATTTTTGCTTCTGTTTAAGAATTACTGTTCATACGTAAAGCAACTCTTCACAGAAGAAGTCAACATGTTGAAAATACATTTTTCACTGTCCAGGGAGTAAATATATGTCAAATGACGGTTTAACACTACTGAAGCATCACTTTGGCATTTCAGTTCTGCTTGTAGCCAAATTAACATTGCAATTTGTGAAACTGCACATAGTAAGTTCTCATGCCTACCTCTCCTTTGGAATGCCCTACTTTCAGCACTTTTTTTATAGCTCAGCTCTGCAAAATTCAAGCATGCTCAAGAGATTTCAAAAAATGTTTTCAAAGACTAGCTTATTCAATCAGATTTCAGTACCAGTGCTAATTTGGAAAATTGTTTGAGACTGGCTAAAAATCAAAGAAAACTTAAATAAAGACACAATAATCAGTGGTTTAAACAACTCCACCTTTAGTCCCCATTAAGTGTAACATTTCTATATTCTAGCCTAGGATTCAACAAAACCAGAAGAGGGCATTAAATTACATTCTAGAAACACCAGTTGTGCCAATGCACAATTTTCAACTGTCATTATACCACAGACTTATACTTGACTTGATTTGGCTATTTTTAAGTCATACAGTTGAAGTTACTCCTAAATATGATCAGCAGATGCAGGTTGTATCTGAAAATACTGTACTATGCTATTATTTAATACAACAATTGAGAATTTAGGTCAGGTGCACACCCCAGCTGGATCATTCAAAGCTTCTGAAGCTAGCTCAGGCCTTCCTGATACAGCTGCTATAGATCTATGGTAGAGCAGAGAGGCAAGAACAAATACCAGCTTTATTTGAAAAGCAGAGAAGCTACTTTCAAGTGGCACTGTATTCAAGTTAGCAAACCCCAACGCTAACCATGTCTCTTAAGTGCTGAACACCATCTCCCTGAAACAATTGCTGAGCTTCCAGTCCCCAAGATAGATTAGGCAGTACTAGCCTGGATCGCTTTTTCTCCAAGCTCCAAATTGTGTAACAGGAGCACATCATCACCTTCACAGATTGAACAGCCAGAACGGGTAAGGAAAAAAAGCAAGCAAGAATTGCTGCCCTTTACCTGCTGTAGTTTCATTCATCAGCTTCAGACAATTTAATCCTGCAATCTGTGCAGCCGCCATTACAGATCTTCGCTCAGCATCAGTGAAGAAACTAGGTACCTGTTTCAGAAAAATAATTATGTAGGATATGATGACTTTTCAATTTCAAAAAGCAACCATATGAATTTCAATACCACAAGAAACTGTTACAAGGTAACCTCAGATTAATAAGGCCGTCTGAATAAAAAATTGTAGTGCATATTTTAATTAAGTATGTGCCATCACCAAAAAAAAATACTGAAAATGTTTTCTCAGATTCTTCTGAGTCTTTGACCTTAAAAATCCTCATTTATGTGAAGTATTCTTCGTGTCTTCATGAATCATAAGGAAGCAAGGAAAAGGATCAGGGTAGATCTCTATCAGCTCAAGTATAGAGCTTCCGAGCTACCATGTTTATCTGACAGAGAAGGGATAACCCCAATGCCCAAACTTTTCACCAGAGAAGAAGTCAAGCAGTAAACAAAAACAATGCGAAAAGCAAACATTCACGACTTCCTACTAGGAGCAAAACCTTGTTTTCAATGTCAAACCTCTACTCTCCTGCCACGGGTGAAGACAGACAGGTAGTTTAGGCTTCTCAAATTGCCAGTATGACCCTCAGACTCACAGAAATTCAGGCAAATCTCAACTACACTACAAACCAATGGTGTTCAACTACGTAATGATGAAGAAATGTAACGTGAATTTGGGAAGGTTCTTTGGAACTGAGGAAGATGTGCTTACACATAGGACAGTTCCTGTTTCTAACAGAAACTACAGTGATCAGGATTATTTACAGAGTACTTGGAGTTAACCTATCTGGATCAGCTTAAATAGTATGTTCCTTCTGAAAACACACTCTTGATTTATCAGCTTTTCCATCTTCTCACATATTATTACCAAAGTTTGCAATAAAGGCCAATTTTTTTAAAGAGATACGATTTCTATCCACTACTTCTATCTCTTCCCATTACAGCGTGGCATAAATGGTACTAGCTTACATAAAGTTACCTATAGAAAGAATATCAATAAATACAACTTACTGAAATCACACAGTCTGCCACTGGTTTCTTCAAAGCGCTTTCTGAAGTCTCTTTAAGTTTGGCCAACAACATTCCTGTAATCTGTTCAATTGCAAACAGTCTCTCTTCATCTAGGTATCTCACCTGAAACAGAATTGCAGTTCCGTAATACATCACCTCAACTTTTCTCTAAGATGTGCAACTTAGACATTTTTTTGCAATTTTGATCAGTAAGACCCAAGTTTTAACACCAGACTCTGGACACAGATAACTCTCCATGTCAACTGATGCTATACATTTATTTGTGCTACCTACAACAAATCCTAACAGTTCAGTTCACCCAAGAATTGTTTTGTGGGAAACCTTAACACCTGTGTTATCTTTTGACACTTGTAGATATCTTCTCAAGAGGAGAAGGCTGAGGGGAGACCTTATTAATGCTTCTAAGTATCTAAAGGGTGTGTGCAAGGAGGATGGAGCCAGACTCCTTTGAGTAGTTCTCAGTGACAGGATGAGGGGCAAGGGGAACAAGCTGGAACATACAAAGTTCCTGTTAAATATGAGAAAAAACTTCTTTACTATGAGGGTGACAGAGCACTGGAACAGGCTGCCCAGGGAGGTTGAGGAGTTCCCTTCTCTGGAGATATTCAAGACCACCTGGATGCAGTCCTGCTTGATGTGCTCTAGGTGATCCTGCTTTATTTAGCAGGGGAGTTGGACTAGATGATCTCTAGGGGTCCCTTCCAACTCTAACAATTCTGTGCTCTCAAGGGGCAATTTACAATGCTACAGCACTTCTGCTTGATGGGGAGTTTTAATTTAAAAAAGTAAATACAAAATGCACAATGAGCTAACATGAGCTAAAACAAAGACTTCTGGAGCAAATCCAAGGAACATTTGCTTTCTGCAAGGGTCACTCAAGCACGTGAAGTGGGGAAGGGGCAAGTGAGGCATTTCTAACTCCTGCCTTTCTCAGGAAACATGTGAACATCAGCGTTCATGTGAGGTTCCTTGTCCTGAATTCCAGACAAGCCGCAATCCTAGTCTTCTGCAAGGAAAACCTGGCAGATGAGCAGTAGTTATATTTACAAGGGCAATTAGTATGATACAAGCAAGTACACAGAACTCAGGAATTTTGTGCAGTATAAAGCCCCACCAGAAAGCAATTCTAAGCGCACTAAGAATAACTGGGAGATTTGCTTCAGAAGTACTCGCCTGATCCAAATTCCAATACTTTGAGAGAAGCAGTTTCTACCCATTTAGTTTAGAAGCAAATTAGAAGTATCTTGCTTGGGTTAACATCTTCAGACTGTTATTCCTGAAACTTGGTCTCTGCATGTCTGTAAGACCTAAACTCAGATGAGACTAACACACACTGTATTTATACACATCAGAAGGTAACTCTAGTAAGGTAAAGTGAAATGCTACTAGTCAGACTACAGAAAGCTAATACAATTGATGAGAAACCTCAATGGACATCCCAAAGAAAAGTGCAATACTTGAGTAGATGTTACGGAAGAGAACTAAATGTTCTTCATCTCTCAGGAACAGCATATTTATTACACAATTTTATTAAGGGTGAATGAAACAAACTTAATCTTTCTTGGGGTGAGAGCTATTAACATGTTATAGCATACATGTATGGGAGACAATGCACTACCTTCTTCATGCTACTTGATCATTAGAAGACATGAGTATGTAATACAGAGCAAGTATACTCTAGATCTTCCTGAACATTTAAAGACGTGAATGAACTGTTAAGGACAAATGAGAAACACAGCAAAACTACACAAAGGCAAGCTCTGTGAAAAATAAGAGGTGTTATCGTACTGGTTATCACCTAACATTTATTTTCCAAATGAGTGTGAATATATTTAGCATTTTTTTTTAAGGAAAATATAAGTTCTAGGAAGAATTTCACTGATAGAGGCCCAGAGTGCTCATCTTTAACACTAAAGATACTCTGCACAAAGTTCTAACTCACCTTCACTCCTACGGAACCATTTGGCATCTTCTGAAGTTCATAGGGAAGCTTGGCCCTTTCAGATTGTATGTAAGCATCTTCAAATGCTCTTCCATGAAGTTTTTTAAAACCATGTAATGTATTTTTTACATTTGTGACAATCTGTGGAAAAGATACTTTTAATTACCATGACATGCAGACTATAGAAGACTATACAGAAGTAAACTCTTAACGGCTTAATGCACATACTGAAGACTTGTTTCAAGCCCCACACACTTACTGGAAAGCCAAAGGTGGGAGGAGAGAAAGAAGAATATTTTTTTTAATCTGCAGTCTCCATTAAACAATCTCAAATTTACTTCCCTCTTTAATAGCCAGTAGTTTGCTGCTATCAATTTTAACTACCCTTTTTTTCTATAGTAGCTCTCTGATATAGTATGCAATATTTGAGATTATATCATATTATTGCTACAGCTGTCTGCAGGAACAAATTAAGTTATTACCTACATTAACATTAAATGAAGCTTCAACAAATTAATGTATTTCACTTCCTTTCTAAGTTCTCCTCTAATTCAGATTCCTCCTGGACATGAAGCCACCCCACATCTATTATCTCATCAGTGTTCCACCCTAATTACTTTAAATATAGACTTTTAAGAAAGGACTTGGAACAACCAAATCCCAACAAATGTGGTATTTAAGCTATGAAATTGCTCCAGGGTAATCCTCTCCTAGATGAACTAGTCTGATTTAATAGTCTAAATTGCAAACTTTATAGCTGGGAAGAGTACTGACAGGATGCCTTCTCACCACCAGAATTCAGGGGTTGCACTCACGATAAAAAGTCTAAAGTTTCTCAGACTGAAAGTGATACAGCCCCTGCATACAATGACTGCTCATAGTACAACTGGCAGGCTTGATTACCTTTATCTTCACCAAGCAAATTTCCAGTTACCTACACCCTAGACCAAGGGGCAGGAAGTCCTCAGCACACCAACACAATGCATGGACCCAAAGAAAGCAGGCAAGACCAGATCTATTTTGTAGATTTGCACTGGCCATTATTAATTTTTACCTATTTTACTTCCTAAGGAAGGTTTTCTTAGATTCCAGGTGAACTTACAGAGCATTAGAGAAATTTTACTTCTGTTCAAAGTTCCAAATTGAGACAGTATATGACTATGATGCATTCATTTAATATTATGAGCAACCACCAGTTGCTTTCATTCCTTCATATTTTCTTAAACATACGCACAGTTTTCCGCACCACCCCCACTGGAGATTTCATGTACTCTCATCTTACTGTTATGAGTAAGGATGAAAAAAAATCTTTTACAGGGAAAGAAACAAAGTTTTGTTTCTTCACTTTTTTACTCTCAATGAAAGAACAATGTAGAAATAATGTTTCAATTTTAATACAGGAATAGAGTACTGAAGCAGTATTACTGCACAATGTACACTTATTGTAGAAAATTGACTTTGTAACAGAAAAATAGAGTATTAATTTCCTTCCCATAGTTCAACAGCAGACAAGTCAGGTAAGTTTGATCCATTTACCTGGCTCTTTGCCGCATTCCCAATGGCCCGGGTCTTGGATCCTAAAGATATACATGCTCTAAGTAAAAACAGAAAAAAGAAAACCAGCTTTAAATCATCATAAAGTATTTATACGGTATTTTAAAACACCCACAAAAACTGAAGTAGCACAACATGGATGCAGTACTTAACAGCATTATTGCATGAAACACCAGAACTTGCAGTGGAATTCTAGTTATTTTGTTCCTTGCACATTAGTCTAGAAACTGCAAGCAATGACAATTGTTCATCATAATTGCATTTAAGGAATTATTTAAAAGCTTTTGTTTTCTATAGATCTTATCATAAAGGTAGGGAATTAGGAGTTACTTTTGGATCACAGCTTATAACCAAAGAAGCCTGTGACATTTAATTTAAAAACCAGAACTTTACCAGTTTTTCTTGACTCAACAACCCTGGAATCTGACAGTGCCACATTCACACTGTTAAGAACCCTCAGCAACAGTAATTGTCAAACAACAATAAAAAAAAACACCTAAACCCAAGGTAGCTAACAGCCCAGTACTACCAACTGTTGAGCACTTGCCGTGACTGGGGACTACCAGGTACACACTTCAAACAAGTCAAAAGGGAAACAAGCAAAAAGTCTGGGAACAGCTCCCAGCCACTATGGGCTCGGGAAGATCTAGAGTAGTCCATGGCCCCTTGCAGCTTGCTGCTTTTAGGTTACCACTGAGTGTCCCTCTCAGCCTCACCTCTGGCTCCAGCAAAGGCTGCCCCCAAGTCCCCAGCCACCATCTGGCCACCTCATTACTGACTTCGGAAACAGTTTTTTTCTAAGTTACTTTTGCCACACCTTCACTTTAGAGATTGAAATAGAACTCTAAAAATATAGAACTCTAAAAGGGACCTGATCTGGCTAAAACCATTCAGTAGAAAATAAAGATACAAGCCAGATTTCACACAGTTCAAATTTAATTGTTTAATGAATGTATAAAAGTCACTTATAGTAGGTTTGTTCCTGCCTCCTCTCCATCATCATTACTACAATGAGGACACTGCAATTCGATAGTATTATCTAACAACCTCTTCTGCTTTAACATCACCCTGAACATGCAAAACCTTCTCCAGATAGAATTGCTCTGAACAGAAAATGCATTGCCTTACATTTTCAAAAATGTAGTTCAGCTTTCACAAACAGATTTACACTCTTTAACACTACAGTTCCCAATTATACTTTGTTGTAATTCAGAAAAGTCAAAAGAGCAATCTGGAAAGGGTGCAAATGGTTTGTTTTATGGATAACAACATGTGAATGCTATTATATCACACCTTTTCAGTGTAGGAATTTGAATTTAACTGTTGATATCAATACTTGCAAATGCCCCTCTGCACAGCATGAAGCATCAAGTAAAAAGCTACTTAGCCCATCAGAATTCCTGCCATGGTTTACTACAATTACTCAGTTCCAGGACAAGGGGATGGATGGCTTCTCCTTCCCTTGGCTGGGAAGCAGAGATGTCAAAAAATAAAACATGCTCCAAACTCAGTTGTATCCAAGACAGGCTTTTAGGAAGCACATGCACCTTAAGGCTACAAATGCAACAAATTAACTGTCTTTCCCACAACTACCCTCAGCCTTCTCTTGACACAAGCTTTTGAACAGCACACAAGACTTTTCTAAAGGTCACCATTCCCTTCTCCACGATGACATTTCAATCCTCTCCATGCACTGGTTTGAAGAAGATGCTACTTACCTCATTTTAATTAGTTTGTCATTACATACAGCCTAAAAAAAGTTACTAAAAAATACAAGCTATCAACAATCAACTCTTTTTCCACAAAACCACACTGGTGAGGCACAGCGCTTGAAAGGGCCATTAGCCATGAGTTTAAACACCTGCCACGGTAGAAATTTCTGCAACAGATTTGCTGGAGTTCCCAATCAGAAAAAGCCAAGTGTCAATTAACATTCAAAGAGACCCTAAGGCCAAAAGCCTTAAAAAACTACAAGTTCTTTTGAAATGGATCACTAAATAGCAGAATCTTTTTCCTTTCTTTCCAAAACATTTGTGCTAAAGCTTCAAAGATCATGGACATTTTACCAACACTAATAATACCATTCCTCAGATTACAGGATGTAGGTTTTAAGAGATCACCTGAATGTTATGTTTTAACAACTAGGACACTGGATTGATGACCCAAGTGTGCTGTGTTTGCTTGTGATAACAGCTATCTTCAATCAGTCTACACTGCCACACTGTAGCACTGAAGAGTGCTTAAACTAACACTGGTCACACAGACACCTGAACCAGCTCCAAAACTGGAAGCTGGATGCACTAATTAGCCTTGCCCAGAATGAGCAATTAGCCCTGTAGAGCACAGCCAAAACTGTCCTATCTTTCGTATCTAACCCAGTATCTTTACAAAGCTGTAAAGCAACACACTGCACATTAAAGTATGCTTGTCCTTAGTTAGTTCAGGTATTTTTTTATACCTCACTCCATGGACACAACAAACATTAACACTCTGCATTTCTAGAAGGAAGTCCCAAGTACTTGAAACATATCCAATCAATGTTAACTATTATCTAACTTCAAGATCTAAATGATCTAACTGCCTCTGTAGGACCATATAAAGAGTTATTTTACTGTATTGCTATGTGTAATAAGCACAAAAGTTTTAATGATTTAAGAGTTAGATCTGTCTACAACACTCACTCTGTATGAAGCAAGGTTTAGTTACTATGATAAACTTCCCTAACAGTAATTAACCTGTTATATTTCTATTTACATCAAGACAAGGGCATTAGAAAGGAAGTTCCTCATGTTCCCTTATATTACATTTTGAAGCAAGAAAAGAAGAAAGCCAGGAAAAATGTCACTTGAAGTGAGATAACTATTGCCTTTAAGTATCTGTGCACTCCAGATACTACCTTGCTAACTGTGCTGTAAACGTCTTTTCATAATCACTTCACAAATATATTGAAAATACAGTTATTCAGACATTAATGTGGCAAGTATTAAATAGAGGGAAACTTATATGAAGCCTACCTGCAGTCAATGCACTCCCAGAATATCTAAGAATTGGAAGTGCTCTTCATTATAAGTGGGAAGAAAACTGCAGGTGCCAGAGGATTCTTGGGGCAACAATTTCAAGAAATTCCCTGCACAGAATTTGAAAGGTGCCAGAATTTCAGCTGTCACAAAACATGCACAAGGAAAATGCCTGCTTGAGAGTTAATATAAGAAGTGTATTTTCCAAGTACTAAAAAGAATTTCAGAGAACAGTCCCATTAACACAGGCAGTGTGCATTTTAGTACTCAATTTCTTTGTACTTCTAAAAAAGCTTTTTCAAAAGCAAAAGAAAGCCTGCATTTCTCTGGAATAAAAAAAAACAGCAGTGAAGTTACTATTGGCCTCACATCGCAGAAACAGTTTTCTGCTTTTGACTACGAGTTCCTCTTATAAAAGCAAGTACCATCCAACACCCGATTCTCACGAGTACTATGCGAATTCCCGATTCCTTCTTGAAAATTATGCACAGATGGAGCTCTCGAAATCCTAGACGTATCCCATAGAAACGGAAGAGGAAAATCTCCACCTCCTCTTGCGCATCCCATCATCACGGACGCTGCCCGCCGCTCCCCCCCCCCCAAGCTCCTTGCCGGCCCCCGGCATTCCAGGGCCGCC
>NW_009952533.1:2370845-2387932 GCF_000747805.2 Chaetura pelagica | reverse complement strand
AGGGAGGGCTCTGCGGCGCGCGTCACTCCGCGCTGGCCACGCCCCCAAGGCCACGCCCCCCCCGCCCTTAAAGGAGCCGGGCCCGGGGAGCGCCCGGCACTGGAGGGGTTGCTCGGCCGCCATTTTGGCGCGGGCGTTGGTTGCGCCAGGCTGGCCTTCGCCTCAGGAGCCCAGAGCCGGGGCCCAGAGCCCCATCCGCTCGGCCCTGTGGCGAGGAGAGTGTCCCAGGCAGGGGGATCTGCCCTGTCTTGGAAAACTGAGGTAGGCATTGGAAATGGAACTCAGGTCTGTGTGCCCAAAACAAATACGGGGATAGCTCCAGGGACAGACGGAGGCTCAGACCTTCAATTCCTCTTCTTGGCCCTCCCACCACCGCTCGCCCCTTACTGAAAAACTGCCCAGTTTGCACCTACGTATTCCCAGAAGTGCTCTCATTGCCTTTCCTGGAAAAAAAGAGGTCTCAAAACCTGAGAATCTCATCTGTGGTCACCCCGTTTTTTATGGGTGTCATTTCAAGTGTGAAAGACTGAAACTCTACAAACGTACAGGCTGGAAAAGCTCCCTAAGTATTTATTTACTTCTGGAAAGTACATGTCATTTTCACACAGCGATGTGACATCTTTCTGATGCAGCATGTGACAGCGTGCTGCACAATTTTGTTTCACTGGAGAGACTAAAAAGCACTAAACCACTAAGCTAGATCTGCTTCCCTGTCAAGAATCCCTGTTGTCTCCCTGTTTGTTATTGTTTCAATTGTTTGTTTCACAACTGGAATTTCCTAGTCAAGATGACAGATGCTATTTCTTTCCAAAAACCTTCAGAAGCAAGAGAAGCTATAGTTAAATAGCATTGCTTGTAACCCAGCTACTGCTTATTGGTACAAGCAATACATCTCATTTTCCTTGCTAGTACGATCAGAAAGGCAGACCGAGTCCAGTCTCATCTGCAGGAGCCAGGGAGACAAATCAACTCGGGTTTCTGCTCTGCTGTTTCAAGCACTGTTACAAAACCAGTTCTCTGTGATTCAAGGTATTGCAGCACTACCTGAGGCTAACGCCTGACTGAAGACAAACCTTGGGCCAAGAGATTATATGCAAATACTTTTGTGTAGCTATGCAACATTACAAAGCCAGGCCCTGAAAAAATTGTGCAACCTTGCAGCAGGGGGACAAGCCATCGCTGTAGAAGCGCTGGCAAGTCTCACATCTCAGCAGTATAAATCAGCCTGTACACAGCTTCATGCTGCCACTGCAGTGTTGTTTCTGGCAACCAACCTAGCTGGTTTCAGGCTGCAGTCAGGAACGCAGACACCTGTAGACATTCATTATAGACACAACTAAGTGCCACTGGACTTTTTATGTGCTTTGTCAAGAGTTTAGACTATAAAAAGTTGGAGATGAAGTTGCAAGTAGAACAAGCCAAACACAGTATTTCATAAAAATCTTGTTTGCATGCTTCAGTGTCATACTGATTGCCCAGTTTGCAAGTGTGAACAAAATTTAATCAAGTCAGATTAGCTGCAAACTTGCCTGAGCGTATTCTCCCCAGTCATCTACCATTACTTTAGCGATCTTGGAATTGGTGTTGTATGTCTTTCCCATTTTTGGCCTGTTGATCACATCTGATTCTTTAGCAGCTAAAAAAATGCACATACTAACCCAAGGAGTGAAACTTAATGCTTACTTCTCAATGTTTTTGATGGATGGGACAAAGAGAAAAGTGAATTTTTGTATTTCATAATGTTGATAAAAAGTCAACTCCTTTGCTGTCTTGACTTGTGCTTTGAAATACCATAAAAACAGATCAACGGGCAAGGAACAGGTTTTCCTTTTACTGTGATTCATGTAGAAGCTGTAGCCGGCTGATGTGTACACATACTTACAATGGACTGCTGACAGAGAAACGGATGTTAACAAAATATGTTAAAGTACACACCCTAATTAAAAATTCATGGTGTGTAACATTTTGTATGAATAAAACAGATTGCAAATATTTAACAAGAGGCAAGTATTTTCATGGTTTCACTTCTTGAATGAAATGAAAAGAGTGCTCTTTAGTTCCTTGAAAACAGATTAATTTAGTACATGCTTAGTCATGAAAACATCAAAATAATTTCTTAAAAGTATTGTTTGTATATTAAAAATAATAAAAAGATGCTGTGCAGGCAATGAGAATTATATAATGAACGCTGCACAAACAGATCACTCTCTATTTTATTAAAATCCTCAAGTCTCTGGAACATGGAGATTAAAGATGTACTTCATTTTGTCATCAAGAACTAGCACAAAGGCTCCTCCTGTTCCCTAACAGATGTTGGAGAACGCTCCACAGAAGAAAGCATGAAGCCCCTCTTGCTCATACATTTTGATAAAACAGTCACCTGTTCCTTTATACTGATGTTTAGTCTCCCTGCCCTGCACACAAATGATAAGGACAAATCATTACTGCACAGAGAAAGAAACTTTCAACAGAAACAGCAGCATTTGTCTTTCTTTAGTTAAGAACACTAAGGAACTTTTTCCTAGTGTTTCACTTACTGCAAAGGAGTGATCTTTTAA
The DNA here is from genome assembly GCF_000747805.2 of Chaetura pelagica. Lineage (NCBI taxonomy): Eukaryota > Metazoa > Chordata > Aves > Apodiformes > Apodidae > Chaetura > Chaetura pelagica. Next base: position 2,385,374 of record NW_009952533.1, on the reverse strand, counting down.
CTAATAAATATTTATCTGATGTAATGCTCCCTTAGCTGGTTCCAATAGCTAAATTTAGAAAGGCTGTGATCCTTCTGATTCTTCTTTTAAGCTGTACTGGGCACGTAGAAGGCTTAGGAATTAAATGAGGTCACTCCAGTCCTAAGGGTGCTCTGAATTGTTTCAATGCTATTAAAAATTCCACAGCTCCTTTCCTCCCCCCCCTTCTTTATTACCACTGCAATATTTTTCTACCAAGCAGATTTCAGTTCATTAGCAATCAGGAGTCTTGTAAAAATGTTAAGGACTTGATGTTAATGTAAAAACATACAAAGGGCTACGAAGGAGTGCAGTCCAGCTTTCATGTAGCCCACCTTGTTTCTGAGCATTAATTTGCTTGACAAACAAAGCAAAAAGGAGGGTTTGTTATTGACCTCAGCACCACATACACTAAAACTTGCTTCAGTGGTTACAGGTGAAGGAAATAAAGGACAACAAGCAGTCTATGTTCACATGTACCCGTATCACCGATTCTGTACAAGTTGGAGCTGAAGTACTGAACTCTCCATGTTTTTCTAAGTGCAGTATGACTGAAAATCATGGGAACTCTTTTTAAGTTTTGAAAATTTCAACAGTGAGGTAGAGACAGCCCAGAGGAATGTTGAGTAGCTGTTCTCTGCACAGCAGAGCACCTGGGAAATGCTCTTGCCCACTTTTGAACTCAGCATAATGATGACAGCAAATCTCTCATACTCTTGGGTAACACCACAGCTCTGACAAAGCAGTGAACTGTCAAACAATTCCTGTTTTGGAACTGCAGTCTCTTCAGGATTTGAGGCCTGTATTAAAAACTGACGCTGTTTTTTGTCTTCACTAGCAAAAAACACATACACTTTTTTTGGAGAGATTAATCCAAAATCCCTCTCTTAATGTGCAATTTCTACAGAGGATGTTTTTTACTTAATGTTGAAGATTTAACTTAAATTAACTACATCTTAAGTCAAATCCACCTGCAATATCAAGATAAGGTTCCAGACTCTATCATGGCAGAAAGATGTTCTTGTCTGCTTTAGGCTTTTGTGATACACTCTGCTGCTAATAAAGTGATGCTTGAATTGAGACAGTGTTACATTTTATTACATGTTCTGTTAGAAGTCAAGGTATGAGATTACTATATTCCTGACCATAATAAATGCAGGGAATACATCTGTGCTAAATATTCACATAAGTATAAATAAGCATAGTAACATAGATAAAAAACTATGTTAAAAATATTTTAATTTGAATTGGCACAAATATAAGCAAAGTTATTACTGCTTACCTGACAGAGATCAACTTCAATGAAAGCAGCAACTGTACTGTGCTCATTATTTCAGAAAGTTCTCTCATCTGTCAAATATATTTTAACTGAAGAAAAAAAAGGGACTATATTTAACTCGGAGCTTCCTCTTGGATCAGAATAAGTGTCATGAAAAGAAATGTATAAAAATAATACAAATCAACTTTATTTGTACCTGAAGCTTCAAAACTACATGACTGAAACAAGGACAACAAAAGAAATGTATTCATGCATCCACAGCATATATACATCCTCTAATTTTCATCTTCTTTTGTGCTAGTAAGCCCACTACCTGATTTAGTTGGATTATATTTTTACTAATGTTTTTAATTATATTTTTTAATAATCTGGATACTGTTCTCTATCCCAGTGGTAAGACAATTAGCATAAATACAGGCAATTATTTGGTAAGGTCTGAAGAAGCACAGCACTTACAGTACTTACAAATAAAGACAGCATTAACTGTAGGCCTACTGCTGATAAAGCAGATAACGCAGAATCTGAAGACAGTGACATCATATTTGGTCTGAAATGAAGTCACTAGTGCTAATGGCTTGTGCCCACCCTAAGCTGCAAGGATTTCTCTTTAGAACAAATCACCAGAGGCATGCAGGCATTATCTAAGAATCTCAGTATTTTCTAGGTTTTTTTGAAAGCACCGAAGCAAGTTCTGTGCCAAATTTACTCTGATTTTCTTTTGACTTTCTGGAACACTAAGAGAAAAGAAGATACTCCTGGGAAAAAAAAATCCAGATACACTTTTTTGGAACTAACAACTCCTTTGTATTATCAAATGGCAAAACTTCCTCAGGGATGCATGGAACAAGGTCCTGATTTTTCACAAGCATTTTCATGGGTTTTATTTACTGTTTGAGGATGAACTTCATAGCAGGAATTAATATTATTAAATGTACTTGAAATGCTACTAAACTACCTAGTAAAATTGCTTAATAGCTAGCAACAAGATCCAACATTAATTGCTAATAATACACTGTCATACCCATTGCATGCTGAGAAATAATTCTCTGTTTGTATTGAGCTTTGAAGATTACTGATTCTACCTTACGCCTGAAAAACAGCTGTGTGCCATAAAGATTATTTTTCTAACTGCATTAGCTGGGCTAATAAAGGATATTAGTCTACCCCCAAACCTGTCTTACTCTAATTATCTAGCTTCTGAACAGGAAAGAGAAAACAGATTCTGTCTTTCCGCTAAAAGCTCTCACCAAGCCCTGAACTGAACACACTTTTACCAGGCTTCCAAAATACTATTATTTAATTTTTCTTCTTGTCTTTCTGGAAGTTTCTTTTCTTTTTTTTTTTTTTTTTTTTTTTTTCCCTGAACAGAGTCTCACCTGCTGTAAGGCTATACAGTCCTTCATTTAGTACATCAAACTTCAAAAATTAGTAATTTCCAGAAAAGGATACCAAGCTAGACCATACCTGTATCATCATGTGTCTCCTGACAGTATCAGAAGGGTAAGACAGCATTGCTGAGCAAGAAGTCAAAATTTCAGCAATGAAAAAAGGGAAGACTGAATGAGATTTGCTTTGGATTTGGTAATAATCCCTGCAAAATAAAATAAAAAATGGAAGCCTGTACAAACTATGTAAAATGTATGTCAAATCCAGCAGATACGAAGTATAATTTTGATCATTTGTTGTTAATCCTACTGTAAAATTACTTGACCCTTCAGTAATATACTCTGTTGAGCACACACAACTATAAAGATCAAGGTTGTAGCACCCTCATTAGTTCATAGTAAATATTTAAACATCATTATAAGGATTTAAAATGTGTGCATTTTTGTTTGCAAAAGTTACCTCAATGGTGCCATAACATCCCAAATAGGAGGCTTGGTATAAAATGATTCCCTGTACTGAAACACCAAAACCTTGGTACAGGCCAGGAAGCCCATCTATCTTTGCAGGTGTAATAATACAGGCACCAAAGGCCCTGGAACTGTCACTCAGCAGCACCTAATCTCAAAAATTACATGCATCATTATGCTTTACAGAAGCCCTTCTCTTTTGTACAAGCTACTCTGCATGACTGAAACATGTGACATTATCAATACTGTATGAAAAACATAGATCCTCCATCTGTGAACAGAGCATAAAGAAGAAATCAAGACACATGGATGAATGAAGGTAGTTTATTGAGCCAGAGTGTGGTATCCAGTTGCTGAAACACTTTCAGGTGTAACTACCATTACAACTTTGTCCTCATTCAGCAGAATTCTCTTTTCTGCTCTCTGGAATTAATTTTTATTACATAATGCCACGCTTTCACTTCCTCCCCACACGTTATTCAGATTTATTCCAAGTGTTATGTGTTTCAGCTATTCCCTATCGTGGAACACTAGGCACAAGCTGTGACAAAGTTAAAAAATCTGCTTATTCTATCTGTAGATTTTTCATCTGTTTTCACATTTCACAGGTAAATACACCCAAGCTCTTAGGATTCTCTACAGGTGCAAACAGAGCAAGCAATAAACTGGTCTTTGAAGGAAGAACTTCAAACTCTACTTCTTACACTGAAGGTATCATGAACATATTAATTCAGCCTAAGAAAGGGCACAGAAAGCAATAGGTGAAATCAAGCAGCCAATTCCTAGGACAATCCTGCACAGCACAGGCAGTAACTAGAGTTAACTGGTCCCATTACAGGCAGATCAGGAAAGCCAACAACACAGAAAACAGATTTTTTTCCTACCTGCTGCAAAACATTTGGACACTGGAAATTAATTTTATCTATTTGAATGAATGAAATTTACATCTGAGACATATACTACCCAAAATCTTTTGTGACTCAGATAGCAGTTAACATTATTCTTATCTATGATCATCCAGTCCTCCAGAACAATTGGCCTTTGGATCTCCCTCATACAACAACTGTGCATCAACCCTCCATGATGGGGGAATGGGAAATAGAAAAATGAACACACTTCCTTTCAGTGCAGCCCATACTGCTCAAACCAAGACAACCAGAGGAAAAAGCTAATCACACTAGAAGAAACATTTTGCGTAATATTTTTAGATAATTACATGGGATATAGTGCTGTTGACTTAAACAGCCTCCCAGGTACATCTTGTGTATTAAATGCAGACCATATCCATGGTACCCAGAATCACCTTCTACTTGCTGGTTCAGGAACAGCAACACTGCAGCTGTAGGGGAATGGAGCCCAGTATAGCTTTATCTGCCTTACTATGTATCAGTTGCACAGAAGGCTGTGCAACCTGCCATAGTTCATACTGCTGAATAAACAGTTGCTAGTTGTAAAAGCATCAGGAGAAGGGGCAGCTGCAACCTGAAGATGCTTGTGTATGCCATTATTATCTTCAAAATGAAGCGTTTAGCGTGGAGATGCAGCCTGACTTTAACAGAAATGTCTTACCACTTCACCATCTAACTGCTTTAGTAACTGTTACTTTTTTTAAAAACAGATATTCCAACTAAGCAAAAACTATCGCCTGTAACCATGTTGTTTTCCTCATTTCCTATCCTGCACCAAACACACAAGAAAGTATCCAAAGACCCTGAGCTTCTACAAGGGATATGCTACTTCGCTAAATACTGTACTAATCTTGAGTGCTATTCATGGAATGCTTCTAAAATTTTGAGTCACAAGCTCATACACATGTAGGCCATCTGGAAACACTTGTAGGAGACAGAAAGGAGATTGGAAGAACTATAAACATAATTATTTACATCATGCATGTTTTACTTTTTCCACTGTAAGAAAGAAAATGGCAACCTTAAACTCCTTACATACAAAGTGGCTGTAATCAAAAAAGGACTGCTTAAGAATTTGCATGCAGTACAGGATTAATCAAACTTTAATAACTGACAGCATTCCTCCTGGCCAGTACCAGCAGATAAGTCTGTGGGAATAAGTTTCTGGCACTGCAGTAAAAAACTGTCAGTGAGAGAAAGTACAGAACATTGGATTTTTTGTTTAAATTATCAAAACCTAACCAAAGAAATCCTAAAGCAGATAACCTAAGGCAGACAAAAATAAAGCAGATTTTCCAGTTATTTTCACATGAAACAAGTTAGATATGAAGAACATGTTTTCCGTTCTGCTGATATGAATGAATTTTATATATTTAATCAAATGCCAGTATCAACATTTAATTTTGGTCACAAGACCAAAATTTCTTGTAATTAATTCCATGGGTGTAGACCTCCATGTCTTTCAGGAATCTATCCAAGTTATGGGACTTCTCCCAAGAACACAGAATTGCAAGGCAAGGCAGCACAGCCCAAAAGTTTAATTGCCTTTTTGAACTATAACCTAAAACTGTTCCTTTTCTGGCAGATTGTACAAAACTAGGTTCTTAAAATGTTTTAACTATGATTAAGTACATTTCTAGCTTTTCCTGTAAGAAGAAAACAATTTTCAGTCTGAAGCATTACTTATCTACAGCAGTAATATGCACTTCACTGTGTCTAAATTTTTTTCTGACACTTAGGTACCACTGATGATCAAGAAAATAATGTGAAAAAAATTAAAATGAGAGACTCCTGCTTGAGGGACACAACTCAAGAACTTCACACATTAGAATAAGCAGCAGTAATTTCATGTGTGTGAAATTATTAATAAAGGTTTCTGAAACTAGAGTACATGTTAATGCCCTCTTAACTGTGAGAGTGTAATTTGGGCTTTTGACAAAACCCAGAAACATAGGTGTCCGAGTCCAAGATTTTTAGTATCTACCTTAATAATTGCATCAATTAACTCCAAAATAATTACAAGTCTTGAAAAAATGTTGAAAATTCTGACTGCAGTTCTAAGCAGTTACTGACATGCACCTCACAAAATCATTAAAAGATCAAAAACCAGATTTCATCACCTTCAGTAATAAGCTACACAGTAAACCTTGGTTACTCTTCCTCCTTTAAGCTCATCACAAAATCTTAACAGTATACCACTGCTCATTAGCAACCATGCTGAGAGAAAAAACTGCCCAACTCTTGACCAGATCTAAATTGTTTATTAAAAAGAAGTAACATGCAAGAGATTATTTACCAGCTGATCAACTTTGGACATGAAAATCTGTTTGTATTTGTTCTTAAAAGCAAAGTTTAGAGCCTGTGTTGGGAAATACTCTATAATATTTGCTGAATTGCCATGCCAATAGCTGAAAAATCCAACAGAAAAAGAAAAGGATCTTTATAATTTGTAAATTTGATACTACAACAAGTATATTTTACAATATTCCTACTATACTTTCTACTTCTGTATGAGCCGTAACAAAAGGCCAAAAATGTTCCTTTTAATGTTCTTTATTTTTCAGGCATTTGGTATGGGAAATCTGTGTTTACTCTGACACCAACAGACATACATTCAGTGTCAGCACCAGAAAATCTAGAACTTTAGTGAAATATCCATAATGCTGACAAATAGGTAAGATTTTCAACTTCCTTACTTCATATGTTTCTAAGACTAGGGAGAGCTATGTAAACTGCCGTCTGGAAACAGAAGAAGGTTTCATGGAACTGTAGAAATTGTTGTCCTGAAGTGGGCTGCCTGTGCATTTTTGCTTCTGTAGGGGGTGCTCAGATTCCATATTAAAGCCATGACAATCGGCTTATAAAGTATCAGAAACTTGGTAGCACTTTTGTAATTACATTTTTCTAAATTTAAAAAAAGCATTCCCCTGGACACCAAGATAAATGCATAAGAAACTAAATGGAACTGAGGAGGTAGTGCAGGAGCAAATCCTACGTAGATCATGAGAAAGAAAATAACTTATGTCCACAGAGACTGGACTGGCTGTTAGACTTTGCTACGCAGTGACAGGCAGCAAAGTTATTGCTGTAGCATGTAGCCATGCTCTTCATTCAAACATTTTTGTTTTCGTGTTACCATAGATGAAGGCAAAGACACCTTACAGACACAGAAAACTCAAAACTGGGTTTTAATTTCTTAGTCTGATCTTGCTTTTCTATACATTAACATGAGGATGCCAATTAAATGCTAATTTTGTAAAACAATGAAAGGAAAACATTAAGGATATTTTATACAGTCCACAACTACCAACGAGCATGGCTTTGCTATTACCAAGTAAACAAAAAAATCCAGCAGGGACATACCCAGCAGCAACCCCATCCTCACCATCTCCTCTACCATCATGCTCCTTTGACTGCCTGTGGCCCATGATGGATGCTCCAGCATGGTCACTTCAAAGGCATATCTAAAAGCTTTTGTTTTTACGAGAGAGAGCCTTTAAAAGACTGAAACTGGAGACAAACATCAGCAAAATTATTATTTTTCCATACAGAGACATACTTACATGCACACACTCATATAAAAGTTCTGTAAAAGCTGTTAAACCTGCTAAAAGCAGTGCAGCAAAGACTGCTTCCTTGTTTATGCTCCTTCCACCTACAAGGTGAAATAATAGTCAAACCCAACATATTTCAGACTTTTAAAAAGTTGCTGTTCAAGTGTCATCCTTATTATTACATGTTCTTATTTTTCAAACAGTAAATCTCACATCACTTGACTTACAGATGGGGAACAGGTCTAAAGCACTATTGATAAAACTCAGTTTTGTATGTATCAAACTGAAATACTGTTTCTCATTTTCTAGGACCCACATATTCTAGACATGGCTGAATAACAAAACGTGCAATCATATGCTTAAACTTCAGGCCTAAGACTGTTATTGCTTGACATTAAAGCAATTCAGGACAGGCTACCAATCACTCTGTGAGACTAGGCAGTTATAAGCATTTGATTGACTATTTTAGAACTACTCTAAACATTGTAATTTACTAGTGAAAACAAGATCTAAAGATTTGATCATGAGAGCCTATGGAACTGAATTTATTTTCCTGAATACTTAAACTTTTTGATCCCATTGTTTAAAACGCAACTTTAGTCATGCGTTTTATGAAAAGCACTAATGAAAAGCAAACAGAAAGAGCAGAATGAAAAAAAGCACTGTTGACATGGAATATGATGATCTAAAAGTGCTGGCTGGGGGCAAAAAGATTTTAAATTAAACATTAGTTAAAAAAGCTCTAGGAGCAGCTTCTCTATAGATTACAAATATTTTATCAATTTGTAGGAAAGCTGTATTTTGTAGAATTCTGATTTTCCAAACATCTTGCCTTCTATTGCCTTCTATGGATGTAACCTAACACTTCTTGTAATATGCAGCTGTAAATTGTGGCAGATCTAGCTAAACAAATACTGTTTAAATAAATGAAAGAGAAAAGTAAACAAACCAGAATAACACTTTATTGGTCTTTGACAAATATACATTTTTTTATTATGAAATTATGAATATAATGTAAAATTAACCAAGTCCATAGGTCTTAAAATCAGCATGCCTCTGCCCCCATCTTCGTTTGTGCCTTCAAAATTGTGTTTTAACCAATACAATATAGTTAAAACTCATGAAGTAAAATACCAACCACACTGTAGTCTTCCAGTGTGCAAGAGACCATACTGGCAAAAATTAGAAGCCATTAGTTTTGTGTGGCTAAATGCCACGAATTAGCTGAAAAATTTATTTCCATTTTGATTAACACAAAGTTACTGAAAACATACAGGATTTTTCATGCCCTTAGAGGTGCAAAATTTAAACTAATTGGAAAACTATTTTTTTTTACCTCCATCACTACCAAATATTCAGAGAGTACTTTGAGGATATCAGCTTGTTATTTTACATTGCATATTACACACTGAAAAGCAGTGAATGTACAAATTTGGTGATGTTTTCATATAATGAAGTTATGGTCAAAATAAATAATTTGACAGTATATAAAAATAAGAAACTTGGTTCTCTGACATGTTCTTTAAGTATTCAATTCATGAGATCATTAGAATAATCACTGAAGTTTTACCTGTGTTATACCACAAGGTAATTTAAATTTTTTTTTAATGCATTTCAAATGTAGGCCATGGGAGGGCACCACAGTTAACTTTTCTTTATATTGAAGTACTTTTGAGATGGCAACACCCCGCAGGCGGGCTGAATGTTCAGGAAGCTCATCTATGTAGCTAAGCCGAAGGACAGCTTAAAGGCCAGTTCAACAGCAGCTTCTGTGACTGAATCATGAAAGCACACGTAACACTCCTGAGGTTTTGGATGCAGAATAAGTCTCCTGGGAAAAATAAAATAAAATAAAATTATCATAGGTGGTAGCTTTTTCTCCTCAACTATTCGATATATTTGGGTGGCTGAGGTTGCAGTGAGGTATTAAAAACTGCTGTGTAAGACAGCTAGCAAGTTTCTGTGGCTCTCCTGCATGTTTCTTTTTTTCTATACATTAGATTTTTCAATCAAGTTACTCTCTGCTCAGTTTCCTCAAGACTGTGTGTGGAAAAAATTGTTCAGGTTTCCAGGATACGTTTGTATAGCACTGGTGTGTTTGCAGAAATCCAAGTTTCCAGGCTACAAGCTGCAATTAAGGTACTTGGAAACAAGCCTCAGTATTCACATATTTACTAATCTTTAAATTTAATACATCTGGTTAGGTACATTCCCATGTGTCAATCTAAGAAACTCTATTACGGAAAGAGCTGAAATAGGAAAGCTGTTAATACCTGTGCATAACTGTGTGTAGCATTATGCATAGCATGTAGCTCTGCAAATACTAAAGGGCTGCGCCCGATGTAACACATTGTTTGATAACCAACATATTTCAGACTTTTAAAAAGTTGCTGTTCAAGTGTCATCCTTATTATTACATGTTCTTATTTTTCAAACAGTAAATCTCACATCACTTGACTTACAGATGGGGAACAGGTCTAAAGCACTATTGATAAAACTCAGTTTTGTATGTATCAAACTGAAATACTGTTTCTCATTTTCTAGGACCCACATATTCTAGACATGGCTGAATAACAAAACGTGCAATCATATGCTTAAACTTCAGGCCTAAGACTGTTATTGCTTGACATTAAAGCAATTCAGGACAGGCTACCAATCACTCTGTGAGACTAGGCAGTTATAAGCATTTGATTGACTATTTTAGAACTACTCTAAACATTGTAATTTACTAGTGAAAACAAGATCTAAAGATTTGATCATGAGAGCCTATGGAACTGAATTTATTTTCCTGAATACTTAAACTTTTTGATCCCATTGTTTAAAACGCAACTTTAGTCATGCGTTTTATGAAAAGCACTAATGAAAAGCAAACAGAAAGAGCAGAATGAAAAAAAGCACTGTTGACATGGAATATGATGATCTAAAAGTGCTGGCTGGGGGCAAAAAGATTTTAAATTAAACATTAGTTAAAAAAGCTCTAGGAGCAGCTTCTCTGTAGATTACAAATATTTTATCAATTTGTAGGAAAGCTGTATTTTGTAGAATTCTGATTTTCCAAACATCTTGCCTTCTATTGCCTTCTATGGATGTAACCTAACACTTCTTGTAATATGCAGCTGTAAATTGTGGCAGATCTAGCTAAACAAATACTGTTTAAATAAATGAAAGAGAAAAGTAAACAAACCAGAATAACACTTTATTGGTCTTTGACAAATATACATTTTTTTATTATGAAATTATGAATATAATGTAAAATTAACCAAGTCCATAGGTCTTAAAATCAGCATGCCTCTGCCCCCATCTTCGTTTGTGCCTTCAAAATTGTGTTTTAACCAATACAATATAGTTAAAACTCATGAAGTAAAATACCAACCACACTGTAGTCTTCCAGTGTGCAAGAGACCATACTGGCAAAAATTAGAAGCCATTAGTTTTGTGTGGCTAAATGCCACGAATTAGCTGAAAAATTTATTTCCATTTTGATTAACACAAAGTTACTGAAAACATACAGGATTTTTCGTGCCCTTAGAGGTGCAAAATTTAAACTAATTGGAAAACTATTTTTTTTTACCTCCATCACTACCAAATATTCAGAGAGTACTTTGAGGATATCAGCTTGTTATTTTACATTGCATATTACACACTGAAAAGCAGTGAATGTACAAATTTGGTGATGTTTTCATATAATGAAGTTATGGTCAAAATAAATAATTTGACAGTATATAAAAATAAGAAACTTGGTTCTCTGACATGTTCTTTAAGTATTCAATTCATGAGATCATTAGAATAATCACTGAAGTTTTACCTGTGTTATACCACAAGGTAATTTTAATTTTTTTTTAATGCATTTCAAATGTAGGCCATGGGAGGGCACCACAGTTAACTTTTCTTTATATTGAAGTACTTTTGAGATGGCAACACCCCGCAGGCGGGCTGAATGTTCAGGAAGCTCATCTATGTAGCTAAGCCGAAGGACAGCTTAAAGGCCAGTTCAACAGCAGCTTCTGTGACTGAATCATGAAAGCACACGTAACACTCCTGAGGTTTTGGATGCAGAATAAGTCTCCTGGGAAAAATAAAATAAAATAAAATTATCATAGGTGGTAGCTTTTTCTCCTCAACTATTCGATATATTTGGGTGGCTGAGGTTGCAGTGAGGTATTAAAAACTGCTGTGTAAGACAGCTAGCAAGTTTCTGTGGCTCTCCTGCATGTTTCTTTTTTTCTATACATTAGATTTTTCAATCAAGTTACTCTCTGCTCAGTTTCCTCAAGACTGTGTGTGGAAAAACTTGTTCAGGTTTCCAGGATACGTTTGTATAGCACTGGTGTGTTTGCAGAAATCCAAGTTTCCAGGCTACAAGCTGCAATTAAGGTACTTGGAAACAAGCCTCAGTATTCACATATTTACTAATCTTTAAATTTAATACATCTGGTTAGGTACATTCCCATGTGTCAATCTAAGAAGCTCTATTATGGAAAGAGCTGAAATAGGAAAGCTGTTAATACCTGTGCATAACTGTGTGTAGCATTATGCATAGCATGTAGCTCTGCAAATACTAAAGGGCTGCGCCCGATGTAACACATTGTTTGATAACGCAGAGACTGAAAAATTACTTTTTACAAGGTATCAACAGCAGTGTAGACATGTTTAAATTACAGAGTTCAGTTTTTCCAACCCCAGACATAGCACACAAACTGCAGTTGTGTACAATCATGGTCAGAAGTAATGGCTTTTCTTTTTTCTTCGTAAACTTCTGACTTGAAGGCAAACAGGTTGAACAACAGTCCTGTTAGATATTTTCTAAATTATTATTCCTGGCCAATATAATGACCAGTGGATGATGTTTCCTCTCATTATATTAGAAAAAAAAGCTCTTAGGCCACATTCAGAAATGTGTTTTGTTGTTTTCTGGCTTCGCTATTGCACAATAATTGAGCTCGTAAAAAATTTTAACAAGTAATTAATCAATCATAATAATTTATCTTCCTTTCTTCCCTTGGCTACATTGAATTTGTTTTCCAAAAAGTGAAAGCACAGCTTCCACTTAACTGGGCATTTGTATTTTTCTTTCTATTTTATTTAGCTGGAATACCAGAAGATTTACTAGTAGTAGTAAAGAAACATGGTCTTGACTGGCTACTCCTAATATGACTGCCAACTGCAGCTAAAATGTAGACAGCACAAAATACAGTAGATGGAGGGAAGAATAACATATGAGAAGCAGTAGCTACAGAGCAGGGCTTACTGGCCTGGACTTAAACAATTACAAGATCTGACACATTCAGAAATGTGAAAAATTATGCATAGTATGTCATTACACCTAATTTTAACTACTTGAAAAAAAATATTATTTTCATATTTAATACATAGAGCAGTATGCTGTTCTGTCATTCAAATAAGGCTTAGCTATGTAGAAATAAGTATATGCATCATTAAGAAAATCACCTAAGAATAAGTTTAAATAACAACACAAATCTATTTACAATAATGGAGACCTTTGATAGCAAACTGAGGAAGGAAAACTCCTTTACCAAAGTATCCCAAATAGACTGGTAGGTTGATTTGATCTTCCCAATAAAAAACGAACAACTACAATTGTTCGCCTTGTTTCTTTGTATCACAAAATCTTTTGTCTTTAAACTCACCCCACAACCCAGTAACTCATTGTTGGTGGTGGTTTCTTCTGATCAGTCCAGTTATCAGGGGAGCACTCAAACAAAACTCCATGTTCTGTTATCATATCTAGGTCCTCAGCTGCCTTACTAAATTCTGAAATCCCACTGCCTGCTTTTTTCTTTTGCTGTAAAACAATGGGAGAAATACTAGTATAGAATTAAATATTTTTACATAAACACTAGCAAATATAACTCTATAATTTCTTTAGTAATCTCTGATTAATGATACTGTTGTCAAAAAGCCAAGATACAGAAGATAAAACTAACTTCCTTATGTGTTTCTTTTCTGAACAGTTTTGTTACTTTGGCGTCACAGGCTTTTCTACTGTTAAACAACTTGGAGGTAGACACATGCTTCCTTTTTTGATTCTTTAATTTTTCCTTCCAGCTGAACACTATTTCTCTAGTAAGACATCTGAGATAATACAGCTTCTTTTAAAAAGTGTGTTACAACAGTTAAAGCTCTCATCTTCCTTTCTCTGCATGCCTCCCTAATTAAGTTCTTACAGTTCTGATAGTAAAAGTCTATTGAGTAAACTTGGCCAGCCAGAATTTCTTTTTATAAACAAATAGTTGAAGCACTTTGCTCAGAGCATCTTTTTCTCTTCTTTAGTATAGCTGCGTACATGTATAGGAAATAAATATTATTTTCATTTTTTTCAGTTTTGTGTAAAGTTTTTGAATAAACCTTGCAAAAGTTCCAGTTGTTTCTAACTGAACCCATAGCTCTTTGGCGAGGATGAAACCGCATGCACATCAACTTATCTCTTTGTTCTGTCTCTGTGCTCAACAACTGTGTGAGTCTAATCAAGTCATAGTATCTTTCAGGAGAAATGTAAGGGGAAAGAGACCAGAACAAACATGGAAATAAACACAAGAAGAATTTTGAAAGAGATTGTCACTAGTTTAACTCTTCTCCCACTGAAGTCCAAGGAACTTTATTACTCTTCTATAAATATCTACATAATAATGAAAATACAAACTTTAAATTTTTTTTAATTACTATTTCTTAACCATGAAAAATGAGATGTGATTATGGAAACAGGAGTGGATATCCCTTTGAAACAAATCTGTCTTAAGAGAGTTGTTAAGCCAGGGCTTCTCTGGCTCTGCCAATGAAACTTCTGTTCCAGTCAGTTGCTTCAAAGGTGAAAGAAAAGGTTTTATTAAAAAAAAAAAAAATCTCAAGGAACTTCTGTCTGCCCTATGCAGAAACAGAAACCACATATTTCAATTTCC
>NW_009952533.1:2362158-2370771 GCF_000747805.2 Chaetura pelagica | reverse complement strand
CCCTACAGTATTGAACACAAAGAGTTTGAAGATCTAGAGGATAAAAGATATTCAAAACATGACAACTATCTTACTTACTCGAAAATGATAGAAGAAAAAGTGAAATGCACCTTTGCATTTAAGAAACAAAACAGCTAATATTTGCCTGAGAAAATATTTTAAATTTCTCTAAACATGCTTTGGATTAAATTAACTAACTGAATCACTACTAGATCATAATGTGGAATAAATTTCACGATAGACAACCCTTCCTCTATCTTTCTGTAGCACCTAAAATTGTTTCAAACCCTGCTCTTGCTAATACTGCTACTTTTTCAGCTACTGCTGGAAAAAACTTAAGAAATATATTAGTACTCAGTCTAATAATCTCCACCAAAAAAATGGGATCCTTATAATGCAATTTCCAAGGTAACATATTTATATATTTGCTTATCTTACTCTATGCTGTTCATACTGAAAATATTCAAGAACAATCATGTATTAAGAGGGCATATTTAATACAAGTATGAGGATCTGTAGTTCCTTATGCATGAAAACTTGTTTTCTTACGATTTTATTTGAGAGTAAGAAAAATACTAAGGTGATGAAGCAAATGAGGCCAGGGCTGCTTATTACATAGGGACATACATTTCAGAGTTCAAGATTACAGAGCTTATTTTTGATAAATTTAAAATGTATTCAAAATTTCTGTACACATATAAAAGTTAAATTTTGAATTTTCAACTCTCAAGAAATAAGGTAAGATTGTTGATCAAATCACAGTACTTTTGCATTATTGCTGCAATTCTCTGAATCCTAAACTATAACAGCATTTAGCTGATGCCAAAGAATAAGCAGCTCAATAGTACATTCCTATATTTGACTTTTTTGTTGTGCATTATGAACAAGGAAAACTTCTATTAATTCATTTACATTTTCTTCATGCTGTATTGCAACCTGCCAATTTCAGCATTCATTGTTGGAGCCAACATGCAAAAAATACCCCAAATTTCTGTAAGAGAAACTTTGTTCTGCAGCACATGCTCATCAATGATTTCTGATTTTCAGAGCAGAATCAAGCCAGCTGCTGCCTGCTCATGTTCTCATGTCTGAAGAAGCCAGAAAAGCACAGGCAGAGGAAGCTGTGGCCAAACCAGAATTTTTTACTTCCAAGTGTGAGTTTTTCATTTTTTATAAGCTACACCTCGTGTTTGAACGGTTTCTTTTCAGGTTTGTTTTTTTTTTTTAATGAACTATGGACTGTTTAACAGTAGTAAACAAAGGCAATTTTATGATAAGTATTTGTGTATTTTCTTTGCTTGCTTTTGGGTTTCTTCATCTCCCAACAGAAGTGCCCAAAATACATGCCTTGTTGCCAAAGTCATACTCAGCCAATTCCTAGTGCCATGAAATTGACAGAACAATCCACAAAATTTACCTATTTTTTTTTACACTTACAAATTCATGTATGATTTACACATCAGTCTAACCAGAAAGGACTTTGAGAAAAGGACATTGAGAAAAATTATGCTGCTATTTGCAAACTGTGTTCATTCAACTTGTATTGTTATTTCCCATTTCTCATTTAATTCACTTGGATTATCATGTGAGGATCTAAAAAGTACAACTGACATAGTATTCCACTTAGGTTTATAGTTAATTATTCCTTTTTTCCAACAGGACTAAATAGGTCACAAAATTACCAGACATGAAATGTTATCTTAAATTGCTTAATGTCAAGCAATATCGGCTGTGCAATTAACTAGCCAGACTTTCAGAAATGCAGTTTGCGTACTGAATATGAAATGTGGGTAGGCTGCACTGTCACTGCTCATACAACATAATGGGGGGCTTAAATTCCCTTTTGGTCCCAATCTGACATCCCCTCCCAGCATTACAGTGGTTAAAAAACACCCTTTTTTGCTACTTACAGTTCCTGAACACAGCACGTGAAACTTTTTCCTAAGTTACAAACTAATATGAAAATAAGGAAATACTATACTGGAGGCATTTTTGGTGGGAAAGAGCCCTAACTGCATGCATACTTGGTTGGAAGGTCAAAGAAAGAACCTGCCCATAACATAAAAAATACTAGAAATTTTAAAAACAACCACACACATACAAATACATGCCCCAGTGAACTACTTAAATAATTAAGTGAAAACAATCTCGAAAGACTGATTGAGAATGTAAATAGAAAATCAGAAAATAAAGCCTCTACTTCTTTTCTCATGGACCGCTGAAAAATGGAACGAATGGAAAGGCAGCAACGATAGAAATTCTCAATTAACTGAGGGTGGATTGAGCCACCAAGCCGTTCTACTTCTTTGTGAGTTGGAGTAATAAAGATTCCTTGCATAGTTTCCAAAGATAGATAGTGGAAGAGGGTATTTTCAGGACCAGATGTCAACCTTAAAAAAAATAGGAGAATTAATTTAATATTCAAATAATTCTGAAAGACATCTCAGTTAACAAACATATACTTTTGTTACTTAAGATGGATTAGTTTTCTGGTAACTACAACTGAGTACAAAAATACATACAGATATTCAAAAGGTGCCTATTTCTATACCAAGGAAATCCTGCTAATTGGACTGTTAGCACTCAATTTAAAATTTTGTACACTTACCTAGTGACATCAAGGAAGCACAAGGTACCTGTATGGCCCAAAAACTCTTTTATTTGAATTTTCAAGGTCATGTGTATGTGGGACATGCACATACATTCTACTGACATATTCTTGAGAAACAGTTGTATTTTCTAATGAAGCTCTCCATTTAAGTGCTTAAATTTTGAGAACTCTTGCTTAGCAAAGTTTTGCTTAGAATAAAACTATGCAGGAACTTCTGTGATCTGTGCATATTCAAAAAATGATCCACGGATAGATTATGAAACAATAAAAATAATGTCTTACTTTAGAGCATTAAGAAGTTCTGTATCTTTCTCCGAAAGATTCTTTTTGAGGTTTCCTAAATTAAATGGATTTGGTAGGGTATATTTTTTTCTAGTGACCTGAAAAACAAGCACATAGATGAACTAACAGAGAAAATGCAGCTAACAAAAGAACAAAATTAAACCAAAAAATCACCTACTTCAAAGAAAATAGGGCAGCAATTTTAAAAGGCCAAAAGAGTTGTATTAAGTTCCATAAGTTTGTTTTATAGCCTATTTTGGACTAGAATGGGGTAGAAACAGTGGTACAACTGTACAGCATTTTGTTCTCATAGTTTATTTTTACATCATTATTATTATAGGGATAGTCTCCAATTATTTCTGCTGATTACTAGTTAGCTGTGCACACTTTATTCACATTCACATTCATGTGAACAAACCAAATGGGAATGATAAAATAAAAAATGTGATGGCTCTGAGGGTCACCCAGGGGTTCCCAAGCCAATAGAACAATTTTCTATTTAATTCAGGGGGGCTCTTAAATTTATTCTTTTATAGCATGCTTTTTTTTTTAAAAAAAAGAAAGAAAAGTTACTTGAATTAATTTTTAAAAGAATTGCCACCTCCCCCAAGCCCACCGGAACCTTGTAAATTCTCCTTGTCTTTGCTCTCAGACCTGATCCACTACAGACTGTGGATTGCTGCTTTCATCCTCCACAGGACCTTCATTCCTGGGGCCTGGTCCTCCACTGTTTCTTGTAGGACTCGGCTTACGTGACATTAAGGAAGAGTCGCCAAACAGGGTCCTTTTGCTTGCTGGAGTCGTTACTGATTTGGAAGTATTTTGTAGCTTATTGGGGATGGGTGAGGTGGTCAAGTTCTCCAGTTTGTCACGTGTTGCAGAAAGGAACCAGTCAGCACATGCTAAAGGTGGAATGGAAGGAGAATCTAGCCTTTCCTCAATGCCAGCATCTATTCCTTCCAGCTGAAGTATAGTGGCTTTGACTTGATCTACATATATACAGTCTGGTCCTGGATTCCCAATAGCTTTTGAAGCACAGCCTCCTGCCTCTAGTAGGACACACAGCATGAAGTGTCTCTGTAAACATGGAGGTAGCAACATTAGCCTTTGGTTTAATATGCAGTATTAAATATGCTGTATATAATATGCTGTATTATATTTGTCTCATCTCATACGTGGGCAAAATACAGCACTAGGTTCAACACTGCTTCTTCATCTCCAGAGAAGTTGTTTATTTTTTCCTAATCAAATCATGTCCAAGGAGATCTTTCTGTTATTGTGTTATTTAAGTTAAACTTGCAACCATAAAAGCTATATAAACTCATTAGTTCTTTGCTTTAAAATAAGTCCAAATTTAAAAAAAGGCCAAACACATTTCTGAAATGAGTTGTGTGAATATATAAGATTGTAAAAGGAAAAACATTTTCAACTGAAGTGAAAACGCATAAAAATAATGCGCCACAATATAAAAAGGACATCAAGGTATTGGAAAGTGTCCAAAGGAGAGCTGTGAAGATTGTGAAGGGTGTGGTGAGATGTCTTATGAGGAACAGCTAAGGTCACTTGCATTATTTGGCTTGGAGAAGAGGAGGCTGAGGGGTGACCTTACTGCAGTCTGTGGCTTCCTCACAAGGGGAAGAGATGGGGCAGCTACTGATCTCTTCACTCCTGTGACCAATGACAGGACTCAGAGAAATGGCAGGAAGCTGAATCAGAGGAGATTTAGGTTAGATCAGGAAAAGGTTTTTTATCCAGAAAGTGGCTAAGCTGTGGAACAAGCTCCCCAAGGAAACAGTCACAGCACCAAGCCTGCCTGAGTTCAAGAAGTGTTTGGATGATGCTCTCAGGCACATGGTATGATTCTCGGGGTACCCTACACAGGGACAGGAGTTGGACTTGATGATCCTAAAGGGTCCCTTCCAACTCAGCGTATTCTATGATGGCATAATTTATACTTGTAAGCTCTACAAATATATTAAAAAATGTTGCTCTCTAATACATTCTACCCTCCAAAACAGCTACAATATGAGTATTTCATACAACTATTACATGAAAAGCATGTGAAGTGTTCATCTTTCTGAACAGTAGACATCACACAGCAGTAAAACAGCATCAGAAAACAGGCGTACTGCAAATGCTAACTTACCAAGCCAACTATCAGTAAAAAGTATCTTGCTTCAGGTTCTGTGTATCCTGTAAAACTTGAAATGTCACACGGCTGGACATGATGATGTGGAAATACTTCCCGCCATATCACTAACTGACCGATCTTCTGTTCTGCTGCCAGCGGTAACAGGCAATAGTGCCGACAATATAAACCTATATCCAGAAGATCTTCCTTTGGCAAGTGATTACCAATCAAGTAACCCTTTTTTAGACACAGAAAAATAAGAACATTCAGTGTAAAATATAGTCTCACTTGACTCTTACTCTCTCATTACTGTCTCTCTAATCCTTGGATCATATGCAGCAATATTCCCATGAGAAAGTTTCAAATGTGTATTTTATTCTTACAGACCACCTAGTACACAGCACTTCCTGACACCTATTTTCCTGATACCGTGTTACTAGAAATACATGCTTAAGGCAAGTATATGTTTTTCCATATTTCTGAGGTTCTGGAAGCAGTTACTTTGACTCGGGTAGATTTCCAGATGTCTGAGGTTCTGGAAGCAGTTACTTTGACTCGAGTAGATTTCATTTCCTAATCTTTAGGCCTTTATCACTAATATTACCTTGTAGAAGAGACAAGAACCCATGATCATATATAATCTTCTCATGTCATAGTAATCTTCAGACTGTGGAAAAAAACATTGCATAATTTTAAATTCAGAATATTTATTTTATTTACCAAGTGCAAGTGAACTAATTCTAGTCAACTTTAATCAGTATCTTAAATACTTTCATTTTTGACTGCTGCTTATTTTCAATGTGGCAGTTAATAATGAACAGTTACACAAAATACCAAGTTTTTAGCCTCCATTTTTTGTTTTCATCTAACTTCAGTTTTTTCTAACAACTTTTAGCTCAAAATATCAAATTTCCTGTTTAGTTCTTATCTGTCCATAAACTTTTTGTGCAGGATATGCAAATTCTCAGTTCTTAACAGCAAAGTAGCTGAAGCCTAACTCTTAACACCAGAGGCCCTCCTAGAGTAAAACTTCCAAGTGAAAGCAGTTTTTTCCGGTGTTTGACATTTTACCCAAAATATACACATTCACTGATCTTTTAATCCAGAAGCCCAGTGCTCTCTGGTTAGCAACACTATCCTTAGATGCATATAGTGTATTTTAAATTAAGTGGGTGCAATCAATTTCTTTGCAATAAACGACGACTTGGAAACACTGCTGTAAAAAATCATCCAGGTTGTTTAGTACAGGGATTCTTTTTTTCTAAATTCTTTACAAGCTGGCCTGTACATCTGCCTACTTTGTATTTTAGGTTTTAAGAATCTGCAAGTATCTTTTATAAATAAAAATATGTCGCAAATTATTATGCACAGTGAATGATAAATAAATTGCTCTCTTCTTCTTTAACAGTATTAAAAATATGCCTGACTTGTAAGTGCTTTCTGTAAACAGGACAAGTAAGTTCTCAGTGCTCCACAGAAGTTTTTGGGTTTATTCACAATTGCTTGGGAAGGAGACAGTTATCTACATGAAAAAAGAAACTAACAACAATCAGCCACTTTGAAATTCGAGTGTCCTTGTAGATACCCCATAGACTTAAAATTATAGTACATAATAGGTTTTCAGTGACTAATTCTACAGGATTTTAGTGTGATTATAATGTTAACCATGGAGAGAAAATCAGGATAAACAGAATGGGTAAAACTGAGCTATCTTAAAACAAGAACAGTATAGTATACCACTTGATTAAATTGGTTGAGTTTGGAATTAGTGCTTTTTTAATCTTCTGAATGACAGCAAGGCAAAGAGATATTGCGCAATGCAAGCAAAAAAAAATATGTTTACCAGCTCTGCAAAATCAGCTGCTTCCAGATCACTCAGTGCTGTGTCAATTTCTATCTGAAATATTTAAACAGTACATTTTAGTAGATATTTCTACCACATTAGCTTATAACAATAGCATAGTTCGCCCTATCTTGCCAGTCTCAAAAGATCAGGATTCCCAAGTACAAAGGGAATGGACAAAAATTTGTACATACTTTTCAGCAGTAATAGCAAATATCAATTCATCAGATTAATGTAAAAGTTGCTTGCTTGTGTGCCTGTTGAACACTCTGTTTGGTATAAAGGAGATGTCACTCTTACTTTCACTGGGCTTTAAAACAAGGGCTCTAGAGACTACCCCTTGAAGACTAGAGACAACTCTGAAATCTGGCATGCTATTGTATCCAACTGTGTTATTAGAAAAATCTTTTTCACAATGGATTCAGGTTTTGTCTGTATGGAAATTGCCAGAACTTTCTCACACATCATCTTTGTTCTACTGAACCTTTCTTATTTCTCGGTTGGTTAATGTGCGTTTTACTAAAAATACACTCCTTTAAAGAACATGGTACCAGCCACTGAAGTTTGTGACATAAATCTGCTACTTAATGAAAAGAACCTAAACCTCATAATTACAAACTTCTTGGACTGTATTAACAGGCTGCCCCTAATTGAAATACAGCCAGTTTTTGAAACAGTGAAACACCAGCAAGGCTGTTGGCAGTCGACAACTAACCGGTCTCTCATCTCTCCTCCAGTTAAAATTTAAATGGCTTTCTGTCCAACAAAGAATGGGCATTTTTTTGTTTATATTCCTTATGTATATAAACATCTTCACCAAAATGTAACCAGAAATTTCATCTTTGCAACAACAAACATTTTCTGGAAAACGTGGATGATCTAAGACAATTTTGGAAAGCAAAAAATTATCATAAACGACTTTGTTTTCTAAATCCCTTTAAAACCTACAATTTTACCAGAAAGAAACAACCTGCAAGCTAAACTAGAGAGCAGAGTGTAATACAGTGTCTCTACTGAAATTTAAGAGCAAAGAAAAAAGTATGGAACATTAAAAAAAAAAAATTCAAATCACCAAATAGTACAAGAAAAAAACTGTAATCTCCTGGATAGGAAAAAAACGTGAGACAACAGTTGGAGGTATGCTAAGTTGTATTTCAAATATATATTAAAATATATATTAAGTTGCTGACTGAATATATTCTACAAGCAACTACGTGTTGCATAAACATTTTATCTCCTTCAGTTATGGAGCGTGGATTTTGCGAGTGGACAGGTGTATTACAGGGCTATGCATGCACATTTTCCCCCTGGATAGTAGATCCAGCTCTGGCGTTATGACATTAGAGAAACTTTTCTGAGACACTCCATAAATATGTACTTCTATAGCTAGAACATATATACCAGGATGCTAATACATACATATTATAAAAGCAGAAGTCTGACTGAAATCATCGCAAACACCGTGGCCTCAAGCACATTTAGCAAAAAAAGTGTCTGGATACATCCTATGGGCTAAGGTGGAAAGAAATCATCAGCCTGCTACTAAAAACAAAGGAGGAGTCAATTCATATTATAGAGAAAGGAGAGAGAAGGCCACACCTGCAAACAGAAATTTGTTTGGTAACAAACAGCACTGTTTCATGGCTTGCAACGTAATGGCAACTTCTATTACTGGACAGTAGCAAATCTGAAATAATTCTGCAAACCCTGGCAAAAGTAAAGCTGAAAGAATAACCACTTCATCCC
>NW_009952533.1:2361414-2362119 GCF_000747805.2 Chaetura pelagica | reverse complement strand
TTTCCCTCCAAACACAATTACAAAAGGTATACACAAGGTCTTATCAAACACAAAAATCAGAAAACCAGGAAACTCCTAGTTAATATTATCCTCAAATAAAGGCCCTATAAATTAAAGAATATCCCATTGTAGAAGTAAAATCAGTTTTTGACTCGAGTATGATATACAATCAATTCTTCACATGATACGGAAAGTAATTCCCTAGTTGTGGAGTGAAAATACTTAAAAATCACAAAGGCAAAAATTAATCCCTAGATTCACTAATGTTCAAGAGGATGCAAAATGAAAATGCAACAGTAGCAATTGATATAATAACTCTAAAAGAAAGAAAGAGAGATGGATGCCACCCCAAGTTGCTACAAATTCAGAGAAAAAACCCTCATGATGCTTCATTTTTAGCCTTATTTTGCTATGAGGCTAAAAACCTAATTAAGAAACATCTACAGGATTAAAATCAGAATGATTAATAAAACCTAAAAGAGAATAACAAGCATTAATATTCATAAGATTACAGAAATCGGAAGGAAAAAAGCTAGGAAAGCTTTGTATAGTGTATGGATATTTATTTTGATTCTGTCACAGCCATTTATAACCCTCCTAAATTACAAGTTATGTATGAGCTTCTGGAGTAATATTTTCTACCTGGTAAAATACTTCAATGGTCAAAATCAAACATAAAGCTACGTACCAGGGGCTGCTTTCCCT
>NW_009952533.1:2331859-2361395 GCF_000747805.2 Chaetura pelagica | reverse complement strand
GCATGTGTGTGTAAATATATATTGCAAACAAAGATTAATTCCTATGTCATTGTGTTCTCTTCCTAGGTAAGTCTTAAGTCACCAAGATGCACTCACTATAGCCATCTGTTTTCTATGGGAATTATTGTGTAGTTCCCAACTCCAAAGAAAGGATCCTGTAGGAAAATGGGTGATCTGGGAAGGGCAAAGCACTTACGTAAATTATACAGTGACAAGAGACGACACCTGCATTAATTTTCTAGCCTCATATAAACAAGTTTTCTAGAGAGATCTGAAAATGACATTACCTTGATTTCCTGAGGCAGCGTCAGCCAGCGCAAGCCTGGGAGATTGTCTAAAAATACTGCACTGCAGGTATCATAGTGCTGAACACTTGGGCTGGTGTTTGACTTGAGCCTTGCAGGCTGAAGTGCACGCTGGAAGAACAGGTTGAAAAAATGATCCAGACGAGAAACATTTTCCACCTGGCAAAAAGCACTGAACAAACATGAACTCCAAGTTAGACTAACAGCGAGAAGATTCTAGCTTGTTTATGTAACTCTCTGTGCTATAGAAGTCTCTTTATAGTATGGTACTACATTTGCATTTTTTTAAAAACATGAATTTCAAACATGAAAAAACCCACTATGCTAATATCCAAGCAGCAGCCATAAACAAAGTAAAAACTAAAGCAGTATATTATAATAGATATCTGAGAGTGACTTAAAATAAGACAATGCTCAGCTTCATCCTTTTGGAAATTTAAGATTATTCTTTTTCTTTATTTTAGTAATTTAACTTTTTTTGGTGTATTACAGGTCTTTTTTCTTCAGAAGATACAAAAAAAACACCCTGCTATTCCAAATGGTTTCCTATACTTCTATGTGAAGAGAATACTTTACTCCTCAAACTCAAAGCTAAGCTTTGTCTGAGATGCATTTAAATAGCTGCAGGTATTAGAAATAAACATTGCTCCTTGTCATGAAGTGACATGAAAAAAGTTTTAAGAAAAAGATAGGCTTGATATTTCACAAGATTGTTTTTTCTGGAAACTTCTGTGCTGTCCAACACAGCAAAATGGATACAAATATTAGCCTTTTCTCTGTGGCATACACATTTCAACTCTGAATTGAATGCAAGCATAAGAATAGCATACCTTGGCAATTTTATTTAGGTTATAGTCAGACTTAAAATTTTCTGGGTCATTTCCAAATGCAGCGAAAGACAGTCACTCTGCCAAATAAAGCTGAAAACTCTAGAGTGTTTACACTGATTCATATATACATTTTACAGGCAGTGCTTTAACACAAAGGAGTGTTGCAAAGTGCTGTTGACATCCAGAGTGACTTAGATTATGTGAATGATTTAACCTAATCAAGGGCAAAGCTTTCTGAAGTAACAAAGGCTGTTTAAAAACTAGAATCTTACTAGTGTTAAGACTGAAACAAAAAAGGAAGAACAGAATCCTGGTTTATGGTACAAGTATAAAGGACCATCCAAAACATTTCCAAGTAAACATTACAATCAATGCTACTGTCTTTTTCAATGAGTATACATAAAATTTAAGTGACTGAAAATAAAATACTTTTGAAAGAACTCACTTGTCTAAAGAACCATACATAAATTTCAAGGTGCTGACAACATCTTCCATCATGTTCCTCAGCTGAGAAAGTGGCACACTAAAAAATAAAATTCAAATATACACCTATAACACATTTACTATGAATAAGCACAGGCATCTTCTGAAGAGTTCTATTCTTAACTAGGCATATACTGCAAACAAATTTAGTAGCCTCTAATCAGGACTTGACTTTACCAAACACTGAAAATTATTATTTTCTAGACTATGTGGATTTCTAATGAGAACTTACATCACAGGTATAGAAACTAGTAATGGTAAAAAAAAATTACATTGTAAGCTCTTCCTTTCTTACTTTTTTGATAGCCAAAGAGTACAACTTGAGGACATACAGCAGAAAAGGACAACGAAGCATTTAATCTGAAACTCACTTTTCTTCAGGAAGGCCAATTACAAGTAACTTGTCAGATTCTTTCCAGTAAACAACTTGAACCAGTTTTTCGCTTAAGAAAAGGGAGGAACTAGAAAAATTAAACAAGAAGTGCTCATTTTAAGACTATGAACTTAGAAAAGACCACCATTATAAGCTAAAATTATTTATGTGTGTTTCATATGCAAAGTCTTGCACTCATGCATAACCACAGACATGCAGCTGGGCTAAGTCATTATATTATTAGAGAACTCAAAGACCCTCTGACTTCCAGTCCAAACAGATCTCATCAGCAGTAACAATGTTTTCAAGTGTACAAATATAAAGGATAAACAACCCCTGTCCAAGTACCACGCTTATCTTTTGAATCACCTCTCTGGCATACACCTGCCTAGCTTTTAGCACAACTTAGAAAACAAATGCCACTTCAGGTCACAGTGAGGTAACTGGAGGTACTAACAAAGGTTCTGAATGCAGCAGTAACTCAGCAAATAATTTAAAAAGTCTCCACATGTTTTGAAAATGTTATTTAAACATATTACTTGAGTGATAAACACAAACTTGAACACTCATGATATCTCCTTGTATAGAAAATTGTTCCACAAAGTTCAGCAATCCCAGAAAGACAGAGAGAACTTTTATTTAAACCATTAAGTGGATTACAGCATGAAACAGAATTTCACCCAATGTTCACCAATGATTAGCCATAAACTATGCATTAGGCACTAGATGATCAGATTAAATATACTGGTTGCTACTAAGAACAAGTTCTGTAAGTATCTTTAACAATAAATTTATAGCCAATCCCCACCTTTCTTACCATGATGTCAGAAATTTTAAATAGCAAGGTAACACAGCTGCAAAGTGAAAAAGGGTAACTAGTTTAAATCTGGAAGACTCAATAATTTAATTTTTAGGATATGGCTCTGTGATTAACTTGCCTTACTGATTCACTCGTACTGAAAAATTGATGGTACTGAATAAAACAATACTGTCATGTATTTCAGCAGGTCACCAGACAACCTTTATCGTTGAGGTAACAAGAAGTGCTTTCCAAACAAAAAATGTTATATATTTATAATGCAGTTAACTACAAAGAGATAAACATCCACATCCCAAAAGATACACAGTACATGTGCAGACAACAGAAATTTACTCTTCTGACAAAAAAAAGCTTCACAGAGAGCTGGGAATTATCTATTTATTTTTTTTTAAGAGATAAGAAATTCCATAGAGACCAACAGAAGTGCTTTTATATTTTTAGAACTCAAAACTGGGAAACTGAGAAACTTAACAAGCAAGGTGAACCTGTATTACCACACATTTCTGCACTGGTTTTCAGATGATGTGGTACGTATAGCTCATTAAACAATGGATTGATTTGTCTTTTGGATACGTTTGGACATCTGGAGACATTAAAAAATGATTCTGCATAAATGCAGAAGCATTTAAGAGGAGTTGATATACTTCAGTCCTAACTAAGATGACATTGCATTAAAATACTAGCATATGCAAGAGGTCAAAAGCCTGTCTTTGATACCTGCTTCTAAAAGAGTCAATCCAGTTCCTTCTGATCACTAAATCAGTAACACGAGTTTCAGTAACTTACTAACTAGAAAGCTATAAGCATGTTTAAAGCAGCGTAAAAACTCCTAACTCATAATAACAGGATAACAAGAAGTCTGAGGAAAAAAACTAAACCTAATTAAAATAGACAAATTTAAAGTAACAAGTATTTGTTTTCTGGCAAGCCAAAATATTCAAAAGCACTTCAAGAACTCCTTTTAGGGAAAAATTTTTAAGTGGAAAACCCAACTTAAATATATTAAACAGACTTTTTGCCTTTTGAGGCATTTCTTGTTAGTGCCAGTGCTGTTCACTACTGCTTGGACTCTCTATTCTTGAGCTGGAAATCCCACTTCCATTTGGCTTTTTTATACCAATCCAGGTCTTGTGTCTGACACTCAAGGCACTGATGTGCAGAAGAAAATCTTGCCTGAGATCCCCCAAGAGATGTTATCTCATATATTAATTTTCAGTGGGAAGAAATGCAAAACTTAAAAGTGGTACCTCCTATCTCACTTCTAATTATTCCATCAGGAAATCATCTACCTTTAAATATTCAATGATCTCTTGACACATCTCCATCACTCGTATGCCACTCTAAAGGCTCAGGAATCATTTTTATTACACTTCTTACTAGAGCTCTGGTCTCTGGATACAAAAATCTTTCAGGTGAATGTTTTAAGAGGTCTAAGAAGAGATCTGAAAACAATTTAACTGAACTAAAAATCCTAGTAACTGACATCCCCAAATCAAAGTACATCCAGGCTAAGCAGTCCAACTTCAGGCATGCTATTCTAGGTAAAACATTACTGTCTTAACAGGTAGAGCCACTCTTTTTTTGTTGACAACTTGATGCATGACCCATTTGTGGTTTTCTGTACATGTGTATAAAATAAAAAAATAGCAATACATTACATTTCCATACTTTTACCTGATAATCTGGGTACCAGTAACACTTTCCAGTATGTCAGATAGTGTGAGAAATATTCCTCTCACACTTTTCAGTTTTTGGGAGGCTTCTGATATGGGATACTGATAAAGAATTTCTTGCTGTGAAGAAAGTTAGCTGTTAGTGGAACAAAGCAAAACCAAGAACAAAATTACAAAAAAAACCTCACAGAAAATAAGTAATTTTTTTTTTTTCCTGGTACCAACACAAAGGCTTTTAACAATACACTTTCACATAGTATCAAAACAAGCAGTGGTCTGCATGGACATACTGGAAAGTTGTAAAATTCACATAAATATTTCTGAGTTTTAACTTTTCTATTTTATAGAAAAGTAGGACTTACTTAGAATCATTATTATATAGAGAAACGGAAAATTACAACAGTAAAGCCACTGCATTTTACAGCTTAAAATATACTGTTAACAAATCCAATTCTAAGAGATAGCTACAGTTCTTTCAATATTTAAATTGTGACTTAAATAATCAGCAAACATTGCTTTACATGTATAGCACAAAATATAACTGAGTTATATATGCAAATAACATATACACCATGAATAATTTTATCACTAAACCTCACCATCTGTCAGCATACTCTTCAAGAAATGATCTTGAAACTGAAGATCAGTAGAGATCTTTGTGACAAGTATTTCTTTTACTCATCAGTTCTCTAAATGTTTTATGTGTTTAAAAAAAAGTATATTAATTATTTCAGCAACCATAACAATACAGTAATAATCCCACAGTAATGTGGGATTCCCCACATTTATTGCTTTCTGCCAAATCACGATGAGCCAGAAATAACGCATGTTATATTGAGAATATCCAATGCAAAGAGCATACTAAATTATCTTTCTACACAAACAAAAGAACAGACATGATTAACTTCCCTATTTATGTAACTAAGCACATCCAGCCAATGCCAATACCCATTAGAAAATTTATCTTCATCAAGATTAAAAGAACGTGAAGTTTCATTACAGAAGGACCCAGCAAACTCTTCATTCTTACCCAATTTAATTAGCTCTATTTTCAAATGCTCATTAGCGACAAGGATTTTTTCTTTCTTGAATCAATTCCTTAGCTGGAAAAAACCCCTGCCCTTTTCTAACTACAGCATTACAAAGGGCTATAAAGCCTTTCTTTGTTTCTCCTCACTATGAACCAGGGCCTTTACACCAAACTGATTTGAGATTTAACTGTACACTTTCCCAGGGAAAGAAAAGACAACTGTAACAAAAGCTCATAGCTGCATCTTATATATATCTTAATGAGTTAGAAAGGTTCAGCTCACCATGCCATACAAGATCAGCTGTCTTCAAAGCAAGGTGAAAGTTCACAGGCCAATCACAATGGAATTCATAAATGAGAAGTAGCTAACTTCTTAAAACATGCACCCCCCCCCCCCAACCCAAAAAACCTAAACCAGGACAGAGTACCTAAACTAATAGTTTATCAAACAGCTTCCCTTTTTAATATTTCTTTACTCATGTATCAAACTGAGCCTAAACAACATTTTTAAAAACCCCCACAAATTAGCAGTCTTGATAACATAAGAACTGCCTAAAAGGAAGTGTGTCTAAAAGGTGCTGGCTAGCTAAAAAACTCCTATAATCTTATAACACCATGCACTGACAAGAGCTGCTTTAAACTTCATCTTACATAAGCTTAAGAAAGAAACAACTATGAATTCTTCAAAATTAATTCAGAAATTACAAAAAAAGTGATAAATGCTACAAGAAGAGCAAGTCAATGTCTGTATGAACCAAGCTCTCTCAACAATTGCTCACTTTGCAAGTATGCTAAAGACATTCTTTCAGTAACACTATCACATAGGAGGAATATGATCATTGATCTTTTAAAAACATGACACTGCCAAAACCAGTTCAAACACAAAAATGTTACAGCATATGCTGGTACAAGTAATGTGTGTTATAAACCTAAGACCTACCCTGAACTAAAACATAAAAAGATACAAGAACGACCTTAGTTACTGAAACCATTGTCATACGGGACAGTCCTCACATGCATGCACATGTACTGAGTAATTTCTAATACTGCTTTTCTTAATAGTTGAGTGGATAGAGCTTACAAGTGTTAGAGCTCATTAATTCTATTTTTGGGTGCCAAAAGCTCACAAGGGGAAGAATTACTTACTAGTTCTAGTTGCCATTGTTTACATGGATGTGATCTGCATCCCATGCCTCTTTTGCATATGGGTAAAGAAGCTTAGTAAAGGATCATTGTATTTTTATTGTGCAATATCGCATAGGTGTATAATAATGGCAGTGCTAAATTGAAGTACTACTGTCAAGTAAATCTGGAACAGTATATCTACAGAGTCAATGTTCTTTACCAAATGAAACTTAAGATGAAGATGGTGACGCTCTTTTTGCTAGGAAAGAATAGAAAGAGCTTGATTACACCAGCAAACCATCTCTCAACATTAGAGATTATTTGGGTCCGCATAACTGCCAAGACTCCTCAGAAAACAATTCTCCCATGGTATGAAGGGAGAACAAGTGCTTTACAATCTCTCTTTTACCTC
Organism: Chaetura pelagica; assembly: GCF_000747805.2. Taxonomy (NCBI): domain Eukaryota; kingdom Metazoa; phylum Chordata; class Aves; order Apodiformes; family Apodidae; genus Chaetura; species Chaetura pelagica. The sequence continues at coordinate 2,354,344 of NW_009952533.1, read as the reverse complement.
TGCTCAACATTCAGGGTTAATCCTGTTTCTTGGGAGAATGTAAAGAAATAAAGGGGCAAGAAAGCAGTACTCCATTTACTCTGAAGTGCAGGAATTACAATTAGGCATTTGTATATCTATTCACCTACCAAGAGAGGAGCCAGAGGCTCTGAATTTTTTATTTTTTTTTTAATATTTCATAAAGTTCATGTGACCAAGAAAATACTGGTCTTTAAGTTTACAGGTCTGTCCATAGCTGTTTTCTCCACATCATATAATAGCAGTCTAGGACTACAAACTTAGAATTGAAGAAAAGAAAGAACTAGTTGCAATATGTAAGCGAACTTTGAGAATGCATTGTAAGTTCACACAATTCACAGTTAAATGAGCTCTTTTCATTTTTATTCTAGACAAATACCAAAGCAGAAAAATACTGCTGTATCATATGTTTTCATACAAGCAGTCTCCAGGTGGGGAAAAAAAGCACAGAATGACCTTGCCTAGTTGCAATGCTATAAATAAAAATTAAAAATGTTGTAAGAGACACCTGTATAAACTGTTTTCTGCTGAAGGGACCTCCCATGAAAAAAATGTAGTCTCTAAACATGATTGAAAAGAACTTGCTGTAATACACAATGAAGCACACATTACCTTAAGAATACCATGTTAAAAAAAGAATTAATTACACTGCAAAGTCAAATACTTAAGAATTATGAAATACTGGATTTATGGTTGCCTGATAAGCCTTAATTATACTCACACATCTGTCCATCTTGTCACTCTGCACAAGAGAGCATCTTTCAGAAAAAAACTGTAGTACTTTAAGACAATGTCATGTTACATATATACAAAAGGGGTGAATGCAAGTTGCACAAATAGCTGTAAATCTGACATCTCCTAGCTTTCAAGCACTCGACACTGCAAGTTTCACAACATTTTTAACATACTGTGTTATCAAGTAATTTTCTAGGGTTTTCCTCCCCAACACTGTCTCTAGAAAAGGATCTACAGATAAATTTCATGAGAAAGTAAAATGTCTTTCTTCTGCTTCCTGCTCCATCTCTGTCCCCCCATCCCAGTCCCTAGGGATTGGCAAAACTTGTGCTTAATTTGATGCCTCCACATCACAAGGTAATAATGATGACTGGTGCACTATGTTAAACTCAAGGAGAATCTCCAGAAGAGTCTTTTTCCAAATATATGTTCATAAAATGTCCACTCTGTTCATGTCATTTTCAGATGAGGCAAGAAGCTAAACACGGCCCTCTACACTATTTCTGTGTCTTTCCTATATTCTGAGTGGAGTATTTGTAGCTATGGCTACACCATGAACAACACCTACACAAACTTACAATGGGTTGTACACACACTGGCAAAAATCTTCTGAGGAAAGACACGTGAAAGGACGCTTTACGGGACAAAGAAGTATTCTGGTAGCTCAAAGATGTTGCCTAAGCAAGAATCAACAGTTGACTGCAAACAGCAGATATGCGAGAGTATGCTAAGAAAAGGCACATTGGAATTTTAAAACAGGAGGAGCCAGACAGATTATGGATGTGGACTGTCAACAGCTCCTGCTGGGGAAATGTTTTTTACTAGGCAGATTTCAGTTAGAGAGGTCTATTTAAAACATCACAGTAAGCATCTGAAAGACCATAATGAACTTCTGAATTTATCTCTGCTCTGTCTGTTAACACCTCTAGTCTCTTTGCATATAGACATTCAGCAGCGCTCAAGTGACTTCAAATCCAATTAAAGATTTTCAGCAGTGATGCTAACTTTTTTCCCCTGGAACTTCAGGCCTTATTTCTGTTAAAACAGACCATTTACAGACTACTCAAAATGACTGGCAAGATTTTTGGGGGGTTTTTGGTTTTGCACATGGAAAGGTGCAGCAGTTGCTGCTGTCAGTTACTACCCTTCAGCTTCACTTTTATTTAGTTAGCCACATACCTCATCCTTAGATGTTTCAGAGTCCAGTTTCATTGAGAGGAACATAACAATATGAGGCACATCTTGTATAGCCTGCTGAAGGTCTGCACTATCTTCTCCCCACAAGAGCCGGAGTAGATTGTTCATACTTGACTGTGCCCGTTGACTCCTTTGCTGAGAAGTTCCTTCAGGCTCAAATACTGATGTTTCAAATGTAAGTTTAACCTATGAAGACAGTTTATTGTACAAATGAGGCTGTACTTACAATTATGTTTTAATATCAGCTGAAATAGATGCAGGTTCAGCCCTTTAAGAGCTAAGTTTTCTTAGCTTTACTGACAAATATGCAAACAAGCAAAAATTTCTGCTGTTTCAAAAAAGCTAAATCTACACTCAGCATTACATAATGATCTATTATTAAGGACAAAGCCAACTATTACATGCTCTGTGACCCATGTGAGCAAGCCTGTGGTTTGGTGTGTTCTCATACCTAATTCTTACGGTTTTGAGAATGGAAACATACACTTACTGCTCTGGGTTTGTTTGAACATAAAACCTATTATCATGCTTCTGAAACACAATTTTTCAAAATGTCAGCACTTTCTTAAATATATATCCTTAAGACTCTTTCATGAGCATTTCTTTGCTATTTTGAATGCACTGACAGGTACATTTGGACATCAGACTGTAAAGGTCTGTTAGTTTGTGAAAGAGCTGCTATTGAGTGTTAATCTGCCAACATTTTCATTATGTTAACTTTTCTTCTTTTTTTATCTGCAAAGTCAATCAGCAAATAATAGTTTTGTTGCTGTATTTAACAGTTGCACACCACTAGCAAAAAGCATAAAAATTCTTCGCATCACTTGCTGTGCTGTCTTCAGAAGATTAAAAAAAAGAATAATCTAAATCCAAACACAGGACTCTCTTAAAAAATAAAGTTTAGAAGATGAAGCTTGTTTTTTAAAATAATTACATTACATTTACTGTTATTTCCCAAATAAAGTGAAAAAACAGGAAATTTAAAATAAATGCACATTTTCTGGCTCACAAGCAACATAAAATCCAAACTTGGTGTGGAAATATGTTTCACAATTTGCTTTACCGACTGCCTTTTGATGAGCACTGCCTTACAAAAATTGTGTTTGGTTGTTGCTCCAGCACTGATGAAATGAAAGAGTAATTTATTTCTTGTGTGTGAATGAATACTTCATCCTAACTCTGAAAGAAGGATATGCAAGAAATACCCACCGCTTGACTGAAAAAAAAAGTAATTTCTAATAAGAAATTGATTTATTTCCTTGGATAATACCTAGTTTTCATCATTGTTCAAAGTGACTGAAAATGTATCTATTTGGACTAAGTAGACACGCTCTCAGTTCCCTCTTTCATATGTTTTAACTCAAGATTGTTTGTCTCCCATAAAGTATCCTTGACATGCCCACTGACTGGAAAGTTCCAAACATAATGCATCACACAGAATCCTGCTTCTCTTTCAAGTCAGTGACAGTTTAGCCTAATGATTGATGGAACAAACAAGGTTTATATTTTCTCAACTGCAATAAATCTGAAAAGCTCAAGCAGAGGTAATTATACATTTAAATACAGATATTTTACAGTTTTGTAATTGTGTATATGCATACACATACTTAAAGAGAGGAGTGCCAGCAAGAAATAATGATGCTTTAAAACACGCACTGCCTGTCAAATGGGATCAGAGAAGTGCCACTGTCAGCTCTTCCAGCTACAACGTTTATGTCACTGGCTGCTGCCTTCCCATTCCACTGTACTCCCTCCCAGCACTTCCCATTAATCTTTTACTCTTCTATTTTGGCTGCTATCCGGTTTTTCTCTTTTCTCTTCCCATTCTCTGCAATAGCACTGCACTCAATCCTGCTCGCCTGCCTTGCTCTCTCCTCATTATTTGAGTTTTGATTCATTACACTGCACATTAATAGGACTTGAGGAGCAGAAACATCCAGCTAAGAAGCAGTGGCTTTTTAAGACCCAGTAACTTGATCATTTACAGTTTTACGTGTGTTTTCTTCTCTGGCATTCTGTGACTCAATTCTCTCTTCGTCACACTATCTGCATTTATTTCAGAGGATTTTCCTCATACTCTGTTTAACTTCTTGCAGATTTCCACAAAGCTCAGTGGTTATTTCTCTTAACTTCTACTACATCTTGTCTATGGACACTTATTTGTGACACTTAGGGTACAGGCCCTGTATTGATGTGCACTAATAAAATTCTTGCTGCTATCTTTTAATCTTTCACTTAAAAAACAAAACAGCGCTTGTTTGTCTTGTATCAGAGACACAACCATATAGCCCCTCCAAGCAAGAGCTCCAAACAAACTGGGCCAATCAGAACTTGAACTCCACCTGCCATCTGTGCTGCATCCCACATCACTGTGGGCAATACCACACTGGTCAGATGTGAAGTTAATATATTTTAACAAAACTCTCTCTGCACAATTGGACTATAAGTTCCTGTTTATCTGCAAGAAAGCTGCATACTTTAGAACATGGATTTTATTATAGCCAGAGCTGGTGGCATTGCCTCCCTTTTAAGACTGCATGCCTTTTCCTGTTTAAGTCTCTGTTTTCCATGTGCTTATGGTTTGCACAACTGTAACTTAAAATTTCAGGCTGAAGTTTCTAATACTGAATGTCTGCCTCAGGCTGAGTATTTTTAGAGAGTTTTGGGTAAAATGCTTCTATAACTTTTGAATATCACGGTAAGAAAAACTATATTCTTTTAGCATATCTTTCCCTTCCTATTTTGTCTTCTCTGACTTGCAATGGTAGGAAACAGCAGCTATTTTGGTAACAGAAATGTAAGATTGTATAGACTGCAAAATATGACTTCATCATACTATCTCAAGCTTTGAGGGACATGCTTTGTCCTGTCACATTCAGTGACTGCTACAGAATTAAAAATGGGGTAGTCAATGCCTTAATCAGAATGGAGACTTTTATCTTATTAGCTGACATGCAAGCACACAAACAGAAACAGTTCTGCCACCAAAAAAAAGGAAAAAAAAAAAGGAAGAAAAAAAAGACTGGTGTAGCAGTTGGACTTTTATTGCTCAGTAAATACACTAAACAAGCCCTTACATGCCTGGAAGCTAGTTTGCCTAAACTGAGGTGTAAAGAAAACAAAATTCGGGAAATATAACAATGAGAAAGCTTATGCCACATGCTGCAATTGAGAGAATCTAGGTAATTAGTTTTTGAAAGCTGCATCTTTTTTGATATTCTGCAATGTATGATGAATGAGAAAACATTAGATTTTGCTTAACACTTGTCTTTATTACTAAATATCAGAAACAACAACTCGCTCTTTCTTCAGCAATATGAACACAGTGTTCTGTGCTGCAAAACCCCCAGAACTCTGTATTTAAATTCTCCACTGGTCTGTTTCAGCAGTTGCTCTTCTGGCTTGACTCAAACTGCACAGTAAAAAAAAGAGTAACTGCACTTTAATAAAAGGTTTTGGAAAGCCTGCATGACAAACAGTTATACATTTCAAGTAATCGCTGTCTACTTGACAGATTTACTGACAACGTAAACATTAACATTGCATTAAAAGTAACTGTTATTTAAAGGGTTGTACTGCATTTTAGCAACAAGTAATACATATACTCTAATCTAGCAAGGATACAATTAAATAAACTATATAATCTCTGCTTTTTAAATCATTCTGTATTTAATAACACTTACACCAAGTCCATATTTGGTCAAAGACAGGCTAGACAAGGTTTTCCTACCATGGAGCTCTGCCAATACCTGACCACAACTCTGGTAGCTTAGGCAAGCTTCATACTGTCAAATATCTTGGACAGCTTCCTAAACTGACATACTGGTACTCAATCTTACTGCAGCTGCAGATGTAGTGCTACAGGAGTTTACACTATGCAAATTGCAAACAAAAGCATATTTAACAAAACCTAAAATTTCCCCTTATTGTTACCTCTGGACAATATAACATTTCTATTGTTATCACCTCATATATTCTACCTGAAGAAAAACTACCAAGAGGTTACAGACATACAGTTAGCAACACTGTAATTCTAAGCTGCTCCATCTCATATCTGTAAGTTGCAACTCTTACCTTGGCTTCCAGTCCACTATGAAGTAGATTTAAGCAGAATAACTCAATATACTTAATTTTATGCTACTAACAGTCTAGGTAATTAACACTCTCCTGGTCTAATTCTGAAATAGCTATTTGTTTATTATTTAGTTATTCATTATAGCTCCAAAATAGTTATTCAGTTAGAATATATATAAAGTAGGTTTTGGGAGAAGAGATGTTAAGCATCAGGTCAGTTTTTTGGTTTTGTTGTGTTCGTTTTGGTTTTTAGGTTTGGGTTTGGGTATTTTTTTGTTAGGGTTTTTTTTTTTTGTTAGTTGGGGTTTTTTTGTGTTTATTTTATTTTTTATAACCAGTTTTTACTACTGGCTTCTATCAGTGTTTGTCACTATTCGGTTTTGAAATATCTTAATGATAATCTAAAAGGTCTTAAATACTTAAGAATTTATTTTTTTATTTAAATATGAAGGCTTTATCAATTTCTTCATTTAAACTATTTTAAATACCATTAATAGTGCTACTTGCTAATTCAGGCTTCTTTTTACAATCTTGTGTTTTTAAATAATTTTATATTGATGAAGAGATAATTTTATTTAAGTATTTCCATAGTGATTTTTTACTGTTTTTAAGAACAGTAACTGACAAAAAAGCCATTAATATTCTGTTGTTGACATTTTAAAGATAGACATGGATATCTTGCTCCATACATGCTATTGCCATATTAGACACCTCCAGCCCTACTATCCACTAGGAGGAAGGCATTACAACATTACATACCTTGTCCTTCAGTTGCCATGATCAGTGTTCAAAGTAACAACTCAAAGCAACTGTACTTGCTATCTTTGCCCATAACTACAATTAATACTGGTTACAAGTTTATCAGTGTCCCAAAGGAGTTACTTCCCCAGATTCAACAAGAATTTATTTTGATGCAAGTGGTAACATAGTCATGGAACATAATTTCATGGAAGCCCCATCCCTGGCAGTCTTCAAGGCCAGGCTGGACGGGGCTCTACGTAACCTGATCTAGTGGGAGGTGTATCTCTGCCCATGCAGGGGGTTTGGATCTCAATGATGTTCAAGGTCCCTTCCAACCCAAACCTTTCTGTGATTCTATGATTATCAAGCGGTTTTCTGAACAGGAAAGGTAACAAAACTTGATTTTTCCACAGACTTATGTAGTAGCTCTCGTAGATAAACATGAATACTCAGAATTCTGCAAGCACAGAATACCTTGATTCTGACACTGCGCAAAAAATTCAGGTGTTACAGTTAGTCAAAACCAACAAGCATGATGCTACCTTTTGCACCATGTTGCATGTGCTCTCTGACTCTGGCTGTTAATAGAGAATATGGAACAGCAGGACTGTAACTAATGTCCCTTAATAGGACATTGCCTCAAGCCACTTGCAACTGTTTTCACAAAACTTACCAGAATTAAAATCTGAAATTTCTACTCTAGGTTTCATTGAAGTAAACCAATGCATTAAAAAATCAAGTAAGAAAGTTGTAAGAAAAAGATTGCTTAAGTTCTGTTTCCCGAGGCAAAAAGGCTAGAAATAAAATTAATTTTTACAGAGGACATTTGGAATATATGTTCAACTACTGTACCTGCATGGGACCTGGAATGCAAGACAAAACCCTTTCTATGTTTTCAGAATTGACATCAACATCATTTACAGCAACTAGAGCATCTCCTGGAGATAAAACAAACAAAAGCATGAGCAAGTTAGGTGGTATTACACCACAGCACAAAGGCAAGTAATGTTTTAAAAATTAATTACATTCAAACAATAATAATTTTTTTTTTTCACATTTAAGTAAATAGTTTCTACGTGCAACATGTACTATGTTTAGAAATATTAGTCTGTTACCTCAATGTTCGTAAGACCTTAGGGCCATGCTTGTATTTTACAAGAACAACTGTCAAAGCCTCTCTCCTTCCGGCTTGTGTCACTCTCATTACTTGATCAGAAAACCAAACAACTTGACCAATCAAGTTATGCCCAAGAAGTATTTTTTTTCTCTTTGAAACCAGCTCTGTTCACATGCTGATCTTTCTCCACTGCTATTTCTATTGACAGAAACACTACTGTTGCCAACAGCACTCTAAACCCCTTCCTGTAGCAGCTTACAAGTTCTAGGCCATCACTTACACCACAGCTTTCAAGGGTTGACTGAGTCTAATATGGTAGAACCCCACAACCTTGAGCTCCCTCTGTGAAGAAGTCCTGGCAGTTACCACACACCTAAAGTAACTTAGGTCAGTTCCCTAAACTGGCAGAAATCCATGCACTCTTCTGGCAAGTGAATTCTTGTCACGGTTCAACTCAGGATCAGCAATTAAACCAGATAGCAACGCTCTTGAGGAAGGAAGGAAGGAAGGAAGGAAGGAAGGAAGGAAGGAAGGAAGGAAGGAAGGAAGGAAGGAAGGAAGACAGCTTTAATTAAATACTAATGATAAGAGAAAATATGTACAAATATATACAAGTATGTGCAGGAATGTGCAAAACCCTTATCACCTCCCACCACCCACAGCAACTCTCCCGGCACTCTCTTGAGCTGTGAGCAGTTCCAAAAGAAAAGAAGGGCTTGACTTCCACTATCCCTGAATTAATAACAAGACCTAAGTATGTATGGGATGGAGTATTTTGATTGGCCAATTTTATCATCTGTCTAGTCCAACCCTCCCTAAGCGAGGGTTGCAGATACATCTCTTCTGCTCCTTCTGTGTCCAAAGCAGCAGATCCTACAAATGGAGCAAAGCTTGGATTCCTGGCAGTATCTATAAACATTCAGGCATTACCAGTCCACTGGCTGGTAAACCTGCTGTTCATTTCAGTGAGTGTGCTACTTAAAAGAGAGTTCACTGAAGAAAGAAAAAACAAACAAAAAAACCCAGTAAAAGTAAATTGGCTTCATCCTGGCTCAAATGAGGATGTTCCTGTAACCCAGATGCTTGCTTAAATGAGCACCGTAGGTGGCAAGAGTGAGACAGGGGCTGTGTGGACAGGGTGTGATAGACCTCAGACACCGTTTTTTTGTGGTATTGAGCAGTTTGGCTTAGCATAGAATCATAGCATCTTATGAAACGTCACTCATCATAATTTATTATTTTTTTTTAAATCACAGCTACCTCATTTCATCCCTAACCTCCTTTCTCAAGCCACATCACAGTTTAGTTCATTGTGTTCTTTTCCATGACTTGTCCACTGCTGTGGCTTATTATTCTGTCCTCTTTGTGTTTTATTTCTTCCTGCCTAACATGTTGCATTTTATAAATATGACTCTCTTTTGCTATTACTGGAAATGAGGAGAAAAAAAATCCCAGGATCCCAAAGAAAATGTCTTTAACTGCAAGTGGAAAATAGGCTTGAAATATTTAAGGCACTAGTTACAAACACAAACTGAAGCAATGTAGAGCTTACAAACTCAAAATCCCCATTAAAGTACAAAAATCAACCTGGGATTTCTAACTGAAGTGAGGGAAAATATTATAAAGAAATATCCCTGTAACAACTAGTTGATAGTCTCTGCCTCACTCGCCTCAAAAAGATGCATGTGTAAGTATGGAGTATGTAGGAAGGATGAGACACCACTGAAAAGATAGACCTGTGAAGTTAGAAAACAAAAATAAAATAACATCACAAGATAAAACTACTTGGACCTGTCAAAAATAACAGAAGTTGGAAAGTAAAAATAGGGGTTTTTTTGCCATTTATCTACTTAAAAAAAACCACAAAAAACCGCAGTAAGAGAAGGATACATACTAAAGATATTTCAAGCATGGTAGTGGGAGACTAAACCAACTAAAATAACTGATTACTTAAGCTGGCAATTTAGAACAACAGTGGATTAGTTAAGATTTTAGGTTCAACCTAAACCAGAAAAATTCCCATTTAAAAGGATAGTCCTTCATGGTTTCTCCAGTCAATATTCAGATTTGAAAACACGTTTCAGTATAAAACAAACAAACAATAAATATTACTAGAACAACAGAAGTATAATGGAATTAAATAATATATTCATTCTCAAGAAGGCAGCCAAGTAACAGAAAACATGAAAAAGCCATAAACATGTGGTTGAATTAAGAAACATTTCTTTTCAATATAAGTGAGTATTATTAGGACCTGACAGGATCCCATCCAGAATACTCCTCACAGTTCTATTCACCTGTGCTCAAGAAAACTGGAAACAAATGAGATCAGATACATTGAATACTGCAGGGAACATGAGAAATGGAGAACCCATTTAAATTGATTAAAGATGAGGTGGGTAAAGGCTGGGTGTGAAAGCAGCTAAAGTAGAAATCAAAAGGTTCTTTTAGTCTCAAAACAGTGAGTTTCTAAAAATCTTTCCAATAGGGCTGTCTACCTAAAACAAAATACCTAAGATGAGACATCAGAAATTTATTAAAAAAAACTATATGAAGCGACTGCCAGTGGCACCAGAATCTAGAACTTTATGGTTCATTTGATCCTTTCCAGAGCCAAAAAGTCAACTTCAGAGTGGGAAACGGGAGAAGACCAGCCCAGCTCAAACTAACAGAGATAATGACTTGCATACTAAGGAAAGGCAGAACCTGTCTATCTAAGGTCTCTCCATTTCCTGAGAATCTAGTAAAGACAACAGAATCTGAAAGTTTAGAAGAATTCTGACAGTTTATCATTATTTGTATCTTCTACCTTGTTGTTAAACACCATCAAATACTACTGGGATTCTTCCCAGGTACGAGGTTGACTGCTCAAAATTGGTGCAAAACGCATTTAAGGCCAATGAGAGAAAGAAATGTATTCTTAACTAACCATCAGAAATACAGAATCTATCCAAAATGCAAACAATATTGCTTTTCTATACACCAGGCAACAATTAACTGCTCACTATTATTTTACATGAAAGTAAAATTCCTTCCTACTCTTTCTTACAGCAAAACAAAGAAAAGATTAAGTTTTAATAAGTACACAAACATGTTATCATTCCTTAGAATTAAATTGCTTTTTCTGTTTCAAGTAATAGTAGCTCTCTCCCTAACCTCTGTTTCTTGATGTACAGCGCAGTGAAGCTTTAGCTTCAAATCTTCAACACAACAGTCATTCAAAGACAGGAAAACTGAAAGTTAAACAGCATTTAAAAGCAACTCAGTAAGTCCATGCCAGAGCCCTAGGACTTGAAAATTAATAATCAAAAGCAGAGCATTCAGGCTACTCTAATACAACTAGATATTATAAACAGAATTACTGCATTCTTTGTTGAAGAACCCAGTACTGAGGATCATCATTCATAAATATAACAGGAAGCATAAATTGCTTGTGTACTCAGCTGGAGCACTGTTTAAACAAAAGTTGTTTGTGTTCTTTTTGTTTTACTAGGGACCTTAGCAATTACATTGTAAAGACAACAGTAATGTATTCTACAAAGCCATTCAGAAGAACTGCACACATTTTATGAAGACATAATGCACCTTATCACTTAAGGGAATACTTTTGAACCACATCTCCCAGGGTGGAACATATAAAGACACTTTTAAAGGAGAAGATCCAGCAGTATTTACATGTTACATTCTCCAAGTGTTTTATTTATTCAATGCCTAATGTACATATGTAAAACTTTCATCACAGCAGTAAATATTTATTCCATTCATTTTGTAAAAATGTAATCATGTACCATAAATGGAACAGCTTTCCAGAAGACCCAGCCAAAGCAGTCCTGTAAGGCTGCCTTCATTTTGCCAGAAAATCCTGTATCACTATTAAAGAACTACAACTTGGATGTACAACTGAAAAAATCCACATTTATCAGTATGGACCTTCCAGAATTGATGGTGGGGGTGTGTGTTGGCATTTTTTCCTTTTTGCCTAACACAACAGCATTCAAATAATAGACTATGAAGTAACAGAATGCAAGACATGACTGGAAAAAAGGAATTATGTAAAATTATGAACACAGAAGATGATCACAAGACCTACCCAATGTGATAATTAATGCCAGCAAAAGAGTTTATATATGCAAGTGTTCCTTTCAAAGAGTTTCACATCTAGACTTTGAGACTCCTCCCCTTCAACAACATGAAAATCGTACAGAAAGTGCGAAATCGGTCTTCAGACAGGAAGCTGATAAAAAAATAGCACAAGTGTATGAAACTTAATCTAATTTAACTTACTTAATATACTTAATCAATTTAGGTTAAATGAAATGAAATGCCACATGGTGCTTGCAATTAAGTTTATATAACTTGATGGTTTGCAGAGTTAAGTCAATTTTTCCCAGAATAAAACATTGCTGAATTTCAGGTGTAGAGAGACATTTTACTAGTGGAGAGAAAAAACGTTGTATGGATGGAACTGCTAATACATTTTTCAGTCATTCTTGTCCTCAATAAAGTGGGTGAAAAGCCCCCTCCAACTGACTATTCTTAAGTACAGAGATCAAAGTGAGCTTTTTCATTTTTGCTGAAGTAGATGTGTATCCTTACATAGACAGGAAGCAGATATTTGCATGAAAACTTGTTTTCAAATCTGATATAAAATAATTTAACATTCCACATTTTAAACTTTTACAACACTATGGTTGTATACAAAATTTTTACTGTATAACATATATACTTGCACTTGATCTCCTTTTACTGGCTTGCATTTCTGCCAGCCAGTAAGATCACTACTGTCTGTCATGAAAGTCACCAGCATTTATGTTAAAAGATGGAGCACATTACAACAAAGTCACACTCTTTGTCTTGAGAGACATGGCAAGCACCTGCAATAGAGGAAATAGGCTTTTTTCAGGCAGCTCCAGGTATCAGACCTTGAGTCAATAAATCTGTCTTCAGAAAAATACATGTCCTTCTCTTTAAGGAATAAAGTAAGCTCTTTTTTTTAATGCCATAACTCATAATAATGAATAATCAAGCTTATGAATTCCATCTCTTATAAAAAGATTCTCAATCCACAAAGAAACTACAAGATGTCCATATATGTTATTTACACAACACCAAGCAGAACTTAATTTTACTAGAGCGACAGAACAGAAAAAGAAGAGGCAGGAATTTTTTCCTGTCTTCTTCGTTCTGTCTTACCATCTTCCTTATTAGACAAGGCTTCTCACACATAGTAGCTAAGAACAGTGAATACTGGTCTCAAAGACCTAGTTTGCATATGGCCCATGAAATTATTCCTGCTTTTTTAAGGACAAAATTTAGTCTTTGGGACTGCTGGCATCACTACAACATTTATTTCAGAACTGCCTATCACTTTGCCACATGGGGTACAGGACTAGGGAATGGATATTTAACAAAAGTAAGAGAGATAAGCCTGCAAGAACCAGTTCTAAAAGTAGATCTTTTTCATCAAGCCAGGGGACACTAATTGGTAAATGAATACCACTTCCATATTGTGATGGGAAGTGAACACTTTTGGAAGAATTAAAATCAGAACTGTATTGTTCACATGGGAGAGGCCTTAGGACACTTTTTTCATGAAATTCTGATATTTAGTTTCCTCTATTCTCCGTAATGAATTAGTGGAAGTACTTAAAAATGTGCGCATACTCCTTTCCAAAAAAGGCAAAGTATGGAACACATTCTAGTGAAGAAAGCCAGATCAATCACTTGCTTTATAAGTTAGCAGGCTGCTTTTATTCAAACCAACGCTGTTATGCTTCAAGAGGAGATTAACAGAACATAAATGACACCCCAAACTCCACAGTAAGAACACAGCAAAGCTTACGCAAGTTCTGTGTTTCTATCTGGCTCGCCCAACATCTCTACTTTAGAAAGCATTTACAACAAGTACACCATATATGGGTGTATTCATAAAAATTTCAAAACTCTCCCAGTATTTTGGTCATTTCAAGGACGTTTTTCTGAAAGGACCCTTAGTTCCATGGTCCACAAAAATGACAAAACAAGCATTTACTTTGACAGTCAGAAGATGACTTAAGGTTCTGTAATTTTTGTAAATGTATTACTACTTAAAATTACTAGTCCACACTATAGAGTTTAACAGATTAGCTTGGCTTTATAGCAACAACAGCCTTGTTTACCAAAACTTTGCATCTCCACAGCAGTATATTCATTTTTCCTAATAAAATTAGCAAAGTTACTACTTAAACCTTTATTTATTTGGAGGAAACAAATAGCCTTCCCACATAACATCAACAAAATTATCAGATTAGAAACCCATAAAAAAACCCCTTCTGGGATCTGGACCTTTCAACAGAAGCTTACAACAGCATCCTGTATCTTTTGCATACTTGTTCAAAACTGATAATAGCCTATCTTTCCTATCATCCAAGACTAATCCCTGCCACTGTGTAGTCTTCACACTTTTTTTCACAATTTAACCTACTGATCTGGTGAAAGAATTCATGCAAACTGGTCAGATATTTGGTGATGAGAGCAATCAGAACAGAAGATAATTTCTAAGAGGGTAACAATTATGCCCTACTAGTGAAGAGTTTTTCCTGTATTTTTCAATGTCACTGGAATTACTTTTCCATTTGTACCATAGTAAAGATGATCATCAGCATTTAAAAGAAGTATCCCCTGCTGTGAAATGGATAGGTTTCAATTTTAAGGAAGAGAGAGGGAATAAAATTGTAACAGTATTTTCTACCACAACACTTATTTGACTGGATTTAAAAGTGAATATTTAGTGCAGCTTTTTATCTTTGAAGTATGCTCAAAGATGAGACTAGGAAGTTGTACATAGCAGACCAAGCCTTGCATGTTGTTAGTCATAAACTCAAGCAGGACTTTTTTTTTTTTAAATACAAAAGACACTTAAACATGAGATGAAAGCAACTCTATTTCATCTGAGCCAAAATGAAAGTCACAGCAAGAATTTAAAAACGAATGAGGGCGTTCTTGATTTGTAAACTTAAGACAGACACTGCACTGCTAAACACACACAAAAAAATTGAAAACCAACACATTGATAGAAAGGCATCTTTTTACAGATTTACAAAGCTGCAGTGTTTTTTTAGCTTGCAAAACTGCCGGATTTACTTTCATATGGTCAGCGCCTGCATTCTACTTGGTTAATAAAGTACAGGAACAAGTCTTACGACTTCCATATGCAATCTTAAACAAAAAATTAAAGAGTAGTGCACAAATAATAAACAGATGTTTTAAGTGTTCAAAGCTCTAAGGGATACACATTTCAGAATAAACTGAAGAAGCCACCTGAACAAAGTAATTATTTCAGGGGGAAGCAGTTATTTCTGCTAAAACTGTTAAAGCAATAACCACTTTGTAACTATTTATTCAGAGTGAAAAAAATCAACAGTTCAGTCTCCTTATGATTTAACCATGGTAGCCATTTAAATGGTGACCCTACTTACCACTGACAAATTAACTAGTTTGCCAATGAAAATACAAAGTAATCAGTAATTTGGTTATTTAACATATTTATAGACCCAAGTCCTGGGAAAAATAAAGAGAACTCAAATTTTTAAAAGGATAGGAGAGTTAGCTCCACTGGGCATAACTGGCAGGATTTTGGTAGCAGGGTGCTATAGGAGTGACCTGCGTGGCAGGAGGTGATGAGCTGCCTTGTGTTGCTCGTAACCAGTTCTGAACCTAGAGTAAGCAACTCACCACGTACCAGAACATCACAAGCCACGGCACCTCTGCCCAAACATATATAAGAGCGAGCAGCAGTTGCTAGAGGAAGGGTTGTAGCCCACAGAGGGGACCCATCACTGAAGGGCTGTGGCCAGGGGAGTCATCATGCTGCAGCAGAAGAAAAGAAGCAAGGAGCAGCAGAAGGAAAACATCACACACGCAATATCACCCCTTACCTCACCAACACGCAGGGAAAAAGAGGGTAGCTGAGATGAGAAAGGAGGAGAGGAGAGGTCTTTGATTGAAGCTGAGCCTGGAAAGGGAGGGCAAAAGGCATTTTCTTAATTGTTTAGGGTCTTGTTTTCATCTTCTCAGAACTTGAAATAGTAATCTGAGGTTTTATGTTAATGGTGAAAAAAATCCAGTAACAACACCCTGAGTGCCTGCAATATATATTGCAAGGCAAGCACCAGGGACCACAGCATGTATTTTAGAAGGAAAATATACATAGCATTTTCTTCCCAGAAGACTACTACTACAAAAAAGTCTACTAAAATATTAAAAAGCAAAACAAGAACAAGTTAATAGCTATGCATGTGCAGGTCAATGAAGATGAACAGTTATAACCAAACCAGCCAAAAGGCCTCATGTTGTACTGATCTGGTACTCCTCATCTGTGATGACTAAAGAAGCTGCTGACTTTTGTGCAAATACTTCAGTTTTAGACTGACCACAGAAATATCCTTCACTGACTGTTTCCACATTTCACAACAGGATTCCTAGAACTTACTTGTGACAACAAAAAAAGCACCAAGTTCTACCGTATTTTTCTTGAACTTTCTGTCCCACTTCAGCTCCTGTGAGGCTCTGAAGAGGCTATCTATTGAAATACAGTTGCTTCTAAATCAGGCTTTGGTTGTTTACCATAGCTATCCCATTCTCTGATCTGCAATGCAGAAGCAGTAAACCAAACAGTTTTTTGACCAGGACAAAATTCTTTTACTGTATATTCTTTATGCACACAGTACTGAAACCTGAGCATCTAATTTATACAAAAGTCTCTCTATTTCTAGGCACCACATAAAAAATCCAGTGTACTCAGTGTTCACTACAGATATATAATTTGAAAGTATTTTTATATTAAAATTATACTTTTTATACTGTTGGCACAGAATACAGCTCATTTTCCCAGTTAAGAGCAGAATAACTACAGTACGCCTGAAAGTATTTCTTTCCAATGTGCAAAAACAAGGCAATATGGTTGACGATAGCCTAGGACATATTAAAGTGCTAGACTTGTTAGATAAATGTAAATGCTCTTCTGTTTAAAATGAAACACAAACCAGCAGTTTTTGTCCTCACTAGCTCTGGAAAGCATTAAGTGCTGCAGATGAAGTACCATCTCTATTTAGAGAGTTAGCCTTATCTCCTGGATCTGATATTTGCCTACATGTTCTGACTTCACACCTGCTTTTGCAAACATGGAATTACATACAAATTTATGTCCCCAAATTAACTTCCAGGTTATAAATAACCACTCTTACATGAATTAGATTAAACACCATTAAGCAGATCAAGCTGAACCTCACTCCCTCCTTTCCCTCATTCTGCATCCCCCACTTCCTGACTAATCAGTTCTTTCTGGTAAGATTTGAAAGCTATCCAGTTTTCCCTCTCGAGTATTCTTCAGCATCCCTACAAAAAAACATGTGCTAGAAGAATCATCTAGTCAAAGCACGATTTGCTTTTTTACACACACAACATTGGAATTTCAAAAGCCCTCATGCTGACTTTGTGGGATCTGTGCTACTATAGTATTAAAATTTTCATGATCTACTAACCAACATCTCATCTTTGCTTGCTCCCTTCAAGGGACCAACTTCATGGGTGATTAAAAAACCTTCCACCCTTTACAGATGTAGGCTAGCTGACTCACATTTACTGTTTCTGAGGCTGGGGTCTTGTGAGTGCTGAGTCCTTCAAAAGGCCTCTTGATACTTCCTGGAAGTGGGAGTATTTCTGCTCCTTCACTACCACCCACAGAAGTTCATTCCCCTCCATTGTTCATGCTCAGATGCTTATCAGACCTAGTGTGACCATACTCACTACTTAACTCACTACACCAGCAAAAACTAGACAGGCAGTTTTTCTTCTGGGTTAGTTTTCTGCCAGGTCAATGAGTTGCATCAGCTCATGGAAGTGTCTGACAAGAGCCAGACTAACACAAAAGCGATGCTCTGCTGGCTCACTGCCTCCTCAAACTAAAGTCCCACCATGTATTTGGAGGCTTTCTGATCCCAACTGCTGAAGAAGCAGCTGTTATGCTTGCTAAGCATCAGAATATCCAAACAAGGAAGTGCAGAACATTTATAACGTATGAATCCAGCTTAGGTACAAAATCCATTTTAAGCATATACAGCAAAGCTTTTTATCTAAGGGAAATGGTGTGGAAAAGAATAGAAACAAAATACAGTATTTGGCAAGCTACAGCTTTTCCTCAGTCCCACTTAACCTACTGAGCACATTCTGCATTAAATCAAAGGTAGTGGTGCTGGACTATTTATTGCTCCAAGTTCAAGCTGCTCACTCCCTGTAAACTTAAAGGAAGGTCATCACAAAATGGTTTGGGTTGGAAGAGACCTTAAAGATGACCTAGATCGAATTCCCCTGCATGGGCAGGTACACCTCCCACTACAACAGGTTGCTCGAAGCCCCATCCAACCTAGCACCGAACCCTTCGAGGGATGGGCCTCCACAACTTCCCTGGACAACCCGTTGCAGCGTCTACCACACTCACAGTGCGTAATTTCCTCCTAACGTCAACGGACGAGGGAGGGAGGAAGGCAGGCAGGCAGGCAGGCATCTCCTTACTGTATTTAACCCCTTCTAGCTTATGTGGCATGGTTTTAAAAACATGAATGTAAAATTGATTAGGTAACAAAACATTAGATACAATGACATTTTAAAAAAAATAATCCCTCAAGAACTGACAAAATAGTTTAAAGTAATTGTTTTTATCTCAGGAACATTAAGTCAGCTGCCTCAAAAAATAATTTTTAGATCATCTTTTTAAAGGAAGAGTCCAGAAGTTTGATTCATTTGATGACTTACCAATCAAGACGTGACCTGTTTTCATTGCTGAACTACCTAGCACCAAGCCATGTACTACAAGCTTCTCTTCACTGATGACTTTATCCTTTCTGCCTTGTTTTTCTGCTCTTCTGGTGCTCCATGAAGACTGATGGACAATCCCTAATAAGGCCTCCAGCAGCCTCTGCTGCTCGTCTTCTCCAGCTCTGTACAGTTTTCTGGGATTTACATAAACATATACATCTTTGTATTTCTGCTGAACAGTGACACCCATTTTCTGAGAAGACTGCTGTTTCAATATGGAAGTAGGACCACAGCTTCCACCGCCTTTCTTAACAGAATGCTTTGGTAGAAGATTCTTCTTTTTTAAGATTTTGGTCAGTTTCTTCAGTTCGTACTTTCTTTCTTTTCTTGATCCCTCTTGAATAACTTCAGCTTCATTTTCACGAAACCTGACATGATTCACAGTTGGCATTTCCGGGCAGCTGTTCTGAAGCAGAACTTCTTCTTCACTTTCACTCAATTCTAAATAAAATAATTCCCCATTTTTCTGCACACCATTCAACCATTCAGGCTCAAGGTCACTGGGAAAGAAAGAAGAATGATCAGTGACAACTCTGGTAAGGAAGTCTGCTACACAAGTGACATATGTGGCTTCAAATAGGTAGCGTACAAGGAAAAAAATGGGAAAAAAAGACATGTTGCCTCTTGAATATTGAACGTTCAACTGTTCATAGTCTGTCATGAGGGGAAAAGCTCTCCTTGGACAAACAAGGGAAAGGCAAGGAAAGGCATCTCTCACAGATGTTGAGTTTCTTGAAATGCCTTACAAGAAAACAGCCATTGCTAAAAGCAATGTTCACTTTTCTGAAAACAAACAAAAAACCCACCCCAAAGTAATTTCTTTCACATACAAGTTTCAATTAGTAGGTACATTTAAGAGAATGATGGGGCTCTCTCTTGGAGAAAAAAAATGCCATCCTATTTGTTCTCTCCCATTATTTTTTTCCTTATGCATTTGTAAGAAGGATTGTACTGATAGCCATTTGGAAATATAAGATTCACATGTTAAAACCACCTCAACATAACCAAAAAAACTGAAGCTCACATGCAAAATACAGAACAAAAACATAAAGAGGCAGAGCTAGAAAAAGTTCTAGCAGCTGGAGTGGATCACTTGAAGTCAGCAAGCTGCTGCAAAGAGAAGGCAACTACAGGATGTATTGCCAGTAGTACCATGTGCACAGCATAAAAAATTTTTTGTCCTAATTTGGCAATGGCGACGTGTCAACCATGTCCAGTTTTGGAGAACACATTTTAAGATAGATGTAATAATTGGAACAAGCCCAGACACAAACAGTAAGTAGTTTATAAACATGTTTTAAAGGGAAAGAAACTGAAGGAAATAATATTCCATTGGCCGAGAAAAAACCCAAACAAAAAATGACAACTGAGAGGAAACGCGCCAAAAGGTCCGCTTCCCCCACCCCAAGATGAACTTCAGTGTTACTAGAGAAGTATGAGCATCAGTAGTGATCAGAGTAGGAGTACTTAGCTGTTTAATTTACCAAAGTATTTAAGCTAAATATTAGGCGAGCTTTTTGATCACACACACAAATTATCAGCATTAGCAGGTGATGTAAAGAACATCTGGGATGTTCTGTATAGATTATTTTCAGGAACAGACAACACCAGATTTTCTTCCTGACTAGAGGCCAAACAGGTATCCCTTTCTAAGATCTGAGACAATGCTGATAAAAATCAAATAAGGAAAAACTAGAATGGAGACCTATATAGTTATTATAATTAATTGTTTAAAGTTCACATACAGTCATACACTTTATACTAGAAGTACCTGATTTTATTGAATACAGCATGTAAATTGTTTGAAACTAGTATTACATAATTCAATTAGAGCATTAATTTGAATACACAGATAAATGATACAGCTCCAAAGTTTAGGTAAACAGGAAACATCATACAAAGACATTGCACTAGAGCACCTTTAAGGGCTCAGATACAATACAGCTGGACTAAGAATATAAAAAACATTGGCATTACTCTCTTCCTAGAACCCCAGTGACTTACGTAAGTCTATGGATGTTGCAGAAAGGATTGTGATCTGGCTATTCCTGATGGTCATAGGTAAGTCAGAGCTTGTACCTTCTACACAGTCTTACTTAAGATCTTGAGTATCTTACTCAAGAAGACATGAGAACAGTAACTAAAAGCTGTTACGGCCAGATAGTTACCCAATTTAACACCTCTCAAAAGCTGGGATCTAAGAAACAAAAAGACAGAGTTTTTCCTTGTTTTTTTTTTTAAGTACTCCTGCATTGGGATACATGTAAACAAAACTGTGAAAAAACAAAATGGATAAAGGAAATGTTAGAAACTTACAAAGAAATAACATTTGGGGTAGCAGGAATTCCTGTCATGTATGATAGTATTTTATTCCCTCTTGAACAGGGATTGTGCTTTTGGGAAAAGCTCATCTACTTTGGGGTAGATGTTAACATCTCAGCTTGGATGTCAGTTCTTAGATTCTTTGTCTCCAGCTTAGTCCTCTTTTTTTTTTATTAGAATCTACTGTGTGGACCAAGGGGGGGTAGGTGGGGGGGGAAACCCACACAGGGTTTTGTGTGATGTTTACACCAGGTCCACTTAAACAAAACCACTCTAAAGAGAAGGCTTGTCAAGGAGGAGTACATATGGCAGTCACTCTATGCAAATAAGCTGATGAAAACTAAAGACTGAAAAAGTGTCACAGTAGCATGAATTGCTCTCCTTGAAGTAATTTTCATGAGCGTGCTGTAAAGGAACCTTGACTTTTTTAATACAGGCATGTAAAAAAGCAAAGTCTAAAACATCACCTATGGCATCAGGTGTTTTGTTTTTTTCCCTTAATGTTGTAGTTTCACAATTGATTTAAAGCAACCTAAAAAAAAAATAAATTTAAAAGTGAAGAAAAAGATCTCATTTCCAGTTCTCTTGCCTTGTGCCAAAACAAGCACTTCATGAAATAACCTCAGCTTCTCAATCTTAAAATAGCTAATAGACCTGTCTTTGTACCTGCTACTCTGCAAAACTGTACTGTTTCTTCATTCCTTTTCATTGTACACTGAAAAGCACATCTTAATCTCCTGTTTCTGTACTAGGAAGGCTGGAGTGTCATAGGTCCAACAGAAGAAAAATATTTGGACCTAAAATTAAGCTTCATGGTTCTGCTAATGCACTGATAGAAAAGATGCATTTTCATTTCTCAAACAGTATTATACATTGTGTTCCGTGTTGACAACTGTCAAACAGCTTTATCCCAGAACACATATAAAGAACACCAGTAAATAAGCATTTTGGATTAAATAACTGGAAAAGAAAACCACAAGAAGAAGAAAATAAAAGAAAAAAGCATGGCTTGAGGCAGAGATGTGCTAGCTACAGCTCAGTTGTGGCTTATAAACCTAGGAATGAAGGTGGATGTACATCCAACAACCTTGTCTCTCACTGAGCCAGAGGTATGGGACAACTACAAAATCAACTATACTTAAACATACTTCAAACCTCTTCCAACGTGCCAAATAAAATGCCATTGGTTAGACCTCAAAATACACATCTGAACCGTCAAGCAGAGTTGCTTTAAGGCAGGGAAAGGACAGAGCGTAAATTTTTATACAGTCTAAAAAAAAATAAAACCCCAGTCGTTGCATATACGAGTTTAAAATGCACATTGTTATTACAGAGTTGTCTCCTCATCTATCATTTCCCAAACATCATGCCACTAAAACAGGCAGATCACATCCCCCATGCTAAGGCAAATTACAACGCGTGAGCCA
>NW_009952533.1:2325334-2330950 GCF_000747805.2 Chaetura pelagica | reverse complement strand
GGGGGAGACGCCGGGGCGCCGCGCCCGGCCGGGCCCCCCCCCGCCGCGCGCCCCGACCGTTAACGGCTCCCCCGCTCCGTGAGGAGCCCTGCGAGGAGCCGGCCCCGCTGGGCCCGGAACGGGCGGCAATAAGCGGTAGTGACGGCACGCACCGCTCGGGAGGAGGTAAATGGGGATTGTAGTGCAGCACCTGGCAGAAAGGCCAGCTCGCCCGCCTCCTCTGTCTGGCAAGAATAACCGTAAAACATTTCAAAGTGCCCAACCTCCCCATTTGCTTCTTCAAAACAAACAGCCGAGTCTCACCAGTCCCTTGAAACTCTTTCAGTGAGTCAATATGGAACACGTAATGGAGAACTGACTATTTATTAAGTGATCTGATAGCAAGGTCTCGGCAACAGTTGCATGTAAGAGACTGCAAATGCAACAGTGCGGGGGTGAGTCTCAAAGCATTGCTTCTGAGATTTGAAGAAACATGAGGTAAACAGTCATTTTCATAAAGTCATATGGTTAGTAGTGTAATACTAATGTACTTTATGCTATGCTCCATTATAATAATTCAAGAAGTTGTGAGAGAATGTCTCCGTAAGTTAGTCAGGAGAGCAGTTAAGTTAGTGAGAAGCAAGCAAGGATGTGAGGCAGACCCAAAAAAGTTAAGACTTTTTACACCTTAAAGCAGTCAATGCAGGCTACAAATGAAAAATCACACAGTCCAGGCAGAGAAAAACCTACTCAGTTTTCAAGACTTAAATTATTCACATCCATGAAAAACAATACCCATGGCAACCCTGCAGACAACTTACTGTAGTTCTGTCAGTAAACCTATCAGGACACGCATGGTGAATAACAAAAGGAATGGAGAATAATTGCTGGAACATTTTTCATGTGTTGGATTTAATCTCTGCTCAGTGGGATGTTTGCACAGCTTCAGCAGAGAGGTTTTATAATGCTGGAACACTATGTAGGAGTCACAGAATTCTGGTGTTTGGTAATATGTGTGATTTCAAGTGAATTAACAGACAAATATTTTGGACTAATATCCATGTGATTAAGGCTTCAACTGGAGTAGTTAGACACCTATATTAAATTTTGTGGCCATTCTGAAATACTTGTATGGGACCTGATTTACATGGATTACCTGTTGCATGGATTTTAAGACTACAAACCTACCAAAAGGAGGAAATAGAAGTTCTAATATTATTTCATTTTAGAACAGGATATGTTAGTTAATTTATGGCTTTTTCCTATCTGAACTGGCAACAACCACTTCTTACAAAGTATATAATCTCTCTGTATGGTCGATATATCTTTGGAAAAAAAACAAATAAATCAGATCTTTGGTGGTTTCCAGTTGTCAGAATGCAAGATGTGCACCAGCTTTCATTCTTTTTGTAGCTTCCAAAGCAGGTGGAAAAATACTTTAAAAGTACCCCACCTCCAAAATAATTTACTTTGTCAAAACAAAATAGTCTGCATAAATGGCATTTCCCAAAGAGCTTAATGAGTTATGATTTTCTAAGAGGAACACTGCAAGAGTTGGAAAGGGTGACAAAAGGGTAGGTGAGATACACTGCCCTGCCCTCCCTAACTCCACTTTATATTTGCAAGCAGTTTTAATACACTGAACATCATACTGAGGTGTTTCTGTGGGAAGTGATAGTCTACACCAGATGGTCCCGTATTAGTTATGTTAAATTTCACTGAGTTCAGGAGTTGGTTAATTGCTTCCAGCTGTTTGGTTCAATAAGTGAGATATACATGCTCTTTAAAAAGGAGGTGGCAGCCTTACACTACTTGCTATTTTATAGGGATAACCATATCATGAAAGAAAGGATGATGGAAAATTGTGATCCACTGGGAGAGGTAGTTGGGAGTCGCCTAAGTATTTTTTCTGAAATGAATGTTGAATTTTTGCTGCTGTGGGAAAAATTAGATCACAAGGCATAATATATCTCACACAGCAGGGTTTTATTTTAATGAAGACAAAGATTTTCTCAGATAACCCCTCTTGAGAGGAAAGCCTCTCATTTCTTGTGCATAAGTATTAGGAAAACAAAATAATTTGTTCTCTGGTAGATCCTTCACACTTTGTCCAAGTAGTTGGGTTGATGCTTCTCACTAGGAACCCATAAGCCTTCTATGTTAGGTTGCTGTTACTAACAAGCAAATGGTAAAAATTTGACACAGGGCATCATTGGCACCAGTACTACTGCTCACCCTTACTGGACAACTGGTTAATGAGCATTTGAAAGTGGGTAATTAAAAAGCACTCTCTTTTGCCTTAAGGTTGTTCTGATTAGCTGCAAGGAACTGAATCCATGTGTGGAAATTCAGCACAAGAGTTTCTTGTTACTTTTTTTTTGCCTTAACCTGCTTCAAAAGCTATTGTGCTTTAAAAATAACAGGCTACCTCGATCCATGTTTCTATTCAGTAGATTGCATTTGGAAGAGTGTAGAGGACACACTAAAGAGATATATGGGTCCTTTTTAGTAAAGGAGGAAAAGAACTAGGGCATAGCTATTTTTTTGTAGTACTGCACGGATACTTACAAATCCCTGTTCCAAACACTGTCCAATTTAGTATTTTTCCGTTGTTACATACTGACAGCGGATTTCTTCAACCTGATGATGAAGAAATGAGGCAGCAGTTCTAGCGTTTCTTCTAGTATTTTCTTGCAGGTAGACGGAAGTGCATAGGGAAATCTAGGATTAGTGTTTATGAATATTCTAACTTGACCTGTGGGGTTTTGTATTGTCAGATCTCATCTTAGCAATTTATCGTGATTCACTGATACGCCAGATTGTTTTCACTGATTCAGATTTGGCAGGAATGTTGGGCCTGAATAGTGGATGTGGCTGAGCTCTTCTCAACACAGGGCTGAAAACTGGGAGTGTTAATGGCTCTGGTATATTGGGGGAAACTATCACTCCCTCTCCTGTAAGTAAATGCTACCAGATACTCAGGAGTACCCAGTTATGCCATGAGGTGCCAATGCAATATCCAGAGCCCTGTTTTTTCATTATTCTCCCCTTCTTCTTCAGGGTCAATCCCCCTGCTAAATGCCAGCATGGGTGAGGAAAAGCAGACTGCAGTGCTGTCTCTGCACTATCTGAAGAGTGCTCCTAAGTTGAAGAATTCTCTAACAGCTGGATGTGCCAGCTTTTGGACTCTTTTGCACAGTGTAGGCATATAAACAGGCCATAGTAATATTGCAAGACAAATCTCACTTGATATACCTGGACTACAGTTCAATCTGTCTTTCTTGTACTTGTGACTATGTGCATCAACAGCATTTTAAGTGTTCCTTTGCTTTACCCCTCCCCTTCCATAATTCCAATTACAGCTCTTGGTTATTGATAAAGAAGGAAGAAGGCCTAAGTGACTTCTCCTTGTTTCATTTTTTCCTTTCTACGTGTTTTTCAAATCAGATATTTCAGGAAGGCTCTGTCAACAACTGGACACATACAACACGGTATATTACAAGCAGATAAAGCTAAGGAAAATATTTTAATCATCGTTTAACAGTTCTCTTTCTTGCTGCTAACACCTGCTTTACTCAAACATCTGAAGAAAAATTAACAGAAAAGCTGGATTGCTAAAGAGACTTTTCAGCTATCGATTCCTATTGATTTTTTTTTTCCTCTAGTGCAAGGCATCAGCAAAAAAGGGACAGAAAGAAGTTTCTCTCCTTAAAAAAGAGTAACAACACTACTGCTTTCCCCTATCCCACCAAAGTTTTAAGGGACAAAAGGCACGCTCCACAGGCATTCTTTAATAAGTAAGATTTTTTGATTACAAAGTTTACATAAAACTATATGAGTAAGATTGTCATTACAAAATCCTCTGTTCACAGCTTTTCTGACATAGCACAGAGGCCATCCATAGCAAAGTGGCAAGAATGGGCCATGTAGTGATACTAGACTACCATCTTCATTGGGATATTTACATATAAATGGACGAAATGGAGAATAAAAGCTACCTTATGATCAAAGGAACAGAAATTTTGTGGGAAAACACTCCAGTGCTCAATACATAAAGTAGACTGTTCTTTATGACTATTTAAGCTTTCTGTATCAATTTCCCTCTATGTAATTGGATCATAAGAAAATATTTTAGAAGACATAAAACCAACAGCAGATAGCCATGAAGGATTCAGGAAGACTAGTTCAACCCATCTCATTCTTTTGGAAAGCAGTCTTACAGCTGTAATTTAAAACAAGATTTTTCATGCTATTTTTACTTCAGTTTAAATCTACAAGCTTTTTTTTAGGATCACCAGCAGGCATGTCCAGCATGAAGAGAAAGCCATTATTTGCAGTCAGTCAACAAGCAAATGTTTCAGGTACAAACAGTACCTTACTACACTGAAAGTATACTGATATCAGCAATATCATGGGGCAGCATGTTTTTAACCCAACTTTGAAATGGAACATTTTTTGTTAAGTCACTGACAAATGCATGCACAGGGTTTCAGGTACCAGAGACTGCTCTGTTAGCATATGTTAGCACATTTACTGCTTATAAAGCCGCTTCAGAGTGCCATGCAGGAACAGGCTGATCCAGTATGCCTTCCTTGCTGCACTCAATGTTTTCATCCTCAGTGTTCAGAGGAATGGATTTTAAGTGACTATTCAGTTTGGCGCTTGGAGCTGGAGGGAAGCAGAGTTAAGTTGTTAGTTTCCATAGCAAGAGCTGTTTGGAGTTGGCACTGAGAGAAAAGTGTACTTTTGCTTTGCAGTAGGGAAGGAAATCACTGTAGCCAAGAAAACACGTTTGGAAATGGGCACATTACACAACAACTGGAGATGAGCTTCTGTTGGATACTGCTGAATGGGATGGTGTCTTCCTTGTGAAGTTTAAGGAGCTCTCAGCCAGTGCAAAGAAAATGGCATTGAGGGTGGCTTTGAAAGTCCTGCATTGGGCAAGACCTTACTGTGGAGGTTTCTTTTGTGGGGGGATACTATGGAGAATTGCACGTTAGGGATGGTGAAGGCAGCGGAAAAAGCAGTTTCTTCTCATGCAATCTGCCTCCTGCACATCCATTTCAGGAGTGCCCATCTTGCATTTGTGTCTGACTTAGGGTATTTTTCTTTTCCTCCCGTTAAGAGTGAGTTTAAAATGGAATCGATGCACCAGAGTTTCCTTCTGCCTGCCCGTTTCCTTACAAGCCTAAGAAATCCAGACGCAGCCCTTGCGTTCCCATACAGTCCTGCACGGGCTGCATGCAACCTTCAGAAGGGAACTAGGGAAGCTCCTCTCACCTGCAGGTCCCTCGCTTCAAAAGGAGGGAGGGAAACCTGAGGGCGACCTGGTGCCCCGCGGGCATCCGTCCCTTCTCTTCCCGTGAGCACTGGGACAGCCCCAGCCCTCGCCAGCCGCGGCCACCCTCCCCAGCCCGGCCCGGCCGCCCCCTGCTCCCCGGCGGCGGGCACGGCGCCTCCTCTCCTACCGGCGGCCGGGGAAGGTGAGGGGAGGCAGGGACACGGCCCTTCTCGCTTCCTGCCTCGACAACAAAAGCCGAGGAGCCTCTCCAGAGAGCCAGGGGAGAGCTCACCACTGCCCCATCGGCCTCGCTGCTATCCCCCCACTCGGCGAAGCCTCCGGCGAGCCGGGGCATG
>NW_009952533.1:2317934-2325248 GCF_000747805.2 Chaetura pelagica | reverse complement strand
CCCGCCCGCCCCCGCCGCGCCTCCCGTGCGGGCCCGGAGCCCGCCGGCGCCACGCCGCGGGACGTGGGGGAAGCGCGTCCCACGCTGCTGCAGGGGGGTGGCGGGACGGGGCCTGAAGGGATGGTGGGCTGCTGGTGCGCTGAGCTTCTGTCCCAGACCTCTTACCGGCCGCCCAGGGGGCCTGCCTTACGCTGTTGCACGATATTGTTTCCTCGGGAAGTAGCAAACTGAAAACACAAGTTTCATATATATATGCAGTAAAACCATTCCTAACTGCAGCCATAGATTTTTTTTTTTTTTCTTTTCCCCAGAGCTGCATTCACAGCTCCCATTAAATGAGAAAATATTTTTTCCCCACATCTTTCCCTGTTTGCTAGAGTAACAGAATTGCCCATTTGATTGTTTCCTTAACTATTAATATGAAAAATCATCAACCCCACAAAATCTAATCCAGTCTTTGTTTCCCTCTTTGACAAAACAGTAATTACAAGTGGTTTCAGGTGATTACTGAGTTACAGGACTCCTTACTCCTTTTTCATCTGCAAAATTCTGACATGGTTATATTGAATGGCCAGGGATATGAATGTATGAAAAGTGTGACCCATAGCTCCTTTTCTTTTCTTACCTGCAAATTGCTCTGCTCCCTTTTACAAAGCGATCATTTTTCTTTAATGTTTAACATTTTTCTAGGTGCCATCATGTCCTCCATATTTTCTTCTATATGTGATTTAAGATTAGTAGTGAGTAAGTCTTGCAGTTGGTTATTAAAAACATCAGTTTTAGTGTCTCTTACTGTGCCTGAGATAATTATAGCAACACAACAATGAAGTTGTTTCCCAGAAAGAGCAAGACTATTTGCATGATACCGAAAGGATAAGAAATTGGAAGCTATTGAATATTTTAGCATCCAACTCCATGGGATGTTGGCCACTAAATGAAGTACAAGCTTCAGCTTTCTTGAGCACTTTGGCTTGAGTACACAGTGGCAGTAGATCAGTCTGGACAGGATGAATGCAAGAATCACCATGAGTCTGTAGCTGGAATTCTCACCAAGTAGTGTGACTCTGAAATTGCGGTATCTTTGCATTTTTTCCTTTCTACAATTTTGCTTTCTTTCTTTCTTTGCTATCAGATAGAAATTTTAAGAGAAGGACAATCTTTTCTGAATTCTACTATTGTAAAAAATGATGCAGCAACCATCATCCACTAAGGTGAGCGACAGTGGCAGTGCTATCCAGGATTATGACCATAAAATCTTTGTCATGATCTGCAGTGCCAGGACTATGGTAATAGGGAAGCAGAAGGGGTACCAGGATTTTGGGTCCAAATAGCGGTGTCTGGAAGAGTCTGACATATACAGTATCATAATAAGCATAATGATTCTGCAGCAGGCACTGAACAAAGAGCTTCTTGCAATGCCCACATCTTGATTTCAGAAAGCTGATGGAAATTGCATGGTGGTGCTGTCCCGATAGCTCTGGAAAAACACCTAGGTACAGTCTGTGTTTCTAGGTGACTGGACCAGTGGGCAATGTATAATCTGAAGCTTAGAATATTTCATATACAAATGTTCTTGGAAGTATGAATCAGATGGCAAGATGAGGATTTTTCCCTTTTGGTGTCTTCACAGCATGTCTGCTATGGCAAATGAACACTGTGAAAGAGGGGAAGAGGCAATACAGATAATTTAAAACTGTGTGTTCACTCTTCTCTACAAGCTGAACTAGGGAAAAAAAAAAAAAGCAAAGATCATATGATGGTTCTTAAGCTAGCATCGATTAATCCCAAAATACTTTGTAACTCCTCTTGAAAGTAATCAGCCTTTGGCAGCTCAGTATCTGACAGCAGCATGCTTAAGAGCCAGAGCTGCTAGCATTGTGTGTATTTTCCTCAACCAAATGAGCAACAGAAGTCCCTACGCATGCATACTGATGCTCTAAATTTTAGGCTAGAATTTCATGTAGATCTGGGATGTCAGCAGCTTATCTGAACTGCTAGATTCCTATCAATCCTGTACAATGTGGTTTTCAGAACAGCCTTTTGTAACAGCAATAAAGCAAAAGCTCCAGATACTTACTTTGCTATATTCTATTTTTTCACTTAGTACTATTTTTATGTCCCAAGGGAGAAAAGATGTTTGGTTTTGTACACAACAGGGTTGTGTTTTCCCAATTAACTTCTGACAACACAAAACCCAGTTCTAGGGCTGGCATTTGATGGTAGAAAACAACCAAAACCCCAAACGTTGTCATCAAAATCACATTGCATTGCTAGAAGGCCTTTCCAAGATGCTTATCAGCTTTTCATTTTCCCTGGGTTCCTTTTCACAGGAGACCATATTTTTTGTTTCTTAGAATTACTGACCTAATGCTGAGATTAATAATAACAACATCTGCTGCTAATATTGTACTTTTTCATGGGCTTAAAAGAAATTCTGAAGATCTTTATTAGAATTGCTTACAACTCAGCAAAACCAGAACATGTAAATACAGAGTCTTGAAATGTGCCAAAATGAAAAAAATATTACTTAGGTTTTTTGTAGCTTACGAGATGGCTGATGCTACAGCACCATGCTGCTGATAAACAGGAAAAAAAATACTAATTTTACAATCAAATAGAATGTTTTTCTTGATATGTATTACAACTTCTACATTTGGTGTGCCTAGGATCAAAGTTTATGGATGAGGTAACTGGAAAATGAAAGAGGGGCAGAAATTCAGAAGTCATACAGTGAACACTTTCAGAGCCATGATTTTTTTTTGTTTGCTTGGTTTTGTTGTGTTTTGTTTTGTTTTCCCCCCCCCAGAATATTGTTATTTACCTTAGCTGCACATCAGATTCTTAAATTAAAAGAAGGACTTCTGAGCTAGCATTAATCCTTTAACACAATTTATGGAATCTCCCCAGCATTTGACATTTATAAGAATTATTTGAGTTGGGTCTTAAGAACTGAAGTTTCACTAAAGCAGGAAATGCCATTTCACTGTATTTTCTGCAAGATTTTAGCATAGGTACAATAGGCTGCAGAAAAAGGAAGGTCACCATTCTATTTGAAGTCTGTCAGTTTTTGTATTTAATTATATACAGAGA
The DNA here is from genome assembly GCF_000747805.2 of Chaetura pelagica. Classification (NCBI taxonomy): domain Eukaryota; kingdom Metazoa; phylum Chordata; class Aves; order Apodiformes; family Apodidae; genus Chaetura; species Chaetura pelagica. Next base: position 2,322,158 of record NW_009952533.1, on the reverse strand, counting down.
ACGTGGCATTACAACGTATTTCCTGGATCCAATGAAATACTTGCAGTTGGAGAAAGATTAGGAAGTTCTGCAATGCGGAGAAACAAAATCATTGAAGATCAGGAAAGGAGGAAATTTAAACAGGTTAAAAACAGAGTGATGACAACAAAAAAGAATTTTAACAGGTAACCTACATAAAAAATAAGGGTAGTATGCCTGGGCTTCCCATCCATTCATGCTACTTTTATGGCCAATTGAGCTGCCTTATGCTTTGCTAAAGAAAATTCTAGTGTTTCTGATGCAAAAGAAATAAAGAAAAAAGAAATAACAAAGTGTTATGGTGCTATGCTTATGGCAGAGATCTCTTTCTAAGATTGTAGTGTGGTTTTTTTTTGTTTTTTTTTTTCTTTAAAAAGCATTTGTTAGGCTCTTGAATATGAAACTTTCCTATGCTGACAGGGTCAAAACTTTTGAATAATAATCCCCTTTTGGAAAAGACTAAAAGAGCTACTTCTGCTATATTCCAAGACCTTTGACTTCCTTGCTAGTAAGTTTTAGCATGCTTAGGGATCAAAGACTAACTTGCTTTCATTGGCTGCACAAGATGGAAATCAGGTTATCATTACTTCGTATGTATGATTTGTCATTTATATCATTAACTGGGAGATATTAACACTCTGGGGTTAGTTAAATTCTTTTGGAAGAGACTCTGTTCCTTCCCCTGAATTTGAAGGGGGAAATATTAGATAATTATTAATCAGTCCCCTCTTCTTGAGACAACACGTACTTCCTAGTCCAACATCCTGGCAGTAACCAAGTGTGGACTACTGTTGGATGCATACCCAGGGTGAGTTAAGTATGAGGCTTGCAGTAAAGTGGGTTGACTGTGATTCCATCTGGCTAAGACAAAAGTTGTGACAAGATTGTAAGAATTTAATGGAAATTAGGAGCAGCAAGCAGGGAGGAATTGGAGGATTTGTCTCTTTTAGATAATTTTTGCTTGTAACATTTTTTGTCTTGGTGATGAATTTGTAGAAAAAGCTATTTTTTTCCTGCTCATTTTTATGTATGAGTAAGGGAGACTGTACCTTACTGTATTCAGTTCCTAAACCAACAGCTATGGCAAGTTGTTTGAGCACAAGGTTATTTTCCTGGCTATTCTATCCTGCCTCACCTTTTTGCTAATGAAACTAACCTGGTAGGCAGCAGAACAGGCACCAAGAATGCATTTTACCAGCTGCAATTCATAGTCCCGCATATTAACTTAAGCCCCCATCTACTTCCATTTATTTTGCTGTGCCAAGCTATGAACTTTGGTAGCTGAGTGTCAAGTTCACACATCTATTGCATTAGGCAATGGTAAATGAATGGATCCAGGAATGATGAGCCAGAGACTACATTTTCTACTCGTCTCAAAACACAGATAATTGACATCCTTAGGATTTTTTTTTTTGTTTCCATCTCATTGGGTAGTTTACCTTTTACTTTTAAAGAGGAGAATGTATATCTTTGGATGTAGTAGGCTAGCAGGGGCTCTACACTACCACAAGAAAAAACCTATAAAGGAAATGGATCAGTTAGCACTGAATTGTTCTGTGTTGCAATGTATTGCCTTTTCTGGTAAGTAGGTTCATTACCAAACATGCTTCTACAGCCTTAAAAACTTAAGAATAACTGGAAAGATTAGTAAAAAGCAGTGATTAGCATTAGTGAATATAGTTCTTCATAATGATGATCCACAAAGAACAAATATGTATACATTCTTCCATTCTGTGTAGAAATATTATTCAAGCCTATAGTAGTTTATTTCTAGTATTACTTGAGCTTCTGTCCAAGGAGTAAATGATAAGCTGAAGAGCAGCTCATTTCTGAAGCAGCTGAATATTGCTCATTTCACATCAATCTATCAGTTCCCCTCTGCAAAGGCTTTTCAGTTTGCAGAATAGTGGGAATAGAGTGGCAACATGTGGCTACGTCATGGACTTTAAAATAATTTGCTGGGTTCATATTACTTCCTCTAAGACAGTTTTTTGTACAAACAAGGAGTCTAAATCTAATTGAAAAAGCTATCCTAAAAACTATTAGGTTAGTGATATATTGCAAAGACTGATAAAACATAATTGGATTTTGTTAAACTGAAGCTGGCGAAGTTCATGTAATTTTGTCTATAAATATGGTTTGTTACCATCTGGTTTTCTGACAAACAGATGAGAACCATAAAAACGGGCAACTTATGTTTTATGTGAACATCTGGGCAAAGTGTAAAAATATCTGGCAAACATGCTAAATAAAAAAAAATAAAATCCTTTGACCCCAGATTAATTTTCTAGAATTTATTTTCAGACTCTCTCTCCCTTTTACCATCACCTTTTGGATTTGTCTGAGTTTCTGGAGGCAAAAGCTTTGGTGTTAAGCTAGCTCAGTCTTTCTATCTTTTTTCTTCCTTCAAGCAGCAAGTAGGCCTGTTTGCCTGACTCATCCAAGGCAAGCAGCATGTTGTTGTTGCATTATGGTTTTGTTTGCAAAAACTTCATATTAATGTTTGCTCCTTGTTTTTGTTGTTTTTTCCAAAATGAACACTTTTTTTCAAAGTCCAGCTTTCAGAGACATGTGAATATTTCATTTTCTTCTGAAGAAAATTGATCCTATACCTAGATCTAGTGATTTCAAAGTATAACATGAAAATTCAGTTTTTATTTATACTACGTAAGAAGGCAAGAACATACTTTTATTATGTTCAGATCTCATAATTAAAAATATATCTAATGGTTAATGATTTTATTTATTCTAATAAATACTTAGGGCTGGCAATGCAGTATATGCCAGAATAATTGACAGTAACCCATGGCAAAAAACATTCAGTCATATTTTAACGTAATAGCAATATTGAGTTTGTGTATTACTCTTACTTAACTCTGAAGGAAAGGAAAATTATGGAATATTGATTACAGCCTATCTGTAACCAATTGTAAAAATTTACAAGCAAATATAGATAACTTTGTATGTGTCACATCACAAACAGTATTTTTGGATTAAGCTTTTTTTTTTTGTGTGTGTGTGAGACTTTCAAGAAAGCATGTGTAGAATTTTTATGGTTTAAACAATTTCCATAACTAGTTTAATTATGAGGTAAGTAGGGCTATTTTAAAAGCTAATGACTTTTTAAATTTTTCTATGAGGTTTCCTGAGAATCCTCTGCTTAATTATATAAATCCAGAACACCAAAAGCAGTTACAATTGACTTATAGTGTGAGTAAATAGATAGGTTTCTCACTCATTTAGTTTTAATCAGAGATTATTTTTCTAAAATGTAAATATTTTAGTAAGCATGTCATTTTTTTTAAAAAGCAGAATAGCACCACCTGGTGCTAAGCAAAGTTTTTACGATCAATTCCAATAACTTTTTTGAGATTACTGCTGTACAGATAAAATACTGCCTTTCATAATCATGATTTTAGATAAAATAATTAGGAACATAATATTATGACTATCTCTTTTAGTAATGCTTCTTGCCCCTTCTTTCTTATAGGCACTTCTTTCCTAAATCTTTATCCATTATTTACCAGTTTTTAGGGACTCTTACAGAGTTCTTCATGTACTTTAAACTTTTTGGACATGTGTAAAAAGTTATTGATTAAAATCTGATTTCTAGACTTTCCCCCAGTTGGTTTAGAAGAACTACAGCTAAAAATGAACTTTACTACTCTTTTTCTTTGTTCCTATTTTTTTTCTGGGCTTCCTTAGGGTGCTCAGAATTAAAAGCATAATTGAAGGTAAGACCTACATCTTGAAAGAGCTTCAAAAACCTAAAACCTGTCAAAATCAATGGGAAGTGCCTGAGGTTGTATCCCTAAGAATTAAGCTTCTAGGCATTATATATTAATTTCTGCAAATAAGAGAATTTAAGATCTATTTCCTGCTTAATATTTATACTATTTTCAACTGAAGACTATGAAAAGTACAAAAAATCCTGTGTTTGTGACATTCTGGCAGGAATCCTAAATTCCAGCTACATCTTGAAGCTACCTAGAATTATAACAGATTTCAGTCTCTAGCTGCACTGTCACTCTTCAGGCCTTCTGATTCTGAGGTCTGCACAAACAGTAAAAGGATACCAGCACCTCAACACTTAGACTGAAAAGAAACCATTTCCCTGAAAGTTTAGCTGCATCTCTCCTAACCTACCTTGCCCTTAAATGGTAAATAAAACCACTTGGGAAAAACGCTGAGCCTAATTTTTTCCTG
>NW_009952533.1:2310993-2317822 GCF_000747805.2 Chaetura pelagica | reverse complement strand
TGAAAAAATTGAATTCTGGAGCTATTGGATGACAAACTGCCATAAAACTTTATATATTGGTAAAAAGGCTAACTGGTGTTGACTGTTACTTACTGTGAAGAGTCTGAAAGAACAAGAAAGTTAACTTCTGCTTGATGTTTTGTTTTTCTGTGTTGCAGTTTACCATTGGTTCATCCTTGGTGATGGATAGTTAGTAACATTATTACCACTTTATCTCATAAACACTGCTTTGTGTGTCACTGTTTTGATTATGTTACTTTTTAAAGATGTTTTGCATGTAATTTTTTGTGAAGTAAGAAAATTATTTTTATAAAGCAAATACATTAGTACAATAAACACCAATACATTTCTTAGATAGTTGCTTTCTAGATGATGAAATCCTGGTGTTAATACAGTCTTTATTATTTCTGTTGTTTGAGGGACAACTTTGTAAATATGTTGTGTCATGTCTTGGCTTGATTGGCTGTGATCTTCCAGCACCCATACTATTTCTCTGACTGTGTATGCAAATAAAAATCAGGACAATCATAGAGTTGTTCTGGACAGGATGCTCTCTCTTACTGAGATAATGCAAATCTAATTAAACTTTAGCTTACTTTAGCTTTAGTTACTTCTGTTGCCTGAAATCTCAGCTGTTAGTTTGTCTTCCATCGTATCAAGGCATTTTGATCTGACAGAGTCTCCTGTTTCTTCAGTTTCTTCCAGTGCATAGGGATCATGCAGCTGAAAGGAGGCTGTGGTGCTGTGGGGACAGAGCTATCAAATCCTGTGCCACAGACCTCTGGAAGATTCACTCCTTTGATATAGGCAATATCATGGCTTCTTTCTTACCATGGGACTGTGCAGGCATGTCCTGAATGCATGGCACCAGTGCATGGTACCAATAAAAGAGGTCTTGCAGTCTGCAAGAGAAATTGAGAGACGAGCTATTCACTGTTCAAATTTCAAACACTGAAAATACTTCACAGCCTATTTCAGTTGAGGACAGTTTTACTTATTGTATGTTTCATGATATGGCTGTATTTACAATGGTGGTTGTTTTGGTTTTTTTTGTATCCACAGAGCAACTTAAAATCCAAATAATAATCCATGCTAACAATTTTTCATTGACTACAAATTTTGTTTTGCGAGCAAGAAACACTAGAGGGCATTGAAAGTTCTGTGCACATACATCTGGTAACTCCACAATGCTCTGATTTAACAGCAGTCTTCTTAATGTGATTAACAAATAAAAGATTACCAACATGATGGAAAAATCTGTGGAGGCCATGTGCAGGCTGCAAAAAACCACTTCTGGCAGTTAATGACAAGTACAACAATTGCAAGCACAGCAAGCACATGCAGCACACACAATACAAACCAGCATAATTTAAGCTGCACATGGATTCCTCTGAAAATGGAAGCAAAGCAATATTAGGTACAGCCATTCCTGAAAATGGATTTGTATGACTTGGGACTGGCAGCTGGTAGAAGTATATGTTTCAGCCAATCTGCCATCTGAGAAATACAGTATTTTTCCCCCACATGCATTGTTCAAATTCAGTTCAAAATTTAACAAAAATACCGATAATTTCACAAAGACCTGTTTTAAGTGAGTTCTAAGATGGATGTGTTATCATAAAGAAAGAAGGTAAGTAAAGACAGTGAGTATACACACACATGCGATTTTAGGTATAGTTAGAACTAATTTGTCAGTGCCAGGAGCAGAATTTGCAAGATGGTTCTTTGATTTCCCTGAAAAAATATGCAGGCTCTTCAGAAATTTCCGTACCCTATCATATGTGCCACTGATCTTTCTTCCTGTAAATGACAGTGCAGAAAAAATTTGGAGCATGCAAAGAGCTCTTAAGACAGCACTGCACATGTGGGATGTAACAGAGGAAGGTCTTTCCTTGAGGAAAAAGGTTGCTTACCCTTGCTTATCTCTTTTAAATGTCTGTATGTGTCTGATGTGTGTCTATATGGCAGAGTTCAAATAAGGTGTTCTCTTGAAAAGTGCAGATGCTGCCACAATGCCAGAGGGAGTGATGCGAAGTGGTGCAAGGAAATGCAACTTCCTCCTGCTTCTCTTGATTCCTTTCAGCTTTGCAAACCTGCACAGAGCTAGGCACCAGCACAGGCTGGAGTCCAAAGTACGGACATTTGTTGCTCTTTTACTTGGATGTAGTTCTGTGTTTAATAAAAAATGATTAAGCCTAAATGTTTTTTCCTTAGTCGTTTTGCATATTGCTAAACTACCCAGCTCATATAGCTGTTTAATACCATCTGTCACATCTGAACTGTTCTTAGGGATTTTAGAGAGGCTTCATCCTGGCTCAAACCAGGACACCATATAAAGAAAAAGGCACTACTCAGTTTTATGAATCTAAGTTTTCTTTTGGAAAAAACAGAGGAAATGAAGCATACTTTATTATAGAGAACTAGGATACATGCACACACTGATGTTATTACCAGGGATATCTTTGCATTGAAACAGAGAATTAGAAAGCCAACTCCAATGAAAATCTTGTGTCTCATGACTTTAAACCAGTCCCAACAAAGGTGTATTTCCATTAGAGAATGAAGACACATAATAGATAGAAATCTTATGAAGTATGTTCTGCAATGACAAAACAGACAACACTTCTTTTCCAAAGAGAAATCATTGTCTATTGCTATTTTCAACCTTTCACTCAAAATCCAGTTTACAATGTAGTATTTGACTTGTGCTTGAAGTAACGGTGACTTCAACAAATAGCAAAGAAATTATTGGAAGATCTGAATTGTGTATTATGGCTACAATACAGATGATGCTTTCAAAAAGTATATTTTGTAGGGGAAAAGAATGGGAAATTAAGCTTTTTCATCACTGGATTTGTGCTTTAGATTCACTTTCAAAAAATCTGACCAAACTAAAGATAAACAAAAAGTGAAATATAACCACTCTGCGAACATTTGGCACAAAGTTATACTATGTTGTAGATTTGTCAGGTAACAAGAATAAAGAACAACTTTTAATAAGGGAGAACATCAGATTTACTTTCTCTACCTGTCAGAAGCTTCAGGCTTACAAAAATGACAGACAACTTATTGCAGTCTTCACAAGTTGTCAATAAAAAATTGTAAGACTTGAGTTCATACAGATATGTTTTCAGATATTATGGAAAACCTTCAGTGAAAGCTTACAAAATGAAGACCAAACTCCCATGGTGTTTCCCAGTGGAGCAGCATCAGACTTGTGTTTGCCAGTTCAGGCTTTTGTGAATAGCTGCACTTTTATTTTTTTTCCCCCCATCATGACAAACTGCTGGAGTTGCCAGTAGCTATAGTTTTCACCAGAACAATTACACAATGGGATCTGAAAATGTTTCCGTTCAGAGTCTCAGATGCTGTGGATTGTGCTTTTTGCTAACAGCTGTTACAATAGGGGATTTTCAATGCAGGCAGATGAGCTAAAGCTGAACTAAGATGAAATGAAAGTTATTAAATTAGAGGTCTTGAGGAACTGTAACACAGTATCCGCACCTTCTCTACAGGGAATACTTTGTGTTTTCTCATTTTATCTATCTTTAAAGCTTGTTTTCTTTACCAATTAAATATTTTTGTGTTCATAATCAATTGTAATTAAGAACTAGTGCAGCTTATTAGTGTGTAATTGTTGTCCATCTCAGGCAGTGGTTAATGATACAATATTTTCCTAGGTATGGCTACTTAGAAAATTATTTTGGCTTCTTTTGGCAGTGGACTTGACACAATGATCCTTGTTGTAGCCTACGACTTCCATGTTCCAAATAATTTACATATTAATAGTTACTGTACCACTGGAAAAGAGGAGACAGTGTAACTGGCGTTAAAAGTCTACTGAGATAAGTTGGAATGTACCATTACTCTTTCAGAGCCACACTGTGGTGGGGTTTCTAGCATGTTACTGGAACAAATCAAGTCAAACATGAAGAATTATTCATAGTCAGCTTGAAGAGTCAGTTGCGTAAACGGAACCTAGCCTAAATCCACTAAAGTGTTTTATATTGACTCTTGCCACTGTCTAACCTGATTTTACAAGAGCTTTGTCTTCACTAGGAAAAGATGTATAAAGAGTTGAACATTAAAGTCATAATGTACTTAATGCAGATGTAATTACATGTTTAGATTATTAAGATAAAGCCTCATTTCCTTCTCAGGGGACTCTTAAACCAGGGCCTTTAATACTGGAATTTGCAAATTATTTGTACATCTTACATGTGTGCAAAATACTTGTCTGATTGCCGGATAGCATTCAGTAGTTTATTGAGGAAGATAACCAAGATTTATTGGGAAGCTTTTAAGAAGAGAAACCACATCATCATATTGCCAAACAGGAAAGCAATATGAAAACTCCACAGTGTGTTGAAGGAGAATGGCATGATCTATGCAGTGAAAAAGAAAAATACTATGATAATTTGGAAAACAAATGAGTCTAACTGAAAACAGTCTGCAATATCGGGTACTGCCTGTACAAACTGCTTCAGCTTATGTTTACCTAGAGCTCTCTTAAGCACAAATGGTTCAGATGAAGGGAAATTCAACTGCATGAAGAAAAGCACATATCTTCAATTTAAAACAGCATGCCAAAATAATACCAATGCATTCCAGAAAAATCTATGAAGGCAGAACTAATGCAGATCTGTTTTTATTAATGTTCAGTTATGGCAAGATATGTAACAGGCCTTCATGATTATAATAAATCAGTGACAAGGTATGCAATAAAATCATACTATAGCTTAGGGTTATATTTCCTAATTGGCAACTGATGAAGTCATACCATGAATTTATAGGAGATTGCTGGAAGAGTAAGGTGTAATCATATTGTTTAGATTATGCACTAGTTTCCATTTTATAGTAAACTATAAAGTGTAACTATTTTTTTTCTGAAGCATTATTTCAAACATTTAGAATATTTCTGCTTGTATTACATGTGGACATTGTATTTAAAAATACTTGTAAAAAAAGTAATTTAATAGCTCACTGATAATACTAGCTCTGGAACTCAGTGATGCTGTGCATACCTTTTGATATTTATTTTTTTGGATATCATGTTTTCTTTTATATCTCACTGGGTATGAATGTTCAGACCAGAGAGGAATAGCTCAAGATCTATGAAAACAGCAGCTGGTCAGTGCAATAAAAAGACAAACTTAAGAAAATCGTATTCTCAGCTTTAAGGTCTGTTGCAAAAAAAAGAAATAAAACTTTGTCATTTATGTTTCTTTGGTTCCATAAGTAAAATTGAACTGTGGAGTATAAGCAAGTATTTAAAGAGTAGGTAAGAATCTGACTGGAAGGTAGGGCTTATAGAAGAATTTATCTGATTTCATCCTAAGCACTGAGGAACGGAGTGAGAGAGCAAGTTCAGGATATTTTTTGCCCCCGTAAAAAGAATATAAAAATACTAACAAATTGTTTCTTGGGATCCTTTTAAGTTGTGGTTGTGCCCTGATTGCTTTCATCATTTTGCGGGGTGGCAGAGGCAGCTCTTTCAGCTCTGAGAAGGGACGACACAAAGAATTTCCCTCTAGCTGGTTGAAGAATTCTGTAAAGGTTAAATAATCATATTTCTGGAGGGCATCCCAGTTTGACCTCCTCCACAAAAGAGGCCAACGCTAACAGCAAGGTGTTACTGATTAAAGGCTGGAAAATGGAGAAAATACCATTTTATAAAGGACTAAAGAAAAAATTCATATTTGCAATTTGAAAATACATTAGAGCAAATATTTTAAAAGAGTACTTATTTCATCAATTGTAAGAAATTATTTTTATTTTTACAAATCATTATACCTAGCAGCAATTCACAGCATAGCTGTAGTTTTCTATTTGAAAGCTATTCAGTTTTTATAAAATTAAGAAGTCCTACTTGTATTTTTTAAACTAAATCCACTTATTCCAAAGACTCGGCATGCCAGTATGGTTGAAAATAAAAATTACAAGCATCCTGAAAGAGCAGTGTGCATGTTAGTAGTGAAAGTGTTGGTGTAATACTTCTGTTACATGCTGTAGCCTAATTCCATATTATTTAATATTTGTTTATACAGTTATCAGAAAAAACACACATAACTTGTTTGTATCTCTGGGGAAGCCAGGTAAGTATTGTGTTTTTTCAAGTGGAAAGTGTTGGGATGTGTTGGGAGCACAAGCACAGACCTTAATAATGGAGTATACATAAAATATCAAAAGCTATTTATGCTACATAGGACAGTAGTAATAATTTTGCCAGAAGAAAACATATGAAATATGCTCCCTTTTTTTAAGCACCTCAGCTGTCTCAGACAGTCCATCTCCACAATTTTTAGTTCTGTAAAGGAGGTTATAGGAAAATATAAAGGTTGCTTATGCTCACAAATAACTTTCAGGAGATCTGATTCCCACTTTCGTGTTCTGGACATTAGTTGTGACTACCATATCTGGATATGTTCACTTTTTTCCATTGCAAATTCTGACCAGCTTTTGATGACCTTTTCTGTTTCTCCAGAATTTTATCTATGAGGCCTTGGATGCATTTTATTATGGCCTACTACTGATTTGCAAATATTTAGTAACTTTTGAAATATGACAAACATTTCAGATCTACTTCCCAGGCTTAGATCATCTGCTTGTTTCACATGCACGCTTTCTCTCAGGAAATCCCAGGCTGAAACCTGTGAGCACTGTTTTGCAGAAACTTAAGTATCAGTTCAATACCTTTATATCTTATGCTAACTGAGAAGCTCTTTAAGATGAAAAACATTTACAGTGCTCGTCCTATTCTGAGTTGCTGTATTTCACTGTCTCTTCCTCTGTTAATCAAGCTGCACCTACTTTTCTCCCTTATTTCTTC
>NW_009952533.1:2299080-2310962 GCF_000747805.2 Chaetura pelagica | reverse complement strand
CGTTTTTCTTTAAAATTATCTTATGGACATAGTTTCTTATTGTAACTGTTTTATGGTTCACCAATACTACCATCTCTGAAAGCCTTTCTTGAGATGTATATCTGATGCTAACTATTAGACAAACAAAAATGGATATATTAGAAAAATAAGTGAGAGTTTAATAGTACAAACCCACATTTTTTAAAAACTATTGAGTCATGGACATATATAAGCTCTGACAACATGCATGATTCTTCTCTCTCCCTCACTTTCCCTATTATATAGTAAGTGCAATACATTGTTTTGAATTAGGTCCAGATGCTAGGGTGAATTATAAGACACATGCTTAGCTTTGTACATTGTGAGTATTCCTGCTTACAGATCTGTATGTACTCTAATTCTTTATAAAAACAGGGCCCCAGAAATAGGGCATTTAGAAAATTTTTAGGACAGCAACCTTGAGTTTATGAAATCTAGTGCAATTGTGGCTTGACTTCCAAATTGGACAAAATTTGCAATTTATATTACTCTGATGTATGGCTTTATTAAGGTCAATATGGTTCACAAATAACAACAATGTGATTGATGGCATTTGGTGGCACACAAAAACTGAGATACTTAAAAAAATCCCTTGAGTGTCTGAATTATTAACTTAATCCAAAATTCACAGTTTATTCACTGCCTTACCTTTAAGGAATCAAGGTGTATTCATACCCAAAAATAAAAAGCAGAGCTTTAACTGTTGAGCGATTAATATTTTCCTGTGTTATGAGTATGAGCAGTCCTGTGGAGATGCCTTATTTTGATTGTTAATTATCCTATCCCAAAAAGATACGTTGCTTTCATCCACAGGAATGAACAACTGTAAAAGACAAGGTTGGGCGCCTTTCACCTTCCCAATGAACAAAATATGCAAACTCTGCAAAAGGAAAAAATCCACCATATTAAAACACACTGATGTGTACTAATACTTGTTCATTGTCCATCTTATTTTTGGGGAGGGACTTTTTGCCAGGGTGTGTAGTGATAGGATGAGGGGTAATGGTTTTAAACTGGAAAAGGGTAGATTTAGGTTGGACATTAGGAAGAAATTCTTTAATGTTACGGTGGTGAGATGCTGGAACAGTCTGCCCAAGGAGGCTGTGGATGCCCCCTCTCTGAAGGTGTTCAAGGCCAGGTTGGACAGGGCTTTGAGCAACCTGGTCCAGTGGAAGCTGTCCCTGCCCATGCATAGGGGTTGGAACTAGGTGATCTTCAAGGTTCCTTCTAACCCAAACCATTCTATGATTCTATAATTATTTTAATGATAATTTTTTTTTTCCAGAAGAAGGACTTTCTAGAGACAGAGAAAGAGGCTGTGGATTCTCCATTCCTGGAGACATTAAAATCTTGTTTGAATGTGACTCTGAGCAGCTAGCCTGGCTTTGACCAAGGTGTTGTATCAGCTGACTTCCTGCAGTCCTTTGCAGCCTGATTTATTCTATGATTCTGTGATAGCAAGTATCATCTTGCAGGTCCCCATTTTTGTCTACTGGTAAATGGCTGTGGGCAGCCTGTAGAATAGAAAAACAAGGTTAAACAACTGGTCAAGGAAACTAGGGAGCTTTGCAATTACGTTTTGGGAGATTCAGATTTGCCTTTGGACAGGCTATAGGGAGTTATAAACACGGTTACTCTCTTGTGTGTAGTGAAATTGTGTTTTCAGAGCTCATAAATCATTCAAGCATAAAATAAGAGATATTTACTATGATGCAACAGGACAATGTTTGTTCTCCTCAGTAAAACTAGAAAAGAGCACGGTGTACTTTCTACTGGCTTTACAGCTGAGATATTTGTTCTGCATATTGTGTAAAACCATCATTTTACAGGATAGCAGAATTATCTTTTTTCTCTTACCTAAGATAACTAATGCATAAGAAGTTTTAAAATCCTAGACATGTAGGGTAAGCAAAGGACTCAAGGATATCTGTTTCAAGCAGTATCTGTTTGCAGGTATTGCAGCCCTAACCTAACTAATTTCATTGAAGCAGACTAGAGTGTACTTAGGCAGTTAGAGAGATCCTTAGAATTGCAGATGTTTGTCTAACACAGCAGTTCTCAGACCTCTGTCTTTCCAAGTCTGCTTCCCTGTGTGACTTCTGCCTTGCCTTCCCCTCCAGCAGCTGATGGTCCATTGGGCTTGTTCATACTGGATGAGAAAAGCTCTGACTGCAGCTGGGGTCATGGCTCCTGGCTAGGAAGCAGCTGGTCTAACCAGGTCTTAGTAAACTAAACAAACACAATGTGTCTTAGTAAACTGCTTGAGAATTTTATGATGCTGGCAGTTTTGGGAAGATTTTTCTTAATACCCAACTTGATTTTATTTTTTTAATTTTTTTTGACAATTGAAGTTTCCCATTCTTCTTCCTCTATAGCATGGAGAACAGCTGAATGCTGTGCTCTTTTAAACACTCTTTATAGACTGAAAATCATGTATTACCCTCACTTTTTTTTCTGGAAAAATTCAATTATTTCCAGTTGCCCTGATATATCAGGTTTTCTGTGTTTTCTTCTTGTTCTTTTCCAAATTCCTCCCCCCATGTTTATCTCTGTTCTGCATGTCAGTGCCTGAAACTGTGCACACATTGCAGTTGAAGTTTCATCACAGAGCCATTTTTACATCATTTTGACACGACAATTATTTTAATATATTGTACATTGAGCAACCCTTTTTTGCAGCAGCATTGCATTATGAACATGGATCATTTGGGATTGACTTTACTTCCTGATTCCTGATCTACTATCTACTAATTATTTCCTTTTTTTTTTTTTCTTTCCAAATTGCATTTGTGATACTTGGCGATTGCTGTTGTTACTATCATTTTGAAGTATAATCCAAATTTTATAAGATACTTTTTGATTCAAAATCTGTCCCTCAAAGTGCTTGCAACCCCTTTTCTTTTCCTGTTGACATGCATACCTGTAACCTTGTGAAATTTAATTAATTTTATGAAGATGTAACTAGAGAAAGTAACATATATGTCAGCCTTCTCTTAATTTGTTCTTCATCCCCATTAAGTGGTAGACTTAGATACTGTGGTTTTCCTTGTTAAGACATGGAATACATACCTCCAGTTAAGTAGCACACTTAGGCCTTTTGGTTGTCCTAGAGACTTCTTAAGATGTGAAAGAAATAAATTAATCTTCCTGGGTGCATTTCTGAAGTCTGGCTCCATTTTGATCATCAAGAGTAAAACTTCATTCTGTGTCACAAAGTATAATAGAACAATCTCTTATGAGATAAAAATAAAAACTTAGTGAAGTGAGGATGTTGTATGCAAATAATTATAATTGCTGAAAAAAACAATATGAGCCTATTCCTTTTTGAGGACAGCAAGAGAATGTATAATCTCCATTAAATTCAACAAGAAAACTCCTCAGGAACTAACAGGATGAAAAAAAAATAATTTACTTGGTAGTCTAAATCTAATCAGTGAGGAGTGATCAATTAATGTGCAAATATGTGTATTGGAGCTTCAGATATTTGATAGCTGTAATAATTTGGTTTGTAGGTCTTTGTAGGAATGACAATTTTTCTCACATTTGCTGAGTCACATATGGAAGACTTCATTTGGACAAGTGTAGTTAAAAACTTTGTAGGTATAGTGGAAAAAAGAAACATTTTTAAAGAATTTGTTCTTTGCTATTCCTTTACTTGCTGGCCAGCATTAAAAAGTGTTAAAAAGGCAGTTTAAGAACTCCTAAGAAGATAAACGGAGTAATTTCTCTACATTCCTGTCCTTATAGGAATAAGAATAATAAACTCATTAGTATTCTGCAGTATGTATTTATAATTGATGAGTCTACTGCTGTTAAAACTATGAACCATATATATATATAAATTATATAGAAAATAACCGGAGTATGAATTTTTAATGGTGTTAAGTCTACAGACCATACTTAAGAAATCAGTGGGATATTAGTTCCAATTAATTTAACATTTTATGTGTGGGATCTGTGCTTCCATTGTTAATAATTTAGTTTGTTTTCACATTTATTTTAATTTTTTTCTATGAAAGAATAATACGTATACTTGTATTTTTTTAAACTGGAAAGTTGCAAGGGTACTGTTAGGTGCTTATGAAATAATTAATGAATTCCAAAAATTCTCAGCTGTATATAAAAATTTAAGAATTTTCCCCACCAAAGGAAAATAAAGCATTACATTTTGTATTACTAAATTATTAAAATCTGTCTTTTTCCAGGGACAAGAGTTATATCTGAATCCTTTCAACTAATGAGGTACTAGCAGAGTGAGGCAGAACAAATTATACAAATTGTACAGATGAAGAACTGATTCCACAGTGTGTGGCAAGTAAGCGTGGGGAATGGCATCTCACTGCTCTCAGCCATCCTTTATATTGAGATCACTCCATATCGTATGACTGTAATAAAATATTTCTTTAGCTATTAGAATATAAATGTGATCAAGATGTGAGATACTGTTAGCCACCAAAATATGAAAAAGTTTTAAAAGGCAGCAATTATGCAGAATGATAAATTCCTGTATTATGCCATATGTTTTAATTCCTCTTTGCATTGAGGATTTTATAGATATTTTGAAATGTTCAACCTTTCCCCTAGTTTTTTTCCAAGGAAATGTGAAAGTGCTGCTTTCTTCTGATTTGCATATCTTTGTGATCAGAGATAGGCAGTAAATTCTAATCTTCAAAAGTGCACTTCCTACTGTAGCTATTTAAATTGAAACACTGAAATAAAATTGATGAAAGGCAGAGGGACAGATACAGTAGCAGCAGGCTAAGCCATTTCCTCCCATCACTGCTTTGTTTAAAGGGATGTGGAACAGCCAAAGAGAGGAAGAAAGACACATTTCTGACTGCATGGCAATGATTTCTACAACTGCTATGTACTCTCGAGGAGCTGATGAAGTCCTGCTAGGACAGTGTGAATTGCTGCAGCTGTGCCAGAGGAGGGATGGGTATCCCTTTAGCTCTGTGTTTCTTGAAACCCCACACCCACTGAGACCCTGGTGAACAATGGACAGCTTGGGTCCACAATAATTTGACTTAGCAGTGACTACAGTTGTATACCCTATGTTGGTTAGGATGTTTCACTGTTTTAGTCATTCTCAACACAAGGAAGGACAATTTAATAGATTTATCTATTTAAAATGCTAAAATAAATATTTGTATCTTTCAGTCTCTTCTCTATACCACTGTTCATTTCATTTCTCTCTTTTACTGACATGATAAGCCAAATAATTTGTGTCTAAACTATCACTTCCAGCCTTAGGGTGAATATATCAGAGGACAGATAGTCAGTTCAAGTAGTTAACCACATTTAAAAATCTGTGCCCTATTTCCAGTTTAAATTTGTCTTCCTTCAGCTTCAGCCATTGTCCATACCACATCTTTTTTTTTGTTCAACAGATTTATCTTAAGTATCTTTTGTCTTTTCTGAAGATAGCAATTTTTCTATTATTATTTTTTTTTGGTAATAGGTTAGCCAACATACAGTCTCTCACTTTAAGGCAGGTTACTCTTCTTGTGTCATCTTTGTGTCTGTTGCATAATCTTCTCCAGTCTTACAAATACAGTGAAATTACTGGCAGCAAAACTGTAAGCATTATTGCAGATCTCCCTAATGTTACACAAAACAATAACATCCATATATATCTGTTCAGTCCTCCCCATTCATAGACCTACAGGTCATATTTACTCTGTCAGCCATAGCTTAACAGCAATAGGAATGCAACTCTAAATCTCTTTCAATCATTAGTCCGCAGGATGCAGCCATTATTTTATAATTAAAATTTGCATTCTTTACTCTTGGATATAACTCTGAATTTGGCCATGGTTAAATACAATTTTAATGATCCAAGCTTGCCAAATGATCCAGGTCACATACTTTCTTTCCTTCCAGTCTGACAGTCTTCATGGATTCCACACATTTTATCAACTGTAATTTTATATTTACTTCCAGAGTGTTGATAAAAATGTTGCATAGTACTAATGCCAGAAAACCCCTATCTAATGCAGTCTTATTGAATGAAGATTTCTAATGAAGATATACTTCGAGATCTATGAATAAACTGGTTTTTAAGCTTGTTAACATGTGCCTTACCAGTATTTTAAATAATATTTTCTTTCAGTTATAATTGAAAAATTTAAACATATTGCCCTTCAATTTATAATGTGGTCCAAAGCCAAATATGCACTAAAAACCTTTCTTTGTTGTACTACTCTTTACTAGCTTGATTTTTTTTTTTAAATGGAGTCTGATATCAACTTTTCACTTATAATATATTATTAAGAACAGCTTAACCCATCTTGATTAACTGGAACAGGAAGAAAATATTTAAAATTTAAAATAGTGTTTCTTATGGATTAGCGTCTATAGAGTGAGTCTGGAAGCAGGATATCCTTGTTTTCAAAATAGCTGGAAATCCTTTTTACTTTTTGAGTATTTAAAGTTTTTACCAGACAGAAAATAAAAGATTTATGATTTTCCCACAGTGAGTGATACAGTCATAATGAATAGTAAGTTGCAAAGGTCAATTTAGATTATTTATTACAGGCCAAATTGTATTTTGTGATATTTCACATCTAGTACTGGCTACACTTTGGGTTGTTTCAGCATGCCCATGAGCACTGAATCAGATTCTTTAAGGGACAAACAGTTTCAATTCTAACAAGTTCATATATTCATAGTTATGATGCTATAGTAAATGTAATGGGTATATTTAAGGAATACACATTTGATTACATACGCATTAATATCTTCCCTGGTGTCCCTATCAGAGAAGGAGAGCTGTCAGCATGCAATGGGATCCTGTAACTTTTTGACAGTATCTAATGAAAAAAATTAACAAGAATACCAGAGCATTTTATAGATTTTTATTATTTGGAGATGCCCATGATTGCTTTGTATTGAAAAAATACACACCATATTCCAAATATGCTCTCCAGAGATCTGGAACAAAAAATCCCCTTGCTAACTTTTTGTTATACTTCTTTGACTGCTGGTACTTTTGTTTTTGATTACCCAACCGATCACCACCTTTAGCAGATTTTTATATTAAATGCAGCAGTTATAAATGAATTCATTTATGTTTTATTATTCAATAAAGCCCTCCAGCTGGTCAGATTCCTTCTATGTAAACATTCTGATTCTTTTGTTTAGAAGATATATCAGCGTGTGCAAGATGATGGCCAATGAAATCTCCATTATCTCTGTTTGACAGGGAATGCTTTGAAAGGTTGTATATTTTTAATGAATAGGAAAAATCAAAGACACAAGAACATCTTGCGTCTTTATATGTAACAAAAATGGCATATTTATTGACTCATTAATACTAAATGTCAGATTGCTGTGTTGACAGTCAGCAGTCTCAAGTGTTGCATCACCTACAGGGAGTATTAAATACAGAATAAACAGTTCAGTATAAACTGAGGGGCTGTTTTTGTGTCAGAATAGTGGGTGTGTCTATTAAGTTAATTTATTTAAGAGTGAAATTCAAGTCACAAAATCTCAGATGAAATTCCAGGCAATAACTCAGGATTTTATAGCTTTCTATTCTAGATTATTCCCTCCTCCACAAACTTCTAACGTATTTATTTCTACAAAGGAATAAGCTACCTTCCTTTTTCCTCTTTGTTGACCCTTCTTCCAGGCTTGGTATTGATTCTGTTTGTTCCCTCACAGAGTTTTTAACAGCTCGTGTCCCCTGACTGTTCTCTTCTTGTACTGTTCTACTGACACATGTTCATTTGTTGTTGCTCTAACATTCAGTATTTGGTCTTCCCATTCCTCATCTTTGGTTAGAGCTCCCCTTTCTTACATGTTAAGGTGACTCTTCAGAGTATCAGGCTGCTAACAGGTCCTATTAAGTATTTTGGTCTGTGTTCTTTTCAATTGCCCACTGCTAAATATTTTACAGTGTTTATTTGAACTTCAGATTATTAGAGGACTAAAAATATCCTCAGATTCGTTTACTTGAACATTTAATCTCCCTGTAAAACTCACAGTTGGAAAATACTTCCCTTATCCTATTCCCATTTCTTTTCTTCGATTTCAAAAAATAAAGGGGTTGGTGCAGCTTGCTACTATCCAGAATTATTAACAAAAGGGACAGTATTTCACTAAAATTGCATGTAATTTAGAAACATGCCTCTATCTATATAGCTAACATAGCAGTATGTCTTACTGCGTTGTTTCTCTTGTTTTTCTTTGTCAGCCTCCACCACATGCTATTATGCTTATTGTGTCTTCTCTTCAATGTCCAATCTGATTCAATAGTGCAGGGACCTGCTGTGTTTGGATAGTGTGGAATAATTCAGCTCCCTGCAGTTTAAGGCAGTTACGTGCTATTAAATAATAATAATGATAATAATAACAACAACAACAATCTCATTTATATGGGATAAAAGCCCTGATTTATAGTGTCGTGTATTAACCTGAATTGTTCCTGTTCTTTCTTGATGTTTACAGTGTCTAATATGAGTGCATTGACATCTGTTCAAACTATAAGTATTGTTTTAATACTCCTAAAAAATATTTCCCAGTGTGGCAATAGCCACAATTCTCAATTTGCTAGATTATTTTATGACAGGATTGCCATGAAAGCAGCTCCAAGAGGTATGGTTATTGTGTATGTAAACAAAAAATCTTGTCATAGTTGTATTGATACATTAATGTAATGGACATGTATTTATATTCCAAAATGTATGTGATCTCTTTTGTCTCCACTGGGATATCAGATTTAATTCTTCATGCATACAGAAAGGCTGATCATGCCTGAATTTAACTTATATAAATAAGCCTAATTTCCTGATAAGCAAAGGAGAAAAAATATTAGCTCACAAACTGTTAGGCCCTCAGAGTGTTTGGGTTGGATGGTTTTCTGGACATTCCTAAACTTACCATGGAGAGCTATTGGATTTGTATATACAGAGTAATGAGACCTTAAATAACTTTAAGATACAAATTGTTCTACATTAGAACTGATTGTACTTTCTGATTCTTGAATGCTTTAAATGGGACTGGGACAAGATAGTCTTAAGAGGAAATGTGTACAAGATATTTATATGGTGAATGCTGTGCCTGTACAGGTGTTGGCAGGTGTGGAGGATGAGGAGTTATCACCTTGTATTGTGCATTCTTAAAACCTAGTCACAATCTGGCCTGCTATAAACAGGTCAGGATGAAAATTTTCAGCATGAAGATGCTTCAGTAATGTGACCTCTTCATTGGTAAATATTTTGGCTCCATTAATTTCAGCCCACTAAAATTTTCCAGGACCTTATGAGAATTTACTAGGACAAAAGTGGACATAACTTATCAGAACAACAGCAACTAATGGTCTATCTGATACTCTATACTGAAGGCTTCAGGAAAATCTATCCTGCAGTTGACCCTATGATGTCAGCAGCCACTCTGTGTGTTCAGGGATACTTAGCTCTAACATTTATTTGATCGCAGGCCAGGCCTGCTGGTTACTGAATGTCAAGTAAAACAAGAAAAAATGAGCAGATAACACAAAACTCTGCAGAGGAGGGATTGTTGCTCAGAGAGTTCAAAAAGAGTATTTTGGATGTGAGCCAAGAAAAAGTTGAGATTATTTAGAAAAGAGTGTAAGGCGAAAGGATATGCCAGTGAAAAGGTCAAAAAGGAAGTTTAAGGAAAAAACAACTTGTCTTAGATATTTGAGAACCTTGAATTAACATACTAGGGCTTGGTATTTTTGTATAGGACCAACAGCTTTCTCAATCAAATCCTATCAGGCTATCGTGTTTACAAATGGACTGACTGAAAAATTCTGAAGTCCTCACTCAGACACAGCAAGTCTTGAATAAAACCTGTGCTGGGTCCTACAAGGCAATACTTACTGAGCTGCATTGTAAGAGTAAGACAAGTGTAACTAGATAACAAATGCACTGTCTGATAATCCTATACTCTAACGTACTGAATATTTACAGTTATGTATATAACTGCTTATATTAGTTATGCAGTTCCTTTAAAAAGAGTCAAAGAGCAATGCTTTCATTAGTACTTTTAAAGTGGTCAGGAATCCCTTTTGACAGAAAGTAATAACTTCCACTTTTTCATAAACACACTTTTGCATACTTTGTTACAGTATGCAAAAACCAAGTCTACTAGCAGTTATCTAACCATGCTGAACTGGACTTCCTGAGAAGCAAATTTTAAAAGCTTATTTAAAACTCTGTACTGTCACTGCCAGATTGTGTTGGTATCCAGAAACAAAATTACTGTAATTTGCTGGGCTTTAAATGTCAAAACATTCCTAATGGGTGGTGGTAACAGTGGACATTTTTGGTTAACTGACTGAAGATAAAACATTCACTTAGCATAACTCTGTATAGTGGGCATTCAAATAAGTGCTTTTCAGCTATACTCTTTGGAAAATATTTTCACAACACATCTCAGTTTTATTATGCAATGGTGTGTAAAAATCTGTCAAATGTGTTCCCAGACAACAAAAGAAATTCCTTTGAAGAGCCAGACTGTCAATCTTGACATCAAGCATACAAGTTTAGAGGTTAATTGATCATATTAAACAAGGCGCGCTTTTTTTTTTTTTTTTATATATCTTTTAAGTATTTTAAGCTTTAAAACGTCAATTGCTGTAACTTGTTATCCCCTTCAGATTTGCAAGCCTTGGGGCTTGTTCTTTCACCAGCTAAGTAGCAGCAGACTGTGCCTCAGTGGAGAAAATTATGTCGGAGGCTTTAATCTTTTCCTCATTGAAGGATTTCTTCAGCATCAAGTCCAGAATGGCAGTGCTGCCAACAGGAAAGGTCTACAGTTCAGCATGGCCTGATTTGACATTGTGGAGATAATTTCTGTTCTCCAGAAGGAATCAGTCAGTTCAGCTGACTCTTCCAGATCTGCCTCTTTCAGGGGAATGATACAGGCAGCAGCACATCAGTTTGCTCTCAATGATGTGATTCCATTTCAGCAAATTTGTATTAGGGGTTCAAGTGAAAGGCAGGGGAATAGCGGTGTTTATGTTGAAATTTATCATTAACAATACTTCTCTTTTGAGGTACTTCTTAGAACATCTCTCTTCACTTTTCACTACTTGTTCAAGACCTAACACGAAAGCTTTAACTCAGATGTTGGTTTATACTGAGAGTACAGCAGATCAAGGAATTGTGTTGTCTTTAGTAGTAGTCCTGTGGCTAGTGAGCTTCAAAATGAAGCAAATGCAGTATAGAAGTAGAAATGGAAGACACTTCTATCCCTGTCTGTATTTGATCCTGAATTATCTGTCCCCCAGGATCATGCCACATACACTGTACTGGAGCATGGCAGTATTTTACTGCTGTAGAAGCTGTGCTGTTTTCTATAAGGTAGTTAAATGTGCACTGAGTCTGAATGACTGAGAGAGAAGAATTCTCTGGCTTGGTGACTAGAACCCTTGGTTTATAAGCAAACCAGTTCCTGCTCCAGTGATTTTTTTTAGCACATATTTGCTACGGATAACTGTTTCAATGCGAGGCAAGGGAGCTCTAGAACGTCTTAAAAATAGTAGTTGGAGTATCCTCTTAGGAAGTAAAATCCTCCAGGGAAGTCTGTTAGTAGAAAAAGAGAGTAAAACTATATACTATCAAGGTTCCTTGTGTTTCAGGGACCACCACAACCTTCTTCATTTTCTTTGCGTGCCCATAAAACACTTCCAGGTAAGGTGTTCTCTCAAAAGTAGGCAATAGACAAACTCAGGATAAAGAAAACATTCTTAATAAAGACTTTCACAGGAAGAATCACTGAGCTTTGAAATAATTATTAGTAAAGAAAGAGCCATACATTACTCATTTTAATGTGACCCCCAAGTTTTTCTGCAATCAGTGCTGCACCAAAGACCCTATCAAATGTCAGCAGGA
>NW_009952533.1:2243762-2298946 GCF_000747805.2 Chaetura pelagica | reverse complement strand
AGCAGGAAAATTGTTATATGTATTATATGTGTATTAATATATGTATTACTTCAGGATTGTTACTATTTTTCAAAAATAAAGTAAAACTTAGAATGATTAGTATGCAAGAGCTCAAATGCAGGATGGAATAAAATACCTAAAATTACATGATCCCCTTTAAAAAAATGCACACTGGGTAGATTTGTATACAGAAGATATAATCACTAGAGCCACAGCTTTGCTCTGTCAAACACTCCTTCAAAATTCTCTTTCTTGTAAATACAGTGGAATGGTACTTCACCTCCCTTCATAGTCCAGAAACATCAGATTGATTATATCTGGAGAATATAGTGCTAACATATGTCTTAAAACAGCCTCATTGCATCGGTTAAGGATGGTCTGGTTAGATCATCTGGATAGAAGGCAACAATAACAGAAATTCTCTGATAAACACAGCTTTAAATTAGTTTCATAAAATAAAATGTCTCAGTTGTTGTGGCAATATTGCAGTGAGCTTAGAGCAGATTCCATTGCCTCGTTTTTAACATTCAGCTGAATTCTATGTGAGTTTTAGTATTTGTTTGTTCTAAAAACATAGCAATCTGAGTCAAGTAGTTTAGTAAGAGACAACCTGGCATATTCAATTCTACAGGGATTCTGAACTAGCAGCTAAAAAGCAATCAGTTAAAAATCAGCAGTTCTGTTTCAGACTGAGGCAAAACGAGAGACCAGGTTTTATAACTATTTGAATAGCAGCAACAGGGGAAAAAAACATTTCTTTCTTTGAATGGCATTGTTGGATAAATAGCTTTTAAATATTACAAAAAAGTAGAAGTTAGCCTCTTCTATACACAGGCCAATTTGCATCATGTTAGCAGCACACAGAAAAAAAATGTAGTAACAATGCTGGGTTTTCATTGAAATGCATTTAATATAAGAACAGCAACCTTCACATTTCTTTTTTGAAGGAAAAGTATTATAAAGTTACAGAAATAATTATTTTAAAAGCACATTTAACAAGTTTTCATTAGAAATTGCCTTCTTGTGTACATATTTTTATCATATATTAATAAAACATCTTAAAACTCACCCTCAGCTCTGTGTCTGGAGTACCTCTGAATGTGATATAGGGCACCTGTTGTTTATCAGCCCATATGCAGTTCTTTCAGTGTAACATCACAGCTGGCTCACCTCAGTCACTGCCTCTCCCTCTGCTGATTCCAGCAGGGCTCAAAATATCTCTCCCAATTCCCAGCACCCTAGCCTAGTCCATTTTCTCTTTTAGCAATCATTCTAATAGTTTTTTTCAATGGAGTGGGTTAAATACTCCCCTTTGGAACACCAGTGATTTCACTGGGGCTGCATGTGTGCAAATGAGAGGGGAAGATGACTTTTTGTTATTAAGATAGTAAGAAAAATTATCTTGGATCACAAATGTTTCTAAGGATTTTTTGTAATGCAAATGTGTATGTCTGTCTCCTTTCTGTGTCTGCTATCATGCAGCATCTTAGTTTTTTGGACTGGTCTCCTATAAAAAGCTATAACAGATCCTATATCTAATTCCTCTTCACAGAACACAGGATACTGAAGTGCTGTGATTGTTTAGCCTATGGGGGATGAATGTCCACATAGTTCCAAGATACACATGCAATACAACAACACATCCAGAAAGTTGCAGGAAGAACAAAGATGAGGCCATAGAGTGATTAATTTCCACTAAAGTAATTGTGGTGTATTTTAATAAGAACTTGCCGTTTACCCCAGGTCTGTAATTTCACCATTGCCAAAGCTGTGTTCACAGATATTTATAATGCTATAGCTGAGAAGAGAGGCCTAAATCAAATGGAAAAAGATATTCAGAAGTAAAGTTGTTTGGTAGGAGCAAGTGACACACACTTTCATAGAGCTGTCTTCAGTAGCTAATTATTATAACTGTATACCTTATGATTTAATCTTGTCTGGAAAGCACAAACACAAGAGATCTCATTTCAAATACCGTCAGAAGAGTGCAGTAAGTTGTTTTATTATCTCCAGTGTAAATTTTGGATTTTTCTGCTTTGCTGTTCACATGTTCTTTTCCTGATCCTTCATATACAGTATTCTTAGTGTGCAGCATGATTTCTACTGAATATTTTAAGATGACACATAAGTTGTGGGTTGTTTGTTTTTTTTTTTTTCATAGAAACACAAAATTAATGGACTAAGGTAAAAATAAGGAAATTCTGAATGGTGCTTATACCATATTACCTTGCTACTGTTCTCCTAAGGACGTAGTTACTTTACCCCATCTTTTCTTCGCTTACTATTCGCAGGGATGTATAGACATGGAGAGTACTTGATTTTATAAGACCTAGCTCATCGATATTTTGAGCTCTGTAAACTGCCTTTACTGAAAGTAGAAATACACTTCAGTGCCATGCTCATAGTGTATGGATTGGAGAAAAAGTTGCAGGCAGGAGCACTGTAAACCAGAAGAATGCAACTAAGGTGGGGTCCTAAGAAGGCCAGAAGGGAAAAATTACAATGTGAGAAAACAGACATCTGCAAGATACTTACATAAACATCCCACTTATTACTCGTTTGTTGGCTGGTACTCCCCCTTAATTTTATTCTATCACTATTTTTGTACCTCATAGAGGAAGACTATGAGAACTGTTAAGACTGTAAGAACTACAGGGCTATAAGAACTGTATTTTAAAACTGAAAATTGTACTTAATTTGCTAAGAATTATTTATATGGAGTGGACTTCAGCCATGCAACTTTGACTCAGAGGACTGAAAAAGTTATTTAGCTTTCTGACTGCTATCAAAAGGAGATTACAATTTGCAATAGAAGTTGTGTGAGCTAAACTTGGTAAGAATAAAATATGGCTCTGTTACATAAGTACTGATAAGGAAAAGGAAGTGACTAACTTAAAATATAAATTCCAAAGTTTTGGACAGTTAAAACAATAATGGCATAGTTTTAGTTGGCCACAATTTGGGACTATATATATATTTCCATTCTTGCAAGCTTTTTTTCTTTGATTTTCAGCTTTGAGAAAATGTGTTTATTGTTTTTAATTTTTTGTTTGTGATTCCTAATAGTGACAGTATGAAAGAAACTAGGTAATTGCCCTATTTCCTATCTAGAGATGATTTGGACACGGAGTTTTCACTTGGAGCCTGGAAATTAATATTTTATTTAAGATTTTTGTGATGTCCTTGTCAATGACTTGGGTGTATTAAATAAAATATGCATGCAATACTGAGAGTACTCCCAGATTTTACATTAGTGAATGCTCTGAAAAGTCATCACTAATCACCTGGCAGAATTCTGGTAAATTAATTTCAGAAATGGAGTCTGCCTTTGTCTTTGTGACTTCCAAAAATTAGAGACTGCCTATCCTTAGAAGAATTGCAGAGAGATGGGTGTAAAGATGTACACTGGTTTATTTGGGATTGCATATCAGATTACGCATTTGCTATATAATGTTTTCAAAACTGGTATAAGTGCAAC
This sequence comes from Chaetura pelagica, assembly GCF_000747805.2. NCBI lineage: Eukaryota > Metazoa > Chordata > Aves > Apodiformes > Apodidae > Chaetura > Chaetura pelagica. Next base: position 2,295,468 of record NW_009952533.1, on the reverse strand, counting down.
TGTTAGCAAAAAAAATAATCTATTATTAAAACTGCATGGTGATATGAGAGTACATACTAACTTGGGGGTTTAACTTAACTTTGAACATATTCCTCATGAATTTTTGTATGGTTATATAATATGGTAATAGATTCACCATGACTATTTCCTGTTTGACAGTGTAAACAGTTATAGAAAAGTCTATGGGCTAAATATAGATCACCCTACCAATACAAAACTGTCAGTGAGACCCATTGCAGGACAGTGCTAATTTAACTAAGAGAATACTGAACATGGTAAGAGATTAATATTATTTTCTGCTAGCAGCTTGTTTAGTCTGCTTCTGGCGAACAGACATTGCATGATAGTTTTGTGAAGTCTTGTACTTCTTTTTGACTGAAATACCTATCGGACTTTTAGGATAGATTGCAGATTCTTAATGAATGAACAGCTTGCCCGTATGTATTAGCAGAGGTCAGTATCACAGGAAGTAACCTGATTCTTTGCCCTCAGGCTTTCCTTTTTTTGTCACTCTCTGCCCATACTCATTCTTTGCTTAATATTATCTTGGCTTCAACATAAACTGTATTTTAAATCTCTTTTTTTGTGTTCTCCTTCGGTAACAGGACTTGTTACTTCCACGTCTCCCTGTGTCAAACCAGGTGGTCTTACACTGGATATTTGGGTGACAACATCCTGATTCCCAGCTGTGATAATAAATAAGGGGCATAAGATTTGGCACTTGTAAACTCTTGCATTTTAGAAGCTTCAGCCCAACATCTGGATAAAATTATTCACAAAAGTATTCCTCCAAATGAAATATTTTTATCTAAACAGCAGTATGTGCAATGAATACAAATAAACTAGAATTAGTCACATGCACTGATTAACAGCAGCAACATGAAATTGAAGCTATCCTCCTCCATCAATTTGTTTGTTTCATAGGTGTATGTGGGCTAAACTCATCATAAGTCACCAAATTATGCCTGTTATTGGTACCTCATTCTTGTGCACATACTGTAATTAGATTGAGAAGCCTTTTTTGGTACTTTAATAAAACAGACAGTAAAAAAGCAATGAGTCAGATACCTCAAGTGTAGGTATTTGTTGATATTTTATGTGCTTTGAGATATCTCATCTGGTTTCCAGCTGCTGCTATATAGAAGGGCAGCTCTTCCAGTTCTCCCATTTATCATGTGTCAGACCTAGCCAGGCAAAAGTTCTGGATGCACTAGGGAATCCATAACACCACTAATTGCCACTGTTCAGGCACATGGATCATTCCAGTATCTCTTGCTGGCAGTGGCTGCTTAATGAGCAAGAGTCTGTAGAAAAGGATTGGAAGTGAAGATTTTTTTGTTAGCTGAGCTTCCTACTGTGATTGGAAAATTTAATCCCCAATATAGTGTGCATGGCTTTGGCGGCACGTCTGGGCAATAACCTAAAGCAGTTCTACATATTTTCATACAGGCTATAAAGCTGACTTGGCCTGATTGAAATAAACCAAATTTTTTTTAAGGATCAAATCTGAGAAACATTTTAAACTAAAGTTCCATTTATAAATAGTCTTTTAATATCTGTTACATGGTTGCCAGATGGGCTTCTGTTATTTTATAACTGATGATATAGTACATTGTACTTTTGCACTTTCTTGTTATGTTGAATTCTCAGCAAGTGATTCTATTTCATAAACTATAAAGAACATGTGCTCCAAACAATTATTGTTCAATTATGCCAGTTTTTATACCTTTTTTAGATTAATCAATATCTGAATTATTTCTGTAACATCAGAGTTCTGTTTGGGCATAAGTGGGCTATTATGTCTTAAAATGGAAAAAGACCCCTAGTTCCTAGATAATATTTATTATACGGAGTTTAAAAAAAAAGTAATTTTGGTAATTTTGATTGTTCCTTTTTTTTAACGTGTCCTGAATATTTCAATTTTATTTATTTAGAAGTTTAAAGATAAGGTGTATATGTGTGTACCTCTGGTTGATATCTAACTTTCTGATCTGTCTGGTATGATGGAAGTAATGTTTGGTACATGTTCACAGACTGGTCTTGAAGTTAAGAGATTTTAGTGATCAAACCTTTCCTAAATTGGTAAATGCACCTGCCACCTTGCCCATTTATTAATTATTTCTTTCCGAAAATCCTGTAGATTTTGTCCTTACTGGCAGTGTATATAAATTGACTGACTTGTACTTTGGTTTTCTAATGAAGTGACTGAGTTGCAGTTTATTTTGGTTTTAATTAGATTTTGTTTTTTCTCACAACAGATTTTTTTTTTCCCAATAATATTAGACTGCTTTTGTCTTTGCCTTTTTATTGAGCCAGCACTTCAAGCTATGTCATCGACAAAGTCTAGATTTTCAAAATCTGTTGTTGCTGTGGAATGGAATGCATAGCTCGGTATTTTCTAATATTGAAGTTAATGACAATACCAAACATATTAGCTTACAAAATACATCATTATTTAATATTAGCCTATATGATTAACTATTCTTTCCACTGTTTAACCATTTTCAAAGTTTAACCATTTGTTTAACTATGCAAGTTTAACTATGTAATGATGGAAATTATTTTTGTTAGAATATAGTAACAATTCAAGATGTTCTATAATAGTTTGTGATAGAAGCTCCCCATGTGCTGGGGAAATCTACGAAGTTTGTGCTGAGTGGTAAATTTGATGCTCTCTTTGATGATTATACTTAGGTTAAAAGTCTGGCCAACACATGAAATGCAGCTTGTTATTGCTTTACTTCAGCTCTACAAAAAACAACAACAAAAAAGGAAGCTGAAAACGACTTTACTTATGTCCGTATGTTTGCTCACCTCAATCACTGTTAGACTAAGTTACACCGACCGACTAAGTAAGACCGACTTTTTGGTATCTCAGTTTCAAGTGTTGTTATCCTAAAGGTTCTTCTTGGTCCCATATGATTCCCTCACTGACTTCACTTTTGCAAAGTCTAACTCTTTGAAGGTGTTTCAATCCTCACTTTATGATATGACGTTTAATGTGTAGTTCTGGGAATGTAATTTCTTTGTCAAAGTGTCCTGTGATGTTTGTTGAGTTAGTCCTTGGAAAGTGAGACTTTTTGTTTGCTCTCTGTGTTAATGTTTTTTCTGTTTATCCTTGACAACCTTTCTAGATAGCATAAACTGCCTAGCTGGGAACTTGCTGAGCTGATAAAGTGATTTCTATTACTTCTTTCAGCAACCACTTCATCATCTTTGGCAATATTATCCCTGTGCTTCCTCTTGCCTTTTTACCTCCATTTCTTACTGTCCTGTCCTTTCTTTTATACAGATTTTTTTCTCTGCTCTTTGTCCAGAAAAAAGCTATCTCCAAAAGTGGTTTTGAAGCACAGATGCTTGCTTTGGCATGTTTCTTTCTTTAACATAGTTCCACAAAACTTCTCTTAGCAAGTCTGTAGGTTTATTTGTTTGGGATCGAGCCCTAAGTCTATCATGTCTACGATATCGCCATGCAAAAAAGTCAATGGCATATTCATGATGGCTTCTTGTGATGGACTCAGTTCATATCTGAAATCTACTCTTCAGTTAAAATTGCTGCTCTGATACTTCTTATTTCAATGTTTTCATTGTGCTTTTTGATGGAATGGCTTTTCACTGGTTATTAAACCTAAAAACAACTGCAGTTTTGCCAAGCTTTCTGCATTCTGATTTTTGGACTGGCTAAATTTGTCTGTAGCACTTAACTTGATTGTCCATCTCCCCACCCTTTTTTCAAAAACAGGTTATAAAATGCACATAATTTTCCAATTAAAAAGAATTTAGTAACTTTCTTGATCAAAGTTAATCCACCAATACAATAGCCACACTCTTTTTTTTGTGTTACCACAGTAGGCTGTGGCTGATAATCTTTCATGGAATACTGGAACTTTTGTGGTCATGGTTGTTGCTATTGTTTGTTTAATTGAAATGAAAATCACTGCAGTTTAAGAGTTTGATCTACAAGCCAAGGGACAAAAAAAGCCATTTTAATAAGTTTTATACACATTGTTTGTCTGGTTCAAAATACGAAAAGGCATGGAGAGAGAAGGCAATCTCATGGTTGCCTTTGTTGTAGCAAATGGTCTGTGAGGTAAGGATGCCAGGGGCTTGGAGGGAAAAGACGCAGGATTCTCTTCTGCATTGAAACCAGGCAAGGAGCTATAGCCCATCAGTTTGAGTTAGTGTGTTTTGATTTGGAATTTGCTTTAGGAACAGAGAGAGACTTCAGGGATGTGAAGAGACTTTCACTTAGAACATTGTTTTTCCATGTTTTCTTAAAAGGCTGTGTTAGTCTGGCCTTCAAAGAAGATTAAAAGTCACTTCTGTACTGAGTTGTATGGATTCTGCTTGTCAGTCACTGTATAATATACACTATAAATAAAATATTACTAGACAGAATCATTAGATATATGACATGTGAATTGTGAAAATTAATATTTTAAAGGGGCTCATTAAGGTGTAATATGCACTGTCAGATATGCATTTAAGCTGAGAAATGTCAGCTCATGTCTTTCATTATTCATATAGCTGTACCTCAGACCCTTCAAGGTTTCTTTCTGAATATAAAATTGTTTTAGAAATATAGTATCAATGGAATATTAAACTTTTGGCAGCTGTATTTGAGAACTCATAGAGAAGAAACGAGATTCATGGAAGGCATACATGCGTGTCTTCACAATGAGGTTATTAAGATTACACACGAGTCATCCCAAGATAAAACTCAGAAAAATAAAAGAACAAATAACTAATCTATATGCAGTTACCTAACAAGTAATCAAGTGACTAGAAGGAACAAAGACAGGATTTTCGAGAGAAATTGTATTAAAGCAACCTAATTTTCCTCTCTGGCAGGATTCCTTGTGTAGATTAGAAGCAGTCCATATCACATGCACCTTAATAAAGCTTTTGATTCTGTCTCAGATGACGTTCAGATAAGCAAATGAGTATGAGCTGGTGTAGATTAATTTACTACCATGTGAATGTAGAATGTGCTAGGAAGTCACACTCCATGTATCAAAGGAACTCAACAAAATAAAAAAATATGCCACGTGGAGTTCTTCAGGGGTTTCTCCTGTGTTAATTTTTGGCCATAGGTTCATTAATAACTTGACTGATCAAATAGTATACTTTATTAAAGTTCCTGTGGAGAAAGTAATCCTAGATTTGATAACTTCACATTAGAATTAGCTGATCATATTCAAATTTTAAAGTATCTTGACAAATTGCAGCAAAGTTCAAATTATTTAAAAATACAATTCACTCATGATGTATAAAAACCACTGCATTTAGGTAGGAGTAATTTGAGACCATGTTTTTATGAGAGGAAACATTTAGTGGCAATCTGTACCTAAGATAAACATGGAGTAGATAGATGTCAGAGAAAGCTTCTTGGAAGCTTTTAAGAGTAGGTTAGAAAAATGTGTATTACTGATAGTTTATGTATATCTGATCCCGCATACTGGCAGGTAACGATAATGGGCCAGATCAAATAGCCTCCCAAGTTCCCAATCTGCTATGGATTCTATTATCAAATGAACCTGGCATGCTTGGCACAAGTCAAAGCTGTAAGGGTCTGAACTCTTTACATTTAGTTGTCTAGAGTGAACATCTGATTTACATGAGTGTAACAGAGCTACAAATTAATCCCTACATTTGGGAAATCTCATTGTCCATCTAATTTGCTCAGAACAGAAGTAGTTAAACTCTCACCAGAATTGTATTTTGAGATAAAAACTTTAAAAAATCTCATTCTATATTTATCAGATTAATTTCATTTATGGATACACATCACTGAACATATAAACATCACTATGGTTTCCACATCCATGACTAGACACTAGTACCAGCAAGGAAGGCCTACTGGGCTGATTTCACTAGAACAGAATCACAGGCCAGCTGTGGAGAACAGGCCATTAATAGCCCTGAGTCAGCTGGGAGTTTAAGTCAGAACAGCTGCCCCAAGCTGGCTTCCAGGTGTCTCCCACACCTCTCACCTCATGCTCACTATAAAATGGGGAACTGTTACCTGGGGCTTCTTTCTCTTGCCTGGCTGTTTCCCCTGTTGTCCTCCCTGCTGCTCTCAAGGATTGGGTTGAGTGTAAGTTTATTTACTTTATGCTAATATGTATATTGGTTTTGTTATTTCATTAAATTTGCTTATATTTCCACTCTTGAGGCTTCTCTTGTTGATTTCTCTTCTTAGCTGGGGAGGGTTCATTGGGTGAGGGAGTGAAGGGAATGGAGACACATTGTTCTTCAGGATGCTGCTTTCTTTTTGCTTTGAAAGGTGTTGACATATGAATTAATTTTCCTCAGACTCTTATTAAATGACATACACAGCTATTTCTTTTTAGCCTGTTTCTTTCTTCTTTTATGCTTTGCTTTTTTTCATTGTTCCCTATTCTTCTATTACTTTTTTTGGTGTTATTTTTATTTCTTGAAGTAAACTGCTTCCCCTTTCTTCTCACTTCAAAGCTATGTGCTTCTGGCATGGTTAAAGAAGGTTGGTTGATGGCAACAGTCTTGAAATGTTGCTGCTTTTAGTGTGAACAGCAAATAATGATGCAGTTGAGTTTCTCAGGCTGAGTTACAACTAGCCCTCTTGTACAAAGGTTCCTGTACTAGCAGCTCACAAAAACACTGCAAAACAGAAGAGGAAAGGTTTGGACCAGCTGCCAGTGCATCCAGAATTTAAAGAGATCTCTGTTAGCCATTGTTCTGGTGAGGAAACTTCAGATAAGAGAACGTTACTGAACTACAAAAGTTAATTTAATTAGAGCACAAGCTTGAACTATGAGCTTCTAGCAAGTAGAAAATAAAGCCCTATCTGTAGAGAGAGACAGAAGAAAAGATGTATTTTTTATATGAGAGTCTTTTCTACACTTTGTATTCTTGCATGAAGTGAAATGTCTTCAGGTTTGCTGTTATTTTCAGTAGTGTCATGGCCAGGATACTCTGCAGAGTATCCTGTATGTCCTTGGAAGAAGTCTGTGGGAGGACTTAATCGTTTCTGATGCTTGTAGAGGGAAGTTACTGTTAGATCTTGCAGCAAGTTTCAAACTTACCATTGTGTGTGTTTCTTCCTTTCTCTGATTGCCCAAAACTGTACTCTAGAACATCTCTGTGCTGAGCAAATTTATCTGCTCTGGGAGGAGACACTCCTGTCTCTTCTTGATCCAGAGAAGAGCAGCCAAGTACAAGGGGAATAGGGTGCTCATCTCCCTGCTGCTCAGACTTTCAAAGCACACAGTACCTATCACCAAATTAGATCTCTCCTCCAGTAATTTTGAGGGATCTATGCATCGATTTTTTAATACCTACTGAACAATTGTCTTGAGGATTTAAGTGGACCTGGAGAATCATATCCATTCTTCATCTGTCCCAGATTCCTTTGAAAGTCTTATAGCTCTAAAGTCAGACAGCCAGCAGATGTGAAACACTGTTGTAGGAATTATTTTCTCAACCTGTGAATTTAAAAAAAAAAAGCAAACCTGGCATCTTTCCTAATTTGGTTGCCTTTGCATGAACCTGACTTCTGTAATGTATGTAGAGACACTTCAATTACCTGTAACATTATAGTCTTGCAGTCAACTCTTGAAACTGGATGTTTGATTCACATTACTCTGTCTTGAAAAGTCCATAAGGGATGCATATGCATTCAAGTGAAAAACTGCATATTTTTGACAACTGCAGCATTTCTTATTAAGAATTTATAGGATAAATACCTTCTTTATTTGGAATCTAACCTCCCTTTTTTCCTCCTTGAAGAGGTCAGACTTTAGGATGTGTGCAGTGAAATGTCTAAAATTTGCAGGAGTACTTACAGATGCTTGCATTAAATATAGCCTTAATAATTCAGTTCATACTAACAGCTAGATAATGTCCCAAGTCGTGTCCTGAGATAGGGAAGCGGAAGAATTGCACAGAAGTGCTTGAGAATCCTGTTTTTCCTCCTTTGTATGAGACAGGTTGTAACTCAATTGGCAGCAGCTGCAGATTAATACAAACTTTTCACAGGTTTCTTAGCACTCAGTGCTATATTAAGCAGTATACAAAACCTTCTTGTGTTCTCTTTCTGCTGTGTTCCACTTGCTTCAGTGGAGAATATGTGGAGATATGCTGATATTTTTATGTACTGACAGCCCATGGAAGTTCTTACTGACTTATGTCTTGCTGAAACATTCAGCTCAATGGCACTTAGCCTATCAATTCACAAATAGAGGAGGAAGTTTGATGAGAAGCAGAAAAACTGGACACAAAAAATCAGGAGTATTTTCAGTTGCAAGAGTCAGATGAGTGATTTGAGTTATAGAAATTATTTTTGGAATTTTTATCTTAAAACTGGAATAGGCTAGAGAGTTTGTCATTTGAGGAGTGATAAAAGAATTTTAAAATGAAAGCTCTGAACTCTTGTGTGACTTAGAAATTGAATTAATATATGCTATCTGAAATTTCTATTAAACATTATCAGATCTTTTCCCCTTTATATGTGAGTCATTCCATTTGAAGCATATGGGAAAATGTAGTATGACCAGCAAATTCTATTCCATAGTGGGAAGAACAGTCATAATACCTGAGTTCACAAGCACAACCCAGTTTACAGTTTAAATGGAAAGAAACACAGATAAGTAGATATACAGCAGGACCCATGGTTCCCACTTTTGAGGAAGCCATGGGGTTGTGGCTGTACCACATGATGTGGAATTGCAGACTATACCAGTAGTGCTGACAGGAGGCTGAAACTCTCACTGCTATCTCCTAATGAACTGATGATCAAATATATTTGAGGTTATGTCCTCTGAGAAAGCACTACCTTTTTTTCTTCTTGCAATAACATTTTTAGCCTTCTCTGTGACAAACTTGGACAAAAAGAGATTCAAAACTCAAGCTTCAGAGGAACTTGTAAATAAATGTGGGTTTGTCCCATGATACTTTTAAAGCAAAAGTTCTGCTTTCCATTTTAAAATAGTTGATTGCTAGTTACATTGTAGAGTCTAGCTGTGAACTTTGGCTTTGCTTTGGCCTAGAATCATGGCATCTAGCTTGTTTCAGCACAGAATATGTGAAGCATTCAACTATGTAAATCTCTGGTCTCCAAAGACCAGCCTTTCCATATCTGACTTTAAAGAGGTACACCTGCTCACTGTTGGACTATTACACAGATCTCTGTATTGTTACATTTATCAGAGCTATCTGAATCTAGCAATGTACCATAAGCAGGACAATAAAAAAGCAGCTTTCCTCATTAGGAATGCAAAAGTTTAGTGTTTTGGCTTTCATTCTTACTAACATATGTTGTACAGCACTAGGCTTGATAAATGTCTAAATACCTACATACACATTTATGAAAAAAATGCAAAATTCTGTTTCATCTCCTGTATTGTCACTGGGGAGAGGGGAAGGCATTTAATTTCATATGAAGTCTAAGAGCTGGTAAGAAAGAGATGCTGTGTCAACTTTTAAAATTCTGTTTAAAAACAATTTATTATCTTTGTTTATTTAACCAAGTAAAACAGCAAGTTGTTTGAAAGTGTCCATGTGAGAGAGAAATTTAGGAGGGTCAGAGATAAATTTTTAAGAACAGAATGAAGAAAGGAGCACAAGACTTATGGAGCCAGCTGGTATCTCTAACTTCACCTGCTTTCTGTTAGGCTGGATCTCTGTCCTAATCCCAGCTTCAAACTTATATTTAGGCATAAATACTTTCGTATGAAGCAGAATGATTCTGCTCTGGCCTTTGCAGAACTGAATGCAAACTAAATGTTTCCCAATATGGGAGACTAAAAATTAGATCTAAGATCTGCAATAATGAAGGCAAAACTTGTTTAGTGCTCCCCAACAGCATAGGCAAAACAGGTGAATGTACTTCTTACAGGAATGACTGAATAGCTTATGGAATAAATTGATTTACTGAAGTGTATTGATTAATTAGAGACTTAATTGTTTTAATGGTGTCTGAGTCAGTGTAGTAACATCCCATGCACTGGAAGATGGTTGGAAGATGAGATAACGAATCAAAATCCATTTGTGCTTTACTACAGAGCAGTGTAAATGAAAGGTAACTTGGCTTCTTTAGAAATTCTGTAGCATTTACATAAGTAGGAAGACTTTAGCTCTCGGAGGCTTAAGCTAATTACACTTGGATTACTTTCAAGACATACTGTTTGACTAGCAGATTATGTAATTACTATTCTTTTTTTCTGAGAACTTCATAGCTACTGTGAATCATAAAGCATTCTTATGCTGGTTAGTTATTTAAACTCCAAACTTCTATTATCTGACAGCTCCATTCCCCTTGTTTCCCATTCCAAACCACTGATGTCACAGTCAGTATGACTTATTCTTTTCTTTCCATTGATATTGCTGGGATGCATTTTGCGAAAGAATTTGAAGCTTCACTGGAGTTTATCAAATGTGTTCATCAAAGATCAAGATTTATGGTAAAAGGGTAGTATCACTTGTGTGTCAAATTAGATGTCTTTGTAGAGTAGTCTGTGTATAGTCTTACCTTTACACTGAAGAGATATAATGTTTTTCTATTCTATGTTCTACAGCTTTAGTGGATATCCTAAAAATAATACTCTGAAAGATTAAAACTTTTTTAGTTTTATTGCTGCTGAAGCAAATTTTGATAGATCCGTCCTCATTCTACATATAACAGTTTAAAGTATCTGCTGACCCTGCTATTAGCTGTGTTTTTTCTGATTGTTTTTCATCAATATACCTATTCATTGGGGAAAAGAAAAAAATCACCACAAAGGAAGGAACAGAAAACCTAAAACTGATATTGCTTGAGATTATGACTATTTGTTTTATGTAATAGTCCTTTGAGTATTTCTACAGGGAATTAGTAAATAAGTTACGTGCAAAAATAGATAACATGTTCAAATGGAAATGCAAATATCGATGTACATTGCTGTTTTTTTCATCATTATGTTCTATTTTGAGAAAGAATTAAAGAAATGCCAGGCTGTGTAAACCACCAGGGAACTGCTGTAGTGCTAGATGGCTTTTGAAGAGTAATTTAGCCTGACACTGGAAAGTGGGAAATTCTCATTTTATTTCAGTACAATTATCCTTGCCTTCTCACCTTTTACAACATGATTTAAATGTTTGTTGTCACTGGCAACTTCTTTTATGCATCTTTGTGGTTCAGTTTTATTTTTTACAAGGATAAAGCCTCCATTCCCCTTTTGATGTGTGTTTGAACTGATGTGAAATTAGGTGGAGGTATCTCTTGAAGATGCCCATCTATTAGATAAGTCCTTTCATTGTTCTTTCTGACTCTTTTCTGCTTTTTGGACCTTTTCACTTGCACAAAATGAATAGGAAATGCAGAGAACTGACTCAACACAGTAATGGTATCTTCTTGACATGTTAAAAATATTTTTGCCATATATTCCGTTTTCAGACTGCTTTTAATTTTATAGTCTCATTCTTCCTTCCTTGTCTGTATTGGCAAACCACTATGGCCTTTGTGGGAGTGGAGAGGAGCCCACAGAGGTACAATATATGGCTCTGGGCTCACTGCCAAGGTGGATCACAATTACAGTTACTTCCAGTTGAAGATTTGGGTTTCCCACCTCCACAGGTAATAACCAGGAGGACAAACTCCCTGCCATGTGGCACATCCAAGATACACACATTTGAACTGAGAGCAGACCCACTAATACACATTCACTCTACTCTAGAGAAATACAGTAGCTTCTGCTTTTTAAGTCTCAGACTGCAGTCTATATGTAACTTTTTTTCATATATTGAGTGCTTTGAAACTAAGTAGTTCTGTAGAATTTTTCCATCACAGCAATTCTTTTTAGTTTAAAGAAAAAGCTGATGTGCTTTCAAAAGGTTCTTGTTCCATTTGTGTTAAACAAAATTGTCAACAGAGGCAGTCACCATTATTTTTTTGTTGTAGTAGAAGCCAGTGAAATAGCTGCATTAAAAAAAATCCCAAAGAGCAGAAATCCAGCAAGAAAATTGTTTCTAATTGAGCAGCAGAATACACGGCACAAGCCAAAACTCTACTCCAGCAACTACTTCCAACTTCCACAACACTCCTGAAACTGCTGCTATGTTACAGCCTCTTTCCTGGTAATGTGACCCACAGAATGCAAATCACAAAATTAGAAGTTAGGAAAAATTGAAGTACTTCTATACAAAATCTGGTTGCTTTGGTCAAAAGTCTGAGTGGAATTAGTCCTATGCTTGTGAGTTGCTAGGTCTTGATGAGCCATTATTTCCAGTAATCAGCTTGAAAGGTATATAATGTTATTTTGGATACTGAAAGATGCCAATGAGCATAACTCCTAAGCTATAAGACAAGGGACAGAAGAGGTATCTACTATATTAGTTTATTGGGTGTTTCTGTAAGCAAAATTCTGAGGGTTGTTCAGCAAAATAGTACCTAACTGATAGTTACCATTCATGAAGATTGTTTTTAATTCAATTTGTCACTTGGAATTAGGGGAGAACTTTTTGAAGCTTCTCAATAGCCTGATAAATCAGGTAGCATCCCATTTGTATTCAGAATAAGTTCCAATGCCATGGGTATGTAGGTTTCGAATGTTGTGGCATGACATAGAAATACCTTACAAATATTGCAGTTTTATTGGAAGATTAAGAAAGGGTCAGCTGTGTGCTGTACAAATATTGCAGTTTTATTGGAAGATTAAGTAAGAAAGGGTCAGCTGTGTGCTCAAGGATCTGCTCAGCTGTAATTTATCCAGTTTGGTCATTTGCTTTAGGTAGGATAGTGAAAATTGGTGTAGTATTAATATTTTTATTAGATTAGCAATGACATTAATTGAATTAATATAAATTTGTACTGCAGCTCTTTACATCTGTTGAATTTAAGGGGAATTAAAGCATATTCCCTGGATCAGTCTGTGTAGCACTGAAAATAGTGTCTTGAATTTCAAACATAACAGCCCTCGTGTGAATAGTTGGATTTCTTTTAGATTTTAACTATTTTTTCAAATAGTGATTTTCCTAAGTAATCTATGTGCAGCATTCTCTCTGTATGTTGAAAGTATTAATTAAATGTTTGTAGAGGATTCTGTTAAAGAACTAACAGAATATCAGAAGTATGACTTTAATCTGGTTCCAAGCTTTCGTGTATATGACCTTCACAAATTTGTTCCTCTTTTTTGCTTGCAACACATTTTATTATGCATTCATTGTACTCATGAAAGTTAATGTGTTGCCAGCATTGAAATAGGTGTTATGTAAAAGAAGTACATTTCAAAGTTGTGTTTAAAAAAAAAGTAAATGCTTATCTTCAGGAATACATGGTGTATGGTAGAGATAGATAAAATAACATATTCAATACATTGTGATAATTAACAAAGTAAAAATAAATTACATTATGCTCAGAATCATATTTCAGTAAAAGCTTTTGCCAATTCATTTCCTCAGTTACATTTTGCTTTGTCTCAACTCATTTATTAAATTTTTGTTTTTCTGGTGTTTGTTAGCTAAGAACATAGACTTCAGCACATTCAGGAAAATCTCTTGCTCACATGGCACTGACTGCAAAAATGCTTATGCAATGTTTGTTTTTTTCAGGGTGGGGTTTTCACTCATTACACAGTGAAAGAAACTGTCATAGATGCCATTTTCAACAATGATTGAGTTTTTGGGGTTGGGGGAGAACGGACTGTTAAAATATCCACATTGTTTATATCACATGTTAGATCATCAGAAAGCCTGACTTTTGCTTTATTGCTTGGGAAGGAGAGTTGGTAATATTTGTTGTTAAATTTGTATTTTAATAACTTCATCTGGTTTTGACACAAATTATACAATCAGTTGTATCCTGTCTGTATTCCCATACTCTTTACTATGAGTGTTTTTGACTTCCCAAAGTGCTTTTAAATGTAAAGATGTTATCTCATTGAGTTTAAGAATAACAAAATTCTTATTTTCACTGTGATCTACTCAGTGCTATCATGACTGTACTGTCACATATAGTGATATAATGCAAAAAGTGTTTCATTTTGTCTTTCCACAGAGTAGATAAATGCTAATTAAAAAACAGTGATAATAAATAATCGTAACAAGATACTTGTTAGTATACACCTTCTGTAGGAAGGGCCATTCTCTGAAATCTGTTCAGATTAAAGGAATTTTTTTTACTCTTCTGTGAAACCTGCAAAAAAAGAGATAAAATTAAAGAATACTGTATTTCTATATAAAAATTTTCAGTCTTTTTTTCTTTCTAAAAGCATAAGTAACATTCTTTAAAATGTAAAATACAGTTGAAACAGTCTTAAAAGGCAGGTAAATCATACAAGAGCAAATACATCTGAAAACAAAAGGCATAAGAAATACTATCTGAATCTTAAATTGGCTCTCAATTATGAATACATTTGTATATGTGATTCCCCTGATTCTACCCAACATTTTAGGTGAATCTGAAGTGACAGAAAATGCAAGCTTATTAAGACATTACCATTATTGAGAGTAAAGTAATATCATAGTTTTATACCCTCAAATGGAAATATAATGAAAATTGGAAACCAAACAGAACACTTGAAAGATGAAAAACTTTGTGTGACTTAGAACTGTTGTGTACTAGTGCATGTGCTACAAGTCACATCCCATTAGGTATCTGTGTGCCCTCCGTGGTAGTTAAAACTCAGTAACCCATGGCTGTTTTCAGTGATGACTACATGAAGATTTGTTATTCTGAACAGGTAAGTTTCATTTGTTTTATAGTCGCACACATCTACATATTGTAATGTCCCTTTGACAAGAATGTTGGCTCACTATTTACTCCTGTTAGGGTTGTCTGCTTGGCCCAACAGAGAAGAGAACAGGTGCAGTATTGTCTGCTGCTGAACAAACAGAATGGTTTGTAGGCTTTCAGGTGGGAAGAATCACTTGCTTCAACCTGCTGGCTTACAAACTATTTTGTGTGGCATGATTCTTCCATTCTCAATATTGGCTTTGAAGTAAATGGGGATAACTTCTAAGAGTAAGGAATACTTTGCATGTGTAATGGTCCTGTGTCTTTACTAGAGAAATTATAGGAATGGGAGGATGCAGTATTGCATTAGAGATTTAGTCATCAGTGAAGCTAAAATTTACTGAAGAACATAAGTTTGGATTATGATTTGAGTTCCTGAAACATAGCCTGTATGTGCCTTCTATGTATGCTTCTGTTCCTAAATTCTCTGTTGACACCGACTGAATATTAATAAGACTAGGTTGTTTTATTTAAACTGAGGATATGACCCTTTCCCTCCCCCTCCTTCCAGCTCCTAGCTAAAATCCTGTATTTGCTGAAATACTTCTTTGTACCTGTATCCCCTTCATTTGCTCCCTGCCCAGCGGAGTGCCAGAATGTCTACAGATCTACCAGATGGCTTATACCAAGGAAGAAGCTTCAGTATTTTCCTCCTGTGGGCACTAAATGGTACAGTAATATTTTGACCTGTTTCTGTAATGAAACGTTATGCTACTTTAGCAGTTTTTGAAGTTGCTCTTACTGGTCATAGGAAACTTTCTACCAAAAAAAAAGAGCCTTTTAGTACATCTTAGATTAAAAATAATCTGTATTTTCAAGTAGTTATGATGATACTGAAACGCTATTTCTATTTGGCACACTGTCCAGAAAATTTCCACTTAGAAAATTTGTAGAATAAATTTGAAATTATGTTAAAGTCAATGGCTTTGATCCATCACTACTTTCAAATATTAAAACTATGTCTGTAGAGATCATGCGAACAGTTTTCTCCTTACTAGGGCCATCATCCTTCTGGAGTTCAGTGGTAACAGTCTCAAGCTAAGAGTGAACATCAAATTTAACTTGATTCTTCTCCATCAATTTCCTACCTACACATTAGGTCTCCATGCATAAAGCACCCTCAGACTTCATATTTGACTTCTAACGTGGTTATTGTTCAGACAAACAACAGTCTTTGGGAAGCCTGAGCAATTCTACCTGCAGTATGAGTCTGAGAGCAATGCTTTGTTCTTACCCTGTTTTGCTTTGGAATCAAATGCATCAGATGAAAACACATACGGCTTTAGATTACCTGTTGATCTTGGCACTGGAATGGAACTGGGGGGAAACATGCTTGCATGTAGTTGCAAAACTTCGTGAGGTGCTATTATGTTGATGAGTAACTGAAAGACTTAGATTTGGCTTTATAAAATATCTCGGACTAATTTGAACCCATCAACAGAAGGCCAGAAAAATTATTGAGTTAATGCTGTTGGCCTGTTAGGTGAAAGGACTGATGCCAATAGACCCAGAAAGCGTGTGGCTGAAGTGCAGGCAGAAGGAGAGATGCACCTCCTCTTGGTGTGTGAACAGGTTGCAGAAGTTCTGAAATACTACAATGCCTGGTAATAACCAAACATTTATTAATGTTTTTTATTATAAAGCTGTATGCCTGCAAAGTTCTTCCCAAACTGATTGAAACTGGAATGAAAATTTAAGACAGAAATGGAAAGCAGCCCTTATACTTGTCCAGTTTATTATTCTTGCCTTTTAAAAGCAGAAGGGCACAGCAAAACTTCACTGTGCATTATCCATCATATGAAATTACTAGAAGAATGTGATTTCTATGGCTTTAAGCAGCTAGGTTGTCTGTAAAGATCTTGAAAAGACTCAATCTTTTGCTTATCTCTTTGTTTGAATTTCTCAAGACAACTGAGAATTCTCTTTGAGGCTGAATTTCTCAGATGTAAATAGTCTCTTCCTACACCACCTGGTCCTGGTCTCCTGACTCATCAGCAAAAAGTGTAAAAGTCATGAAACTACTGCTATCTTGTGATCCTTGTTTTTGAAATTAGAGCTGACTTGAGGCTGTTTTACTGACATCAGAGGGGTAAGTTCCCCTCTCCCCACCATGTACACATCTGTGCACACTTGTTCTCCCTCAGTGCATTCAAAGAGCTGGGATTCTCTAAAGCTCGTGTTTCATGTTTCTGCAAGTCGGGAAAACTAATGGGGTGAATTTCTTGTGCTACACAGCAACAAGAGGATGTTCAGCTCTATAAATTTAACATCGATGTCTGTATTGCTCAGAAATGCATCTTGTTTAGAAATTTAGTGGACTAATCAAAAATGCACTGGAAGATCCTAAATGTGAAAGAATTGCAAAGTGAATTTATAAATCATGGTCAATTGTAACATTTTCCCTGATAGTTCAATAATTGTGAACCTCAAATGAGAAGGAAACTTTCAGTTGTAAAAATAAGGGTTTGTTTTCTACCTGAGCTCTTGCCTACAGTAGGTAAAGCCTGATGAAGTTGTTTTGCAAAGTAACTTCAACTTCATTATTAGGTGCAGAACTGCTGCAACAAAATGAACCTTTACTGCTGCTGTGTTTTCTGACCTTTCCATCTGCCTAGCACCCAAGATCAGGAGTCTGGCTGCAGACTTCACAGCCTCCCAGGAGTAACACAGCATGGGGCGTCTCCAGGAACAGTCAGACTATTTACTACTTTGAAAATTCACTCAACCTGAACTCAGCTCAGATATGTGACCAGATTTATAGCACACTTTTAGACTGAGGCGTAAGAAGGTTAATAACTTGGTGCAAGGTCATATGAAAACATTTACTGATCATTCAGGAGGGTTTAGGAATACTTCATGTAGTAAGATAATACATCAAATGTTTTTTCTTTTCTTAGTAAAGAGTGATTTAGGCAAAAAAAATATTGCAGTGCTGGACTAGAATTTGTTGTCAGTGACTTTTTCTACTAATTCTTAATTCACAGTTCTTAAGTGCACACTAATCTTGTTCTAATTTTCTGAATTTAGCCTAATGGTGCAAGAAAGTTTATTGCGATTTGTAGCCTTTGAATGTTCTATGTAATTGAGGGAGCAAAAGAGACAGCTATGCTTTGTTATCCTTAATAGTTTTTCATTGCAGTGTTGAGGAAGACTTCAGAGATAGTCAAGGACAAAGAAACCTAGAGATACCCTTACAAGAAGGGAATTTAGTATGTGTTCAAGATAAGGCAATTGAATATATTTTTATAATCCAAAGAGATGAAAATACTATTGTGGAGGCTGAGATTTAACTCATGAGCTGACAACAAAGGAAAGCAATGGAGCTCTTTTAACTAATGTTGTTTGGGTTTGATTTTGATACATGTTTTGGAGTTATTGATAAACTAAGCAGTACCTCCTAGAACAAATATGTTTCTAAACTCTTTAGTAAGACATTGTCCAAGACACTAATTTCCTTTCATGTATTTGATCTATCCTGAAATTTTAAGAATGGTCAACTTTGGAAACAAAGGAAATAAGTCAGAAAACAAGCAGCTAACTACAAAATTACATCCCTATTTACTCTGGGAAGTATCTTATTTTATTTTATTGCCTGCTAAAGATGATTTAAACCCCCATTTGTCCAAGTAGCTTTAACTGAATTAACCTCATTGATGTCCCCTGTTTTTAACTGATAAGAAACAACCTGGAGGCTTCAGATGAATATATCTTTCATGTTATAGTAATTACAATTTTCCATTCAGACTGCTCACAAAAAGCAATTATTTATGTGGAACTACTGAAAAATAAGACCCTTTAAGTGAATGACAACAATTAGAGGGGATATGACATTACTCTTTTTCTGCTAGTGTTTTTGCCATAACTTGAGACTTTCCCAAGGGTGAACACATTTCCTTTTGTTCTAGGTATCTCTGCAGAACTGTGCATTTTTTTGGTGTGAAAGTTCTCGGTGACCTTGGGCTTTCAGGTCACAAAAATGTATCTTATACATCTTTGTGTAAGAACAGCCCACCGTGACAACCTCTTGTTATTTTCTCTTGTCACTAATTAGATTTGAAGAGTGTTTTTCCTCCTAGTTAACAAGTGCAATTTTTACAGTAAAGATGAATTGAAGAGAAAAGTATTCCTTTAACTCCTCTGTGTTTGGGGTTTTTTTGTTTATTTTCTTTTTAAATCCAGTTAGTGGTGTATTTTTCTTTTTTCTTATATTTTTCTTTTGGTGAAGAAAATATGAGCTTTTATTCTCTCATAAGCCATGTAATTGAAAATTCTGGTCTATTAGAATAGTTGCAGAAAATCAGAGCTATATAAATCTATAGTTTTCCTCTCAGGTCATCTCAGTCAAGCCTTGTCTCTTTCTTTGTCTGATCAGAGCTGGCAAAACTGAAATGCTTTTCAGATGAGAAAAGGGACTGAGTGGCTCAATTTGAGTAAAAGACTCGGGTTTCTTGCTGCCTAGGCAGCAAGACTGAGGGAAAGTGACTGCTGCTGTTGGAAGGGTCTGTTCCTTTGTCTTCTGTGTATCTATAGCTAGAATCAGACTTGGATAAATGAAAAGTATCAGTTACGAAACTTTAAGCAGAATCTGTAGTGTACTGCCTCAACATCCCTTTCCAAAGCCTACCTAATTAGATGCAGCAAAACTCTTTGTGGTACCATCAGAAAAGTCTTTCATTGAGGCAAGGGGAGTAAGAATTAGGGAATCTGATATCTAATAATACCTTGACCTAACAATCCAAAATGAATATTTGGGAGTAGCAAGGATGGATATATTGTAAGTGTTTGCACTTCACCACATACAACTTCCAGATCATAGAATCTGTTCTTGTAAAGGAAAAAAAAAAAGCAGTAAGGATATCTGTTGCCAGTGTGAATAGATCCAATTTCAGCAGCAGACAGCAGTTCATACTAAGCAAGAAATAATTCTTCTTTATTTTACAGAACCACTTTTCAGAGAGGAACCACACTTTTTTTTTTTCCCTTTGCTTTAGTAAGATGTTTTTCTTCAGTTGACATTGGCAAATGTGGCTGGGTATATTGGCAGAATTGTTCTCATCGATAACCATTGAGATGATGATTTTCAGCTGAGGAACAGGAACTTATGGATAATTATGATGCTGATGGTCAACAAAAACAAAGCAAAGAGTGTAAAAAGCACCACAAGGGTTTCAGAACAGAAAATGGAATTCATGCCTCTGTCACATATTCAGTTTGGAATATCTGTTGAGCAGAGATTTTTACCTGATCTTTTAATTTTATTTTTTTTCAGAAGCTGTGTCAATTGTTACAGCTGTGTTAGTGCCAGAGGCAATCAAACTGCCCCTTTGGTGGGTGTGGCCCAGCATTGTCTTCTGTGGCTTAAAACAAAGAAGTGAAAGGCATGTGCTTTTTCTAATTTTCCAGTGTGTTGCTGGGAAATAAGACCATAAAATGTGCCTCAAGAAATCAGTTCGATGTGGTTAAGACCCTTGTTTACGTGTTCTCAATTAAGTAATCCTTAATAAGCTGTTCCATTTGTGCACAGATTGCTCAGAGTGGGTATTTTTAAGCCTTTTTGGGCAACTTTGGCAGTAGGTAATGTATTAAATCATTGGTTTATAATTCAAGGGTAAGATTCTATTGGAACTGAAAGACTTGCTATTCTGAAAGTGTATATGCTTGGCACTAATTCTGCTTTGTTTTAAAATTAGTCTCATGGAGAAATTAGTGTCGGTGTTAGTTTTGCTACTTTAGGACACATTAGAAAAATTAAATTGAATGTTTATTGGAGATTTAGTATAAAACATGCAAGATCCCTAGAAAGGAGATTTGAAGTATTCTCTAAGTATTTCTGCTGCACTGTTGTTGGGAGCAGTCATGGAATTAGTTGCTTCTGATGTTGGTGTTATCTGTTCATCCTTGAATCAGTCCTGCAAGTTTAGATTTCCTTCTTACACTATCAGTGTGCCAGTGGTGACCTGGCAGCAGCATGTCTGCAGCTCAGCTTATATCCGTTATCAGATGTAAATGCCCACAGTAGCATAATGAAACTGGCAAGTTAGTAGAGCATAGCATTGAGATATCCATCTGCTTTTGATTGCCTGCAGAATGTTCCTCATCTGAACTGGAGAATAGTCTCCCCCTTTTTAGTTCTGAATTGCCCATTTAGTGCTGGAGGGGAAGCTGCCATCCCTGAGTGAAAACTGGAGTCAGCCCATGAGGAACCGAGAAACAGATGAGGGATGGACAAATTGAACAACTAAATCCTTTTTTCCTTCTTGCAACACAGGGTGACAATCCCCTGTAAGTTAACTCCATGCCCAGCCTGTATTGGCTTCTGCGCAGAGCTATTTTCTTACTTAGAGAGGGTGCTGCAGTGCATCTGAGAGGGCAGTGAATAGAGCCCAAACATAGGTAACAGTGGTGATCTCTGCACCAAACAGCCTGATATCTGGCTCCTAGCAGATAAGTATATATGTTAAACCTGGGGAGCAGGAGTTCCTGGAAGGAATTAGTCCTCTCTCACCTATAGCAAAATTAATTTTGCAAGTCTCCCTTCACTTTCCATACTTATATGGTTATTTTTGCTTAGTATAGAGCGCTACTTCCTTCTACCTTCTGTGTTGTGCCAATATGGTGTCTAGGTTATCAAACCAGGTTTGCTACTGAGAAGCCTGTCTAATCTGAAGTTTGTGTGTTATGATGTCTGGAATTGTTGGAGATACAGCATGGGCTTTGTTTTCTGGACTTCATTTTACATGGATGACTTTTGGCAGTCTGGATCTACATATTTAATTGTCTAGCTCTTAGAAATATCTTTTTTAAGAGAACATTTGGGAATTCTAGCTTAATAGCTGTAAGTTTGCTGTGTAGAATAGCCAGAAAATAAATGTAAACTTCCCCCTCCCTTTTTTTTTTTGTAAGAACCAGGAATTTTCTAAAATGAAGGCATGCTGATGTTGTAGCACCACGAGAGGGCACTCTGGCTCTTTCATTGCTCTTCAGTCAGTTTTTACTTGTAGGGACTGTAAAATAAAACCTTGAGAGGAAGATAGCAACTGATTTCTTGTGGAAGAAATAAAAATTAAGTATCTTTTTTTCGCTTTTCAATAGGTTTATCACAATCTTGGTATTAACTATGCCCAAAGATGACATCACTGTTTTTGGAATGCACTTGTAAAATGTTAAAATGGGAAGATACACTGTGCATCTTCTCTGACAGTTTTTGGAGATTATTTAAAAGCAAAAGACTTTTCAAGTGTATGCGGTATTTTCTTGACTTTGTAAGGCTAATAATTCTACCAAGTACAAATGACAAAGGTACTTTTTTTTTGTTTGAAGACATCCACCAGTAAGCTCTGATTACTTCAGTCAAGGTAGCCTGTCTGAGTTGACAGACAATGGTTTTTAGGATAAGCCTCTGTGGCTATTTGGCCATCTTAAAATTTTATGCAAGTAGTGTACGGAGAGATCAGAAAAGAATGTGGAATGTCCTTTCTTGTGCTTTTTCTGTACATTTCAATGGGTATGACTCTTTTCTGAGCTAGTGATGTGCTGAACATTGATCACAGTTTCTTCTAATGGAAAGGTTGCTGTGATAGTTAACCTTATATAGTCTTTCTCAGTGTCTCTTAGATTTTTTTAATCTGCTTTTAGACCTAGTATGGACCCTTCTGAAAAGGTTCTGCAAATGGTTCTTTCCTTCTGTGAGTTGAACCCTACCAGACTTGCCAGTAATAGTAAAACTGACTTTTTACTTCCACTGTTTTGCAGTTCCAGTACTGCTCTGTCATTTAAGTGAAAGCAGTTGATTATTTGGAGTTGACTAAATGATAAAGAAATGTCCTGATTTCATGTGCCTTTGACTATTGTAACTTAAGAAGTGATTGTAATAGGATCACCACATACTTGTAGCTAAAAGTTGCACAGCTGAAGCATATGACACATTTCATTCTCTGTTCCTCCCTTTAAGCAGAGCATTGCATACATGACAAATAGACAATCTTGGTAACAAATTCCCAGTTGCTACATGCAGGCTTAGCTTCTCATACTGATGCTCTGACAGGCAGAAGACTCAGGCAGCCTCTGACTCAGCCCCAGATGGCATCTTTTGTAGATTATAGGCTCTCTTCCTGGCCAGTCACCAAGAAATCCTTCCCTACAAGCCTGCTTCCTATTACTAGCATAAGGGGGCAGAGCCCAGAGCAGTTTGTTAACCCGTCCTTGGCCAGAGTATAGCTTGCATATTCCAACACCTTGGTTTATTTTCTTTAAATTAAAACTAAGAGTATGTGCATCTCTGTCTTGAAATGTACCAAAAGCAAACAGCCAACCTAGTTTTCTTTAAATTGTTTTGAAAATAGAATTGCCATTTTAACAATAAGTTAGCATAGCACTTGTTGAAGAACTGGTTAAAATACATTGTCAGTGCCTTAAGTTCACAAAAAAACTGAGTAGGAACTGTGAGGTTGGAGGGAAGGAGAGTTTTCATGGTCTGAGGAGGGCTGGCAGTTTGAAGTTATTCCCTCTGCATAAGTATGGCAACATTTGTAAGCTACTTGAGAACACTCACTGGAGTGTAAAGTCAGCAAAATTCTGCACTTTAGAAAATGATTGTGCAGCGGGACCTCTGTAGAGGAAGTATTTTGTGCCTCAATAAGACAATATGTTCAGTGATTTGGTTGCTTTAGTGGTACTTCCTAAGGCATGACTTGTGGTATATTTCCTTACTTTTCTGTTCCTTTTTCACAGAAGACCATATATCCTGAACTGCTTCCCTTTATTGTCACAGCTGATCTGTAGGAAAGATTGTATTTCCACAGGATGATTCAGTGTATTTACCACTTGGAAAAAAAGTTGCCTTCTCAAGTCTGATCTCCTCCCTAGCGCTTCACTGGCAGTCAGAAGTCTCAATCAAGACTTGGATTCAAAGCTAAGATGCAAAATAAAGATCGGAGCCAAGCTAATAGCTGGTATCAAACTGGCATCCAAAGCACTGAGCAAGAGATGAGGATCCAAACTAGCTACTGTGCTAAGCCCAGAGCTGCCTAGAACTAGATGGGGAAAACAAAGGGTGAATGCTAGATTTGGACCATCATATTGTGCAATCTGGGCTTCAAGGAGGTTTCTCCACCCACTTGGGACCTTCGTTCAGGACTGTTGTCCTCGGGGATGAAATTTGGGCTGTTTCTGGTTTGTGGCTGAAGCATTTGGCCAGGATGTATGGAGACGGGTTCAGTTCCTTTGTCTGTGAGGACTCAAACTGCTCACCCACGTGCCTCAGTTCTTTTCCCTATCCTGGTCCTGTCCTGGTTTTTTATCCATAAACTGTTTTGTGCAAAATACAGCAGACCATCTGGCAACAAATGCAGTCTCTTCTTGAGCTCTGCTAATTGTGCCAGAAGCCTTTTATGGATTCTCCAAACCACAGTAGTTTAAGTTCTCAAAATTCTGATAATACATAAAGATAGTGGAAAAATAATATAGTGTGGTAAATTGCTTTTTGGAGTGATTTCACGGAATACAGAACTTAAAGATCTAAAATGTAACATAAATGTGTCAGGCAAATGAGAGGACAGGAAATCTGAGGTAAGTTCCCTTTGGGATACTGAAGATATTATGGGCTATGTGACTGCAGTGTTACTCAGGAGGCTACAGTGGCATTTGTGGAACTACTTCTTGGTGCTCTCTTGATTCACACTGCATTGTCTTTTTTGATGGTGGACACCGTTGGGTTTTTTTCCTCCAACACTAGGTGAAATAAACTTGTAAAATATTCTTGAAGGAGTAATGTCTTGTACAATACTTGAAAGACTGGCTGTGAGAGAATTTCCAGTTGAGATGTATTTGACTTGGACTCAAGGACTTGGATATTCGGGCAACTAGGTCACTTTGGCATCAATCTGCTGTAACTGTCACACTTTCTGTTGCTTCTCTATTCAGTCTCACACTCAACTTATATCCTGTATATACATGCCGAACATCTGAGCCTATTACTTTGTGTTACTTTGAAAATTTCCCAGTTCTTGACATTAGTATGGCAGAAGGGAATCTGATGAGATCAATTAGTGTTGTAGCTGTTGGATAAGGACTCTTGAAAAAAAAAAAAATAAGCCTGACCACTACAAGTTCAGGTTCATAAATATTGAAGGTATAGAATTCTTCAAAACAGATACAGGCCACTGAAGACTTGCTTCTCACTTCTTCCATTATTGACAGAAGACAGGATAACCTGGGATAAAGGTCACAAAGCAGCTGAACTAAATCTGTGTATTTATAGAATTATATAAGATCAAAATAGTTGAGTCTTTTGAAGTAATCTTTTTCATCCTTTCTGAAGCTCCATCCTTTCTTTCATCACAGCAAGAAAGGAATGAGTTATTCATCACCTGTGGTCAGAAGACAATGACACTGACCATTCTGAGAGATAAGTATGGCTTGGGACCTCTTGTAAAAGAGGTAATTCTTAGGTAGAGAAGTATATCAAGGACCATTAGTGAAATGTGTAGATACTTTTAAGACTTACAAATTTCTGCAAAGCTATTATACTCTGAATAATTTGCCAAAATGGAGTTGGGCAAATCTGTTACTTCCCATATGTAAAGGAACTGTTGAAGTAAGCTATATAATCACACACTATAATATTGCTTCTGTCCAAAACCTAGGGCTGTTGTAGATGTAAGCCAAGATTTTTCTTTTCTTTTTCTCTAACTAGATTTTTTTGGTTTTGTTCAATTAAAACCATAAGGGAGGAAACAATTCCATTCTCTTCTGCTTCCACCCTCACCATTCCTGTATCTGATGATTTACCAATCACTATTCTGGAACATGAATTGGCAGCTGCGGCCTTGCTGGTGTGTTGGTTTCCCAGATTTGAGACTAATGAAACCAAGCATTTTTCTGCTTTAGTAAGCCCCGACTTACCCACTCCTAACTTCCAAATGTGAATTGCTAAGTTGATACTGTGACATAAAGGAGTCAACATGAATAAAAGAAAACAAATCAGAAAGCAAGTTGGAAAAGAAGTTCTCATTTTGAATAAGAAGCCTTAACAATATTTAGCACTTAGTGCTTGTCTTTTGCAGTCTTTACAAATACTTGCCTTACACAAGAGAGTTACACTGAAAACTGATACCTCCAAAAGTGGGGAAAAAATGTCTGTATTTAGAAAAATGGTAGCCTAATTAGCATGGAGCTATATTAGATGTGGTAACCTGAGGAGATAGTTAGCCTTACAGGATCTGTTCATTCTCTTGTCAAGATACCTGCATGGCTTTTTAGATAATGATGGCTGAGACATCAAAAGACATAGAATTTTTGTCAAAAGATTACTTGGTCTTTACCATAGTAGGTTTACCTAAACTTTAATTTGGCATATTTTTATCTGTGTTAAACCTAAACCAGCAAAAAGCTCTGTGAGCTTAACCTGGATCATAGATAAATAGGTGATTAATCCAGTTAATCATGCTGCAGCCCTGAGACTTGTGCAGGTGTGAGTGATGGAGCAGCACAGGATGGAACAAGATGGCCTTTTTCTCTGTCAGGCCCAATTTATGATGGTTTAAAATTTTTGTGTGAATGAATTTATTAAATATCAGGTTTAGGTTTCCTGAACCTTGAAGAGAGGTAGTAGGCAATTTCATGTTCTACCGAAAAACTGTTTGGTGTAGAAACATAGGCCTGGCTTAACAGCATTTTAAAGGAGGTGTTGAATTGTTGTCACATTGCTGTTGGATAGAGACTCTGCATTAGGGAACTATATAGAGGCAGAACACTCAAAGGTTGATGCATACATCAGCATAAAATTATCCATATTCAACAGGAAAATAAATCTGTTCAGCTTATATAGGCTTAAGCAATGCATCTTAGAATGCAGAAAATTAAGTGTCATATTCTTTACAGTTGCAAATGATTCTTTATTTGATTGTGAAGTTGAAGGTATCATGAAGTTGGATAGAAGAACACTTGTTTCTCCTCTCCCAGTGGGATGTTTGAAAGACACAATTTATGGCAGGCCTGTATAACCCTCCACTAGGGTTGAAATGGCATATGCTTGTTCCTGAAAATATGTTGGTAGAATATGTAGCACCTTGAGGTCTCACAAACAGTCAGTGCCTTGGAGGACCCAGTATGTGAAAGAAACATGTAGCTTTCACACTTGGTGGAAGATAGCACAGAATCTTTCCACTTGGTACTTAAACTCTCCTTTGTTACCATGGAATATAGGGAAAAGATCCTGTGGATTCACCCAGTTTCACAGGTATCTTGCTTCTCTGTAGACCTGCAGTCTTACTGTGTCTCTGGGTGATGCATTTCTGTGAGAAATAAGACACTGGGTGCAGAGTTGAGAGCCAACAAGCTGAGCAAAATAGTTGAAGACACTGTAATGGTACTATCCTAATATAAGGTACTAATTTTGCTGCAGTAAACTTGGAAATTAATACAACTAAACTGATTCAAGACATGACATAATATATTTGCAACATGGTAACAAGAAAAAAAGACATTTAGTAAAATTAGTAAAGTAAATGACTGCCTTTTCTATGTGAATGAGTGAGGTTGCACTGCTGCAAGTGAGAAGTAGGCAAATGTTGGGCTATAGTGCATTTGTGTGACTTGGGGAGCTATGTCAAGGAAGAGTGAGGAGTTAGACACAGCAATTGTTTTCAGCTGGAGGTAGATATAGTTGTTTTCTCTTGACAGAGACCTCACTGGACACATTTCGTCTGAACAGCTATAGACAGCTGGAATTCTACAGCTTCTGCTTAGAGATTTGGTGCCTGAGTTTGTCCCAGGGCTCCTGTCAGGATACTTACAAAAGTGCACAGCTTGTTAATAATGTAAAATGTGGTAGTTCCCTCTGCTTCTCTTTCTTTTGGCTCTTTCTGAACTTTGATCAGCTTGATCTCAATTTCAAGGCCTGTGAGAGCTCCACAGTTCCTGGCTGAAGGAACTCTGTCAGATAAAATTCTAGTTCCAGGTAGGGGTATGTCACCTTCCCCTCACCTTCTCCCTAGCTTCCCAGGGTAGGAGGGAGGTCCACTGAGACCTGGGCTCCCCCCTGGGTGGTTGGAAAAGGCATGGGAGACAAGGGACATGCAGAATGCTGCAGAACACCCTGCACTGCAACCTGAATGTAGACAAACATGCCAGCCCTTTGCTCCTCTGGGTACTGAGTACACAGCTGTAGAAAACACCTATGAGGCACTATATAGCATTCTTTGCTCTTCCTGATTCTTCTCCCAGTGAAATCCAAATGGGTAAGCCTGAGGAGGAATTAATGAAGAGTTTATGGCTGATTTTTTTACCTTCAGAAATAGAGAAAACAATGTGTTTAGGATTTTTATAAAAATTCCTGTCTTCTCAAATAAACTTTTGGTTTCAAAAACATTGAGCTTTTGTGAGGCACAGCTTCCCTCTATTCAAACCACTGCTTTTCATTGGAAATTTGATTAAAAAACATGTATATCTTACTAAATGGAAGCCTGTACTACAAAAACAGTGGAGGTTTTCTGAAGGTCAGTGCTTGTCTGCTTATGGCATTAGTGAGGCAATTGCTTTCCAAAGCATTATTATTTTATGACAGCAAAACAGAACCAGGGCCTAAACAGTAAAAATTTGTTTTAGAACCCCGTTATTACTGTCTAAGTTGATCCTAAATTTAATCAACTATTTTCTCTTCCTAGTTATGTTTGCCAGAGCTTTAAAACCATCTAGTTGAATACATTGATGCTTTACATGCCTTTGTTGTGGTTCTCGATAGACCTGCTGCTGATCTCCGTAGGAGAGCTACAGAGGCCATCACATGTCTTCAGAGAAAGTGCTGGTGGGGGACAGGGGTGCTCACTTGTGGACATGTGTGGGGATACCCTCCACAGGTGTTGCTGAAGCTAGTGGAACTGCAGCCTCCTCACTCTGTGTCCTAGTGGAGTCTGCCTGTGGTCCATCATTTTCAAATTCAAGGAGACTCTCTTTTGAAATGAACTGGTTGAAGAAAACCCTGATTTTCTAGGCAGCTGTGATATAGGTACTGAAAACAAGATAGGTTGTATCTAGGGAAATGTTCTAGCTCAACTTAATCTTCTTGAAGTAATTTTCAGCATGAATACTTCCCATAAGTTGAGTTTTGACAGTGTTAACAGTGTAGTTACACTTGGTTTGCTTTTAGTTTATATAAGCGATTATGCTTTATTTTAGAAAATATAGTACTCCCTACTTATTTGTGTGTATTTGGAATGAAATAGATTTCTCAGCTGGAATTTGAATATGAATAGGAAAACAATGCCTCAAACTTGAGAGTTCTTCATCTTAAACCACCTAAGGCTATTTTGACGCATGTTACTCAGAGGCTGACTGTTTCTGGAGACATGATATTACTGCTAGTATATACCTTATTTTCCTTGGTCCTTTTAAAATTACATATGTACATAAAACATATTGGAGAAGGAAAGATTAATTAAAATACACAAAGTCACTGCATAATTCCCTGACAGCAGGGTCATGTTCATTC
Organism: Chaetura pelagica; assembly: GCF_000747805.2. Classification (NCBI taxonomy): domain Eukaryota; kingdom Metazoa; phylum Chordata; class Aves; order Apodiformes; family Apodidae; genus Chaetura; species Chaetura pelagica. The sequence goes on along the minus strand of NW_009952533.1, from coordinate 2,266,234 downwards.
TAATGCATTCTAATTGAACTGCCATTTCCATGTTAATATGTGCTTTCCAGAGGTGCTTATGTCACATCCTAAAAAAGTACATGGTATTTCAATTAAATATTTCTGTTCAAACTGGCAAGAATGTGGGCTTAGGGGTTAGGCCTCCAAAATCACTGGTCTTCGTCTGCTTTGGAGAAAACTTAACCTAGTGGGCATTTTCTGGGATGCTTCCCACCTTGTTTCTAATGCTCAGACATCAACTAATCAGTATTATGGGCCCTTGAATGTCTCTTGTGGAAAATGATTCAAATTACTTCTATACATTCATGTTTATATTTTTCCCTCAAACAATAAAGCTGTTTGTTAGTTTTTGGTTTTTGTTCTCATAAAGAAAATTCCATGGTATTTGAAATAAATTATTTACATGTTGATTTCCCAGCTGCCTAACACTTCTGAGGGTCATTTATAAAAAATGACTTTTCATAGAATCATAGAATCCTAGGAGTTGGAAGGGACCTCAAAAGATCATCTAGTCCAACCCCCCCTGCCAGAGCAGGGTCACCTACAGTACATCACACAGGAACGCATCCAGGTGGGTTTTCAATGTCTCCAGTGAAGGAGACTCCACAACCTCCCTGGGCAGCCTGTTCCAGTGCTCTGTCACTCTCACAGTAAAGAAGTTTTTTCTGATGTTTATGTGGAACCTCCTATGTTTGCATCCATTGCCCCTTGTCCTATCACTGGTTATCACTGAAAAAAGCTTGGCTCCATCCTCCAGACACTTGCCCTTAACGTATTTGTAAACACTGATGACGTGACCCCTCAGTCTCCTTTTCTCCAAGCTCAAGAGACCCAGCTCCCTCAGCCTCTCCTCATAAGGGAGAAGTTCCACTCCCTTCATCATCTCTGTAGCTCTGCGCTGGACTCTTTCAAGCAGTTCCCTGTCCTTCTGGAACTGTGGGGCTCAGAACTGGACACAATGCAGAATAGAGGGGGAGGAGAACCTCTCTTGATCTACTAACCACACCCTTTCTAATGCACCCCAGGATGCCATTGGCCTTCCTAGCCACAAGAGCACATTGCTGGCTCATGGTCATCCTCGTGTCTACCAGGACCCCCAGGTCCCTGTCTCCTACACTACTCTCCAGCAAGTCAGCCCCCAATCTGTATTGGTACATGGGGTTGTTCTTCCCCAGATGGAAGACTCTACACTTGCTCTTGTTGAATTTCACCATTTGCATTAAGAAGTTATCATCAATGCACTGGAGGAACCTCCTAGACTGTGAAAGGCTGGCTGTGTGAGTCTTCCAGCAGATATTGAGGTAGTTAAAATCTCCCATGAGGACTAGGGACTGTAGTTGTGAGGCTGCTTTCAGCTGCCTGTAGAAAGCCTCATCAACTTCCTCGTCTTGATCAGGACTACTTTTCCAGTAGCCAAGATCACAAACAGCTTCTTTTCAAGTCTTTGAATTCCTCTCTAAGAATAAATCACTTATAATAAAAAGAAAACCTCTTTTTAATTGTTGGAACTATGTTTTTTATTCACTTAAGCAAATGGAAGGCTCCCACCACTGCTGATTCTTATTTTTCTTTAAGGCAGGTTTTGACACTTATTGTAATAAATTAGGATTTTTATTAAATGGCTTAACAAAATATTAAGTTTTCATAATTTTTAAACCTGCTGTTGAAAAAGAGAGGTGCTGGTGGAAAAAGAGGCTGGCTTAGAACAGAGCATCTCCTAGTCATGCTACCTTGGATGGAGAACTGACCAAGCTGTCTCTCTGCCATCATGGGCTGTTTAGTAGCTCTTGTTCCTCAAGCAACTTTCCTCTTGTCCCTCAACTCCTGTAACAAGTGCCCATTCCTGAAACTCTGTTTAGTGAAACCTCATTAAGTGTTCCAATATTTCTAACTCACAGACTTCTCTGTAACTGTCATCACAGTGAAGCTTAACTCTCTAAACTGGTGGGTTTAACATAGACACTCTTTTCCCATTATTCTACAAATTGCTGGATCTTTCAACAAGTACTTAAAAAATGTCCTGATCACTATTTCTTTCCTCTCTTTCCCCCAGACTTTCTTGAAAACTTACATTGAGCAGAGGCCCTAATATTGCCCAGTACTGCATCTTCCTGACAGTCTTGTCTGTACATGTTCCTGGTACACATTCCTTCTGATTTTGCCAGGTTTGAAATTAGGTACATACATAGTTTTAAACCATTCTGTTGATTACTTGAATCTGCTACGATAAATACTTTTCCTGTTGAATATCTCAGAGTATAGTGGGATATGATTGGAATTGTCTTGTCTGGAAGTCAGAGCAGCAGAGTAGAAATGAGAGTGTAGTACCTTATGGAGAGGAAATAGGGTATGGACTAGAGTGCAACAGTGAAACAAATACAAAGGAAGGTGACTTGAGAGCAAGGAAATAGGGAGTCCTGAAGAAGCCATCTTACAGAAAGGATTGTAGGACCTTACTCAAAAGGACTTGGGTATGACAATTTATAATTTCCATGCCCATCTGTATCATGAACAGTCATATTTAACTGTTTCTCAGTTTATTTAGTAGTATGCATCCTCTCCAACCATTGTTTCATGCATTTTTTTTGTTATTAGTAGGGCAGAAATTGTATAACTATTGTACAACTTCAACACCACTAGAAGTAACGCTCAACATCAGTTCATCCTGAGGGTCCCAGACTACAGTATGTGGTGGGAGATATGATCTGTCTGTGTAATCCAAAACATGGAAAGAAAACAGGGACACTAAAACTCTTATAATAATAGTTTTTAAATTTTATTTTATTTTTCTTGCAATCATAGAATCACCAAGGCTGGAAAAGTCCTTTAAGATCATACAGTCCAGAGTATGACCACCTAACAGTTCACTTAACAGTTGGATTTCCTTGAGGTTCAAGTTCTTTTATGGCATTCTGCTCTGTGTGTATCTGTGTGCAGAAATACAGAAACTATCTTCAACTCCTTTCTTTCTTCCCTTTATCGTCCTCTTGCAGCTGTAAAGCTGAAACTAGTTATGCAGTTTATATCTCCTTAAACAGTACAAAAAAAAGAGTCCCAAAAGCGTTACATTGGCTAAGCAGAAATAATAAATTTGTATGCTAATTGAAAATGCTTTCTGATTTCTGTAGTTCTAGGTCTTTTTTCTTACCACACTTATCCATGTTTCAAAAGTTAGTTTAAAAATCCCACAAGATTTTGATGGAAACTCTGGTCTTTTTTGCAAAACACTAAAATGTAATCACAAGTTTCACAGTTGTTGGTAATGCAAACCTGAATGCTCTGATGTGTCATATCTCAAAATTCCCTTATTAACTTCTTTTTTGGGACTCAATCCAGGCCTCCTTTCTGCTTATTGCCCAGTTCTCAATCTCTTGCTAATTCTTAACTCTGTCCTTGACCACCCTATAATGCCTCTGCTTTTCACTGCATTTATTCAGCCATATCCATATACTGGAGCTCCCAACAAATACAAGTATAGGAAATTCGAGCTGTGGGGTTTACTGATTAGCTTGAAGTCTGGTGAAGTAGGAGAGTGAGTGACCTTCAGGCACTATGCAAAACCAGAGTACCAAGAAATTTTAAAGCTAAATCTAAGTTTTTTTTTTCTTTAAATTTTAGACTGTTGTTCTAAGATGAAAAGAATTATAGTGACTTTACTGTATGTACTTAATGCTATTTAGGATTTTTGTTTGTTTCCAAAAGGGAAATAAACTGTTGAATTGAAACTCTGCAATGTTTTCCAAAACAGGGACAGAATATCCACACTGTCTTAGTTTTTCTTCCTCTCTTCCATTATATCATACTGTTTCCTTTCTTGGTAAAAGTTACCCTCCTGGCTTTCAGCTTCATGTTAAGAGCATTGAGCTCTCTCTTGTGTATCCCTGGACTTTTCTATGGCAGTTTATCTTAATACTATAAAATCAGATGTCAAACATTGGGAATGCTGTGATAAATGGTCTTCCCACCCCTTATTGATTAATCCATCACTACAACTCAGAATGACTGCTATGCATATAGTTTAATTATTTACTTCTCGTATGCTTGGAATTTATAAGAAAAGCTAGGGACAATGCTAAGGAGAATATTTGTGCAAGAAAGCCAGGGAGTGTAGAAGAAAATATTTTACTTGTTTTTTACAGAATCCATATTTCAGGAAGAAGAGACAAGACTAAATAAAGTTTTGCCTGAAACAGGCAGGCTTTTCCCTTCCCAAGAGAGTTATTAGATTTTTGAGGTGGTGCATGGAAACTTAATCTTAAAAAGTGTTTTTGCTTCTTCAGCTAGTCAAGTTGTTCCTTTAAATGTATGTTGAAGATTAACTTGGGTTTGTTTGTTTTTTTTAGGATAAAATATTTAACATTTTAATTCTTTGAATAAAAAAAATTTTGTGGAAAGATACTGTTGAGTGACCCACCTGGATGTGCACTGCTATTGGGAATCACTCTAGATAAAGAGGTCACAGATAGTTACAGCAGAGACATAAATGTATTTATTTAGTCTTGAATTAAGAAACTAGCATTCCTCTTCTTACATTTTATCCTAAAATATTAAACTGGTTATAAACTGATTCAGCACCAGACTTTATAAATTTGCTTTTACTGCACTTTTGGATAGCATTACTTACTTTGATTAATAGCTAAAACCACAATGTTACACTAGTAATTAAATTGGTATTATGTATCAAATTCACATGATTAAAATACTGCTTATAATTCTCAAAATGACCTGGCAAAAGAGAACAGTATTTGTAGATCAAGAAAATGACTGATTTTACAGCGTAGGAAAAATTTCTCTAAGGCATTTTTTTAAAGCAAAAGATTCTGGAATGCACCAGAGACTGTGAATGCTGAACTCTAGGCAGGCTATCACAAACCTTCTCTGGTGTGGTGTCCTCATTACTTGAATTCTTAAATTAAGAATTCATTTTTAATTAATCTCTACAGGGAATATATTTTGACTCATGCCTGCTTCTTTTATGAATATTTGAAGTATGACTGGGATAACTGGTTAATGCTGAGTCCATTATCTAACATATGATTCATCTCCTATTTTTTAAGAAGCCATATAGAATCTGTACATTCACCCGATGGCAAAAGATCCTCTATTACAAGTGAGGGAAACATATCAGAAATACAGAAGATACACTACAGGTATGAAATTTTCACATATAGGTATAATAGGAAATGCAACTGATTCACCTGCAACCAGTGATATGGCATTTTTGTGTATTTGTCAGGGAATCAAATGCATGACAGAACTGTTGCTTTAATCAGTCTAATGTTTATTTTATGCAGAGCAACCTGAAAGACTTTTGGAATTATTCAGTTTGCAAGTGTAGTTTGTGTTTCTGGTGCAACCATATCAAAGGCATCTAAAAAATTACATCAGGATCTTGCTAGATGACATTAAAATTTCTAAGTGATGTAAAATACAAGTGTTGGTTGCTTTTTTCCAGAAATGGTTGTGTATCAGCAAATGGTCAGGTTTATATTCCAAGTGATTTACAAATTCAGCCTTGTCTTTCTATAGGAATATGAATGGTCTGTTCCAAATGAATGAAGCACTGGCAGGTAAAGATCCTGATACAGGCTATCTCCCTGAGTGCATGATGAGCTTGGAGTCATGCTGGTTTGCAGCTAGGCAAAGACAGCAGTGGGGACTGGCTATTTCACCAGTCCAAAGAGTTAGTTTTAAAATGCCAGCAATAGTACATGATTATGGATTATGGATCATGATTATCATTATGGAGGTGAGAGATAATGAAATCTGCCAGCAAGACACTTTTTCCAATATGCGTAGTATTTAAGAGGTAAAAGCACAGCTGGAGCTGGAGTACATATGTGTCAAAATATAATTTTCTTCCTGGCAACCAAGAGTAGCTCATACAACAGGTTAGGGCTGTTGAATATGGGGGTCACAGGACTTCAAAATCTGAGACCACTAGGCTCAAGGCGTCTGAAATTCTGTGGTATTGCAGTGCATAATGAGTTAGTACGACTTAGTGAATACATGCTGTAAGAAATCTGGGCATTTCTCCATTTCAAATCTATTTGGCTTAGAGCCTCTGGATGAAACATAACCTCCCTCTTCTCCTTTCTTCAAAATCAACCCAAGTCAACACTTACTTTGTGAAGGTTAAATTGCACAATTTAATTACCTCCCTGAATTCAAGGCAGCTTTAGACAAAAACCCTTGGGAATAAAACAAAAGGAAAAGCTATAAAACATGATAAAGAGAAAATATAAAACACGTTGTTTGTCTTAAATACATTCTTAACATGTAAACAATGCAGAGGCTGTTTTGAATAGTGGCTGCAAATCTGACAGTTATTCTCTGAGGCTACAGATGCCTCACAGGCTTCCTACTAATACATGAACAGGGTAGGAAGGAGTTCTTTTAGTTCTTAACATATAATAGTCTAGTGCTCCACATTTCTGTAATTGGTGGGTTGCTTTGTCAAACATAGCCTTTTCTGACAGATCCAGGAACAAAGTTTAGATATGATTTTTTTTTTTTCAAATTCCTTTTATGGTTGATGTGATATTGACCATTTTCTATCCATTTTACCAAAACCAATTATTTCTTCACATATGGGCTTAGCACTTAGGAGACCCCACTTACCTTTGGTGCAACAGAGACTGTGTGGCCATAACATGGGTTTTCTGGTGCTCAGAGCAAGTGTCATAGCTTGTGGCTGGGTGATCTGTGTTGCTACACTCAAGTAGGGGAGCTAATGATTGTTTTTAGGCACTCCACACTCTTTTTGGTCCTACTGGAACTGGTATGTATTAAGGGGCTCTTGATATTTGGCACTTTCAGTATGTAACATGTTCCTAAAACAACTAGTGACACCTTAGACAGGCTATTTATTTATTTATTTATTTTTTTGCTGTGAATTCCCAGGAGTTTGCCCATTATGAAATATGGTTGTGTCTGAAGTCCTCATTCATGATCTCTTCTGAGCAGCATATGTGCTGGGAGGGAGGAGGAGGTAGGAAGTGGAATAAGCTTGCTATATAGAGTACAGTTTTAGTAGCCTATCACCAGGAACTGGTGATATTCTTAAATCTTCAGTTGCATTTAAGATAGAACTTTTGCTCTGTCATTCTTCACGTGTTTCTGTCTTGCTGATTCCAGGTATGATAGAAACATTATTGCAGTAAATGGCTATACTAAAGTGAGTAAAAATACTGACTTATGGATTTGCAAGTTCAGAGTGCTGTATCACAAGAAAAGCTGGTGCTGGCAGGTTATGTAATAGAAACTGCCCAATGAAGATCCCACTTCTGTGAAGGGGAATCTTAAAACGTAAATCCTGAACTCTTGTTTTCATAATATCATAGAAACATTTAGGCTAGAAAAGACCCTTAAGATGATTGAGTGCAATGGTAAACTTAGACTTCCAAGTCCATCACTAAGCTATGTCCCTAAGCACCACATCTACACATCTTTTAAATATGTCCAGGGATGATGACTCAGCTACTTCCCATGCTTGTCAATTCACTTAGTATGAAAAAGAATGTAGTTGTCAAAAAAGAGGAGCTGTATGGAAACAGATAAAACCCCTCAATTTTCCGAGGCACTAATCAACACTGGATATCAGACAGATATTTTGTCTTTGCATCTTTGCAAACATTTGCAAGAAATTTTGGAGACTTACTCTTTGGGAGAGTGACCATTGCAGTGGTCTTAGGGAGAACTAACCAGTCAGCGGAATCAACCAGCACTTACCACGCTCTCATCGAAGTCTCTTTTCTTACTCTCTTTTGAGTTCCTGTCCTTTGCCACTTCCCCCCTACTACCCCATTCCTAGAGAAACCCGAGGGAAGCCAAGTCTACAACCATTCTGGTAAGCTTGTGTCATCTGGGGTTCGACTCCTATGAAGGAATTAATAATTCACTGGGTACATTAATCTCATTTCTACAGAGTGAAAGTGCTGGAACAGAGCCCAGAATTTGGGCCAGTGTATCTATTTAGACATAAACATTTACATAGAGATGAAAAGAAAAAACTTTCTTCCTGCCAGACCACTCAAGCCTATGGAAATACAAAGGGATTCAATTGATCTAGGAGTTGCACTGGGGAGAGTTGACGTGAAGAAAAGCTACCAAAATTGAAGATGAAAGTAAAAATACTCTCTGGGCTTCCTTTTTAGATGTTTCCTTCACTCTTTCATGACTCTTTAAATCATTCCTTTCTTGTGGATAGATCAATCAGAAATATCCATGTTTACTGTCTCTGTTCTAACCAAAGCAGCTGAAGGAGCTCTTTTAGCCACATGAGTGCATGGATTATTTTGATGGCAGAAACATAATATTTTCCAAGCAAGAAATTCAAGAAGATAGTAAAGAACCATCATCAACTAGGTAGTTTCACACAATGTGATGTACCATGAAATATAAACAGAAAAGCTGTTGTGGAGAACACTCATTTAGGTACAGCCTCAAGATGCATCACATTAAGCAAGAGCATGAATTCCTGTTAGTAACGTGCCCTACTCTAATTCCCAAGGACAGTGAGGGAGCAAATAATGAGAGATATGTTCTAGCCTGACTATATTGTTAAAGAATTGGTTTTACAAAATAATTGCTGCATATATTCCTGCTTTAATTAAATTTAATTAATTAATATTATTATATTCAATATTATATTAATTAATATAATATTGAATATAATAATATTAATTAATTAAATTTAATTAATTAATATTATTATATTCAATATTATATTAATTAATATAATATTGAATATAATAATATTAATTAATTAAATTTAATTAATTAATATTATTATATTCAATATTATATTAATTAATATAATTTTAATTATATTTAATAATTTAATTTAATTTAATTCCTGCTTTCCCTGCTTTAATTTTCTGTGTTTTGTCTTCAAGAGATTAGAGTGGTATCTGCAGTGCAGTGAACAACTGAGCAATAGAGAGATATTCTTTTCCCTATAGTTGTGTTATTCTGCTAGTAAACATCTTCCACATCTATTTGTTCATATTTTTTGCAGGAGGGGATGAATCTCATTTGTCAGCCAGTGGATCAGTAAGTGTGAGTGACTGCAGAAAAAAAACATATTGGAGAGAAAAGCCTACCCTAGATTTTTCACACAGCATTTCTATCTTCTGTGCTTGGTTAGAAAAATGACTGCTCTGCTCCTCTTTCTTGTCAAAAGCCTAGGAACTGACTGACAGGGTTTAGTGTTACAAATTTGAAGATTAGAAAGAATCCGCTAAAGGCAAAAATAGTAGACAAGGCCTGGACTTTGTTACTGCTTTGAACAATAGATGAAAGCAAATGATATTGTCATTGTTAGATTGGGAGTCTATATTATAGTTCATTTAATGCCAGTGGAATATGAATGTTATTTTGATAGATTCTTGAAGTGTTCACTGGACTAGACCATGGGCTGGCATGGATCAGAAAAAGCAGTCCTGTCCTTTGGGTTCATGGCTCATAGTTTGGAATTTCTTTTTTAAATGCAGATAATAGTATTTGGATTCTAAATGCAGAATATTTTGGATTATAATCTTGAAGAATACTGGACATATTGTAGTCTGTTTCATGTTTAGATAAAAGAATAAACTTGGAAGATTTTTGAATACAAATAGTCTTGAACACAGTGGAGTATAATACCTTTGAATTAGCAGGTTAAACATATGTTTCTTGATTCATACCATGGTCTGACTGTAGTGTGTATAGCCTTTCAAAATCATATGTAATACACTGGAACATAAATTGTGTTCTTGAGTGTTATATATGTCAATGGAATGCTGATTCTGAACCATTCTACCAGATATGTAAAAAGGAAAAATGAAAAATGAAATTAAAATCATGTCTCCTTGAGTTGGCTGTAGATTTCTCTGTAAACCATGCGTCTCTTGAAATTATTTGTATTAAGTATTATGGTGTTCTGTGGATTACAAAACCACAAAAGGAGTCCAAAATAGAGGTGAGGATTTAGAGTACATCTGCCCAAAATGACATGTGAGTTTGTGTCTCAGTTGTAGTAAACTCGACAGAAATCTATACATTGTAGGAAATCGCTAGTGAGATTCCTGTTGGACAAATACCAGTTGAACCAGTCTATATTAGGGATTCCCTCTGATCTGGAGGACTTGCTAACAAGACAGTCTCCTCAACTCAGTTGTTCTTCTCAAGTTTGATTTCCCAGACTGAGTATTGAGTTATACCTGTGAGCCAGATTCTGTCTGTGCTCTCATGAAACTGCTTTCAAAACTCCATTGCTTTCTACTAGCACAAAAAATGCTTGTTGCCTACTACTGATATTTTTATACATGACAGTGTACACACAGCTCAAATTTAAGACTGAGAAAACCTGAATTGAATGCTTTACGGGTTTGTATGAGGATGTCAAGCATTTAAAAGATTTGGATAATTAAGAGTCCAGAATATGTAGTGATTGAAATACTTTTGAACCTTTGACATTTTTTTTCTCCTTCACATTCTTAATTATTCAACTGCTTTCCTGCTCAAAAATTTGTAAGTTTAGGAGTATATAGTTACACAATTTGTCTTAGGCAAACAGGTCTAGTCATAAGGTTTTGTGCCTAATCTACATAAATACACCATCTTCTCAATTAATTAGTGGAACATGCATGTGACACATGGAAAATAAACTTACACATTTTCCGTGTCTCGTAATTTCTCAGTCTTTCTTTATGTAGCCCACTATGAAGCTACAGCACCTGAAGTCTTGCACAGTTGGTGTGTCTGTTTCCCCCTTAGTATCAGATCAATGGCAATCCAATAAATGGGAGTTACTTGAGGTCAACAGAAATTGTAAGCTGTTAGTGCAAGTCAGTGCACGGCAAGCTCATTTAACTTGATTTTCTTGTCAGAAATCCTTTAAACTTACAGAATGATAAAAAACCACAAAGAGCCAGCTTCTCAATTGCTACAAATTTATTGCAGTTATTCAGAGAAGAATTGCTTCCGCACAAAATATCTGATAAATGTAGGAGAAAGCTGAATAATGAGAGCCTTTAGAAAACAATGCTGAACTGTGCATTACCAACCTATGGTGACAGCTTTGATGCGGTTGCCTAGACAAAACTAAAGCAAAACACATGGAGCAGTTGTAAGTCATTCTTTCAAACCAAAGGATGTTTCAGCTTCTGGGAAAGGAGGTGATCTTCTACCACAGCTGTTCCCTGAATAGAATTGAGATTTAGTTTATAGACTCAGAAAAGGTTTGAAGTATAAGGAGTATCCGCTACTTTGTTTCCAACTCTTGAGACAATTTCATGCTGCTTTGCCTGCAACATCCTGTATAGAAATGTGAGCACTGTGGAAGTTCTGAGGCTCCTCATAACCCCAAGAACCTAGAGAATAAAGAAAGGAAACAACATATATTTCTTGAATGAAGTGGCTAAACAGCACTTGCGAGCCATGATATGAAAGGAAATAATTTGAATTAGGTGAGATGTGCATGGTAGCATAACGGAAGGAAAGTCTCCTCGTTTTCATCATCTAATAATCAAAACAATTTGACGCTACTTCCAAAGGAAGCCAAAAATATGGGAACAATTATTTAGAGAATACAGCAAAATGATGTATAAGCTTGTGTTTTGCATCTTAAAGTAAACTGTATTTTCAAGTTCCCAAATTGACATCTAAAGTCAATATATTGACCCAGGAAAAAAAGGAATGCATGACCTCTGAGTAATGCAAACAATCATATATTTAGAGATAGGTGATATTTGTAGTCACACAGTTTCCATGCTAATTCTGGTGCCTAACAATTGTGTTGTGCAATTGAAGAGTAGAAAAAATGTGCTTGTCATTTATACAAAGAGCTTTGATAATGTAAAAGCATGCTTTGCTACTTTGTAATATTTAGCACTGATACAAGGCTTCAATTTCAATGACAACATTGTGTGAGTGACAGATTTAAAATGTTAATAATTTTTTGTTCAAAACAGCATCACCTGCCAAGTTTGAGGTTTAAAAAATCCCAGACATGTGCTGTTTCTTTTTTTTTTTTTCCCCTTTTTTTCTTTTTCTGAGTGAAAAGAAATGCATTTTAGACTGGGTTGTGATCTGGTAACTTACAAGATGTCTGAAAAATATTTTGTCATACTTGGCAAAGATCTTTTCAGACTCAGACCAAACAAAGAAAGCTTCTGCCCTGAAACAACTTCAACCAACATTATGAGTTATTAGAATTGGATTTTTAGAAATATGTGTAATTATAAAAGCATTGTGTTATTCCTAGGCATTAGTATAATTTTTGCTTGTTCATCATTCACTTGTTTGTACAAACATTTGCTAAATGATCGTGGGCTTTGAACCAAGCAGGACAGATGGGTAGTATGTTACTGCTAATTCAATACGCCACACTGCAGACAAAATACCATCAGTGCAAAGATACATTTCATATTCCTTCAGGGAACACAACCCTCAAAGTTTAAGTTCAGTTATTTTTATTTCTAGTCCAAATAGTATGATTGATAGTTTCTGAGTTCACATTTCTTTTCTTCTTAGGTTATGGGCCATATTAAGAAGTACTTTCGTATGTGTGAAATATTTACAACAAAAGACAAACATGTAGGTACAACATTACTATTATTCATATTGTAAATTGTGGAAATGAAGAAGATGCAATGAATAGTAAGAGATCTCTTCTTTTTGCAGTATGTTGGATCTAATTTTCTTATGGAATCACTTGAATCACCACATGGATGTCCTTAAGCCAAAGAATAGAAATTACATGGCAGTGATAATACTAGTATGGAAATAGAAATGAGAGTATAAAAGGAGATCATATGAACATGTAAGGTTGTAATGAGAAAGTCTAAGGCATGATATAATGTAGAAAGAAGGTACACAATGGGCAACAAGAAGGCATTCTGAAAAGGAAGAAATTCCTTACTGTGAGGGCTGCCCAGAGAAAGCTGTGGTTATACCATCTCTGGAAGTGTTCAAGGACAGGCTGGATGGGTCTTGGAGCAACCTGGTCTAGTGGGAGGTGTCCCTGCCCTTGCAGGGGGATTGGAACTAAGATGAACTTTAAGGTCTCTTCCAGCCTAAACCATTCTAGGATTCTATGAAACTCAGTCATATTAAGAGGAAGACCAAGGATAGAGCTGGTCTACTTCTTAAAGAAAATGAAAAGCTAAAAATAGATGCTACCAGGAAAGTAAGAGAAATTAATGACTTTTTGCTTCGGTCTTCACTAAGAGTGTAAGAAAGCTAGCACAATATTAGCAGTGGAGGGAGAAGTACTGGAGATAGTGAAGAAAGAAAGAAAAAAAGGTCTAGATGACCAATAATGGAAGTAGTCGTTTTCAGATCATCTGTGAGTGCCAAACTTCCTCCCTGAGTACTTCTATAACTCAAGGAGATGTTTCAGCATCACCAGTGTTGTCTCAGAGAGCTTGTAGAGAATGAGTGTAGTCCAGAAGACTTCTGAAAGATCATCACAATTTATAAATCCAATGAATTGCTGCAGACTTCTCTGCTTTATTCTCAGTTTCACTGGGTATTCTGAGATGACTCTAGGGTCTTTGAAAAAAGTTCCTCCCCCCGCTTCTTTTGCAAACAAAGTGTTTTGGTTTGGTTTTCAGCCAGCCCTTCTCACTGCCTCTGGAACAACCCAGTTGCACTTTCCCAGTTGAGCTTGATGGGAGTCAACCACACCTCATTATCTCTGCTCAGAAAAATTCACCAAATTCCTGGCCACTGTTTGTCTTGGCAGAAGGTATTTTTTTTATAGAAGCAGTACCATGAGCAGTGTATGACAAGACTAGTCCTGAGGACATCAGACCCTATGTACAGTCAGTCACATTTTGTAAGGTGCCAAAGCAAATAATTATAATTTACTTGAAATGATTGATAGGTAGCTTGTAGATTTGCTTCCAAATTGTTTGGCTCTTGCCCTTCAGTAGACAGTATATTTATCTGGAAAAACAATATGTAGGGTAAAAAATAGTATAGTGGTTTTTGCTTTGTTTACACAAAACAGAAACCCACTCACTTATGTTTGTCTTGATACTTGGGGAATGCTCTGTGCATCTATTACTAGAGAGCTTTTTTGTAGTTCATCACTGCTTCAGTGTATCCAGGTACCTTAGAGTTACACAAGATTTATAAAATGTTTCTTAATATCCTTTACTTCTGACTTTCAGTTTTCCTTGAGTCTGCTGCTCACCTGCTTATGGTAAAATTTAGCTGGATTTTAATTTCAGCTCCTATTTAAAATGGCAATGACATTTTTTGATTCAATGCATAATACATTTTACCAGTGCCAAAACCAAACATTATGAGTAACAAATACCTGCAGCTATACTAAATAATCTAAAGTTAAGATGTGAAACTCCTAATTCCATATTTGCAGAGCTAATAATTCAGAAAAAGGTGCAAGCCTTGTAATTAACAGTGATATCACATAGGGAAAATTTATGCAGCAATTTATGATGTGCTTTGGAGCACAAGGCAGTCACTAGCTGGCTCTCCTAGGCCTGGCATGTACCCACCTTTGAATGAATTTCTGGTAAGAGGATTTAGTGCAGCATTTGGGATAAAACTGAAGGCTGTTTCTACAGTATGTGCCAGAGAATGGCTTGGAAAAATAGTGTAAATTATGGAAAGAAAGGAGAATACAATTTAGAAAATGTGAAATAGATCCTTTCATTTATCATGATCCTTCAGTACTATGAATGTTCTGCTTTTTTCTTCCTGTGTCTGTTTAAGACATTCCTTGGGCTTTGAAGTGTGATTGGATGTTTCAACGTAGACTAACAATTAAAATTCTTAATGAAAAATCTTACAGGTGATGTATTCTTATTTCTCTGGTATCAAAACAATTAGTAAGATATTTTGTTAGCAAACAAGAACTGGGTTAGATATGTAAAACTTTCTGCTACTGTAGCACTCCCAGGGCTTAGGGCTCTGAAAGATTACCATGTTACTGATTGCCAGTTTTCATGTTAGATATTGTATGAACCAATCTAGTTAAAACTTAGGTTTAATAATGTTTCCTTCTAATTTTTCTTAGAAGATTATATAGATTATTTGAAGAGGATGTTCAGTTTAACAATTATCAAACCATACAGAGCTTTCCTGTTTCCTCCAGACATTTTTTAGTATTAATTTCCTAACTCTACATATGGAGTCACTTGTTTGTTGAAGTTATTCTTCCCTGCTTATTCTTGGTGGCAGCAGTCCATTAAACTATCCTTCTATTCCCTTCTGTATGGACACAGTTGGCTGTTGAGCAACTGATAAAGCTGAAGTGGAATTAAGCTACCTTTAATATTTTAGGGATTAAAAAGGGGATAGGAAGTAAGGTGCCAGTACAGCATTATTTCTTGCCTCTTTTTATTGAATTTTGAATGCTCTTTATTTTGTTGAATGTTACTAAAAATGCTCATAAATATAATTGATTTTAATTGCTTTTCACTTTGATCCTAAATAGTTAAAACTAAAAATACAGCAATTGTTGTTAGCTGCTTGTCATTAGTAATATTTCCACATTCTGTGTTCAAAAAAACCCACCTTCTCTCAGGACCCCAGAAGGCAGATGAGTCTGAAAGTGGAGGAAATAAGGCAGAAAGCTTGATCTCGTACAGAGTGAGTCAGTTACTCATTGTTATCTATGGGTACCCACTGGCTACTAGTTTTGTTGATTCTCATTGTCACAACAGGGGCATGTGTCTGCTGTTCCTGAAAGAACAGACTGGATGTTGTGAAGTCTGGTTGGTTGTAGCAGCATTTTCCAATCAAGTCCATTGGTTGCATAAAACCCAAGAGGACTTTTCCATATTCCTTTGATTATTTTAGAGAACAGAAGTTTAAACATCCAAGGGAGGCAGCCTGGAAAACAGACTTGTCTTTCATTTTTGCAGTGTTACTTTTATTCCAGAGAGGAAATTCTATTTCTAAATCTATTAAGCTATGTATTCCAACTTTAATCTTGAAATCCTTTATATCTTGATAAGCACATTATACCTTTCCTTTTAAATAGATTCTCCCCAAAATATTCAGCATCTTTTAAAGTCTTAATTCTGAAATATAGATACAGTAGGTAGATATATCTGCAGCTCTTTATAGCCATATTGTTTGTGTGCTCCTTTTACTGGAGTTGACAATGAAGGGTCAGAATGCAAAGTTTTTAAAAAGAGAGTGTAGACTTAAACTGGACTCTTAATTTGACTTAAAAGAGGAAATAAGTTTCATGCTTGGCAACAAGGCAGACTAAATTGGCTCTTGATACCATTGGTTGATTGTCATGAACTACTAATTTTCTCCTTGCATTTGACCATCAGCAGGTCTGGTTGTGGATAATTTGTTTTTAAAATGGTATGTTACCAATTTCTGCTTTATGGGTGGTAGCCTGTTGTGCTGCAATATCTAATGAACTTGCTGTACTGCTTTTTCTTCTCTGACGTGGTGTGCCACACTAAGATTCTGTCGCTGGCTCTGGGGTGGTACTACCTGATTTAGCCTCTGCATAGCAAGATGAGTATTTCTTTCATTCCACATGTGCCAATTACAGATGTGTGCAGAATAAAGGCTTCAGTTCATGTGTCCAGCTCTGAATGTATTTTGTCTGATACAGTAATATTTTCAGTCTGTAGTAAATAGCTTTGGGAAAGGAGATCTAAGCACCTAGGATGTTTGCCCTGAATGAACAAATGTTCCTGTTGGAGCCCTCCAGTATGTAAAATTTGGATTTTAGATGATTGCTTTTTGATAACTACAGTGTTATGCCTTTAAGGATTTTGAATACATATATGTATCCTGCAAGTCTTGAGAGCTGTAAGGGTGCTTTTAGGTAGGTATTAGTGAAGTCGGATATTTGTGAGATATCATTTCTGATGATTCAATGAGGTTAGTATCTGTGTGGGGAGGGATAGGCGAAGCAAGTCTGTCAACTTCAAGCACATGCTTAACCAGAGGGAACATATTTAATCACCAGTAAAGTTGCTTCAGGGTTTATTGGCCGCCGTGTACCTAAACCACACTCCAGCAACTGAACCTGAGTTGTTTGATGGCTTCTCCCATTGGGATGGTTAAAGATCTGTTTAAAATTATTCATTCATTTTTGTCGCCTGATTTAAAGGTTGACTTTGGCTCCAAAATTAGTCCCATATGTTTTGAAATTTGAGTCTGGAAGCTGCTTGAAAGCCCACGTATACTTGGTACCATGTTGCTCACCTTTGACGTGGAGAGGCCAGAGAGTGTAGTAAACAGTGCTGAAATGTGGCTGCATGTGACACGAGTCACTGTACTGTAATTCTAAGTTATGAGACTTGATGAAAAACAATGTGCCCCACATTGAGTGTGCCTAATCTAACTTTGTTCCCCAAAATGGGTCTTTAAACTTATAACTTCACTGTTCATAAATAATGTACACATTCTTAATATAAGCAGAGACAAAAGCAACAAACACAGCATATGTTACACACAGCTCTTTTACTGCTGCTGTTAATGTTGCTCAATAAGTCTTAATAAGACACTAATAATAGGAAATATTTTTCTTTAGACTTGATGGCTTTTTAAACAATTGACATTCCAGTCCTTAATGTTGTAGCCTCTCCTTTTCTGGTGGTTAATATATATTGCCCACCTAAATGGAATGATGTCTGTTTATTTTAGGGTAAGCTTATGCTACCCTGTTAGATGTTTTGCTTGTTGATAGAACATTAATATGTGGATTTTTATTTGATGTAACAAAGGTATTATTTGCAGTAGTAGCTTTTTATTAGCAGCGCTTTCTGTGTTATTTTCTAACTTTTTTGGTCAATTTAGATAACTATTATTTGCAAATTAAGAAAAAAAAAATAAAGAAGGAAATTAAGAACAATACTTGCTTGTGTTATCAGATTTGGGGCTTCACGCTTCATCCTTCAGAAAAGAGTAAAAGGGTGTCACAGCAGCCTGAGCTCCTCATTTAACTGAGTAGTTCAGTGCTAGCAACAAGATCCTGAGATTAACATGAAGATTCCTGGACATTACTGGAGGACAGGTGAACATGTCTTATATTGTAAAATTCCACTATAAAACACTTATTAGCTTTTTAGAGAGAAGCCTAAGACCTTGTTCTTCTTGATTCTTTTTCATCCTAGGCAATGCATAATCATTTTGGTTTGTATTTATTCAGGGGATGAAGTAATAATTTAGGGAACAGTGCAATACAGGGGGTTGAATGTTCATCTGACAGAATCTGAAATTTCCTCCTCACCTGTACAAACCTGAGCTGAGAAAAAATTGTTTTGTTCCTGTTTCTAGAGAGAGCAATAGTGGAACAAATCTTTTTGCCTTTAACACACGGATACAGCAAAAGGGAAATATCTCTGGTGAGAGAGGGACTAGAGAAATCATGTTCCAAGTGCCAACAAACACTCCTTCAGTTAGTGAATCTCCAATTTTATAGTTTTTTTTCTTTTTCACTGTTTTATAGTTGAATCTATGCCTTGTCAGATGGGTAATTTGGGGCTACTTGTGATTTGAAGACCACATTTGAGGAGAAAGTCTAGATACACAGAAAAGTAGACTCTTTCCAAAGTGGGACAAAAGAAAGAAACCGGTTATTCTGTATAGTTCTTCAAGGGTGAAATTTACCCTGACCTAAAGTCTTAAGTGTGGTTTAAGTAGTCTGAACCTTGAACTAACATGCTAGAAAGGAAAAGGATTTTCCCCTTTTCTCACAAAAAGAGCAAAAGGTACAATATATTATGATTATTTTAATTGCCCAGAGGATACTATGTCTTTGAAAAACAGGCCACAATGAAGATGCCCTCTGCTGACATCTTTTACAACTATTGTAAAGTATCTCTATTAGTAAATAGTTTAGCCAGAGAAAACTTCAAAGAAGAATTGGAATAAAATATTAAGTAGTTGGGAATGGGGTGACCAAGATACTTTCTGGGAAATGTGTCTCTGTAACTGGCTATGAAATCAGCAGAGAGCGTGGCTGAACTCTTTTCAGAAGTGAGAAGAGCAGACTGAACTATGCTCTGAAGACATGTAACCAGAGTTCTCTGTGTCTATCAGGGATAAAGAACAGTGAGGTGAATGAAAGATTCACCTAAATATCACTATCTCAAATAGCTCTTCAAGTACCTGAAGTATCTTTGAGGTGAAAGAAGAAGTTAAAAGTGAAAGTAAAAAAAAATAAAATTGAACAGGACTTAGCTTCAAATTGTCATAGAAAAGCAAAGACTACCATCAACCAAAGCAGGAATATTAATAACATGCTTGGGGAAGGCTATTCTTAGCTCTCATTTGAAAAAGGGACAGAAAAAGGTTCCAGTTCTAACCAGCATTGAAAATAAGATGAGAAATGTGAAATCTGTGGAAAGAAGTTATAAACTGAAGTGATGGCTTTATATTTAGTAATGGGCTGAAGAACTCAAAACAATGAAGCACAGTGTGCTTTGTAGCTGCACATTAAGTTGTATAGGTAAAAGTCTCTGATTTCGCCACACTTAATTTTCAAAGACCCCAGAGCCCCATGTTTAATTTAACAGACTTACAGCTTTTGAGTAATATCTCATATAAAATACCTCCATGGGGCTTGGCAGGAGGTGCAGGAAAATGTTCAAAACCAGACGTTATTCTTTAGAAATCAATAGTTATACTAATTACTTTGCTCAAGGTAATCCGTTTCATCAACATGGAGGAAATGAGAATCACAAGGATAGTTTTTGTTGATCTATATTTAATCTAATGAGTCAGTTGGCACCCCAAGAGCCTTCATAAATAGATGCTGATAAATAAATCAGAGGCTGGTCCAAAGACTACTGGAAGTAATAGAAAGACTCTTGTTTTGTTTGAGTGCACTTGGATCAGTTTCTAAACCTCTTTCAGAAGTGAGATTTTTATTGTTGCATGATAATTCACAAAAAATGTCTAGCTGTTTTTATGTAACCAACATTTTAGTGGATGTCTGTCTTTGATACATGTGTACATTAAGCTATTTTTAATCTGTTGATTGATATTTCAGAATCTGTGAGTGATGGGTTGGATCTGAGCTGTTAAAAATGGTAGTCTGCTGAGTCTGATATTTTTATTGCTTCAAGTTGGTAGTGATGTGGAAATATTTAGAGTGTAATGTGAGCATTGTCCTGACTTGTAATTTAAGTTCCAGTTATATTCATCTTCTGTGGTGATAGAAGAAAGCATAAGGTAATAGACAAGTATTTTAATTTTCTGTAACTGTTTCCTTTGAATCTCCTTTTCACAGTAAGCTTCTTGCATCTCATTTCATGAACTAAATCACAAGAGAATGGACTTCATTCTTACATGTGATAAGCTGTACTTGATCCCAATTTATCTTAAGTCACCTGGAAATAGTTCCCTGGATGAATGCATAACAATGTTAATTGCAAAGTTAAGGGATTCTAGTAAGAATACTGGACCAAATACCATCCTAGGTGTAACTCCTTTAGATTAATGAGAATTGTTTGAAGTGTTAAATTTGTTCCTGATTTTGTTTGGTTTTTTTTTTTAACAGATTCAGGGGATGATTAATGTTCTTAAAATACATTTACCCAACATACATATTAAATACAGTAACTTTTTTTCTGCCATCCTTGCCCAGTGAGCTAAATCGGACTATTTAAATTCTTCATGCTCCTTAATATAATTACACCTGAGATTTTTTGGTGTAATATTTTGGCTCTGGGAGGCATGATGCAACTACTCTCTTTATTGTCTATTAATCCCAGAAAGAGCTGGCAGACTCTTTCAAAGTGATAATAGAAAGATGTCTGCCATGATTTTGTATCAAATTAGGTGATGCCTAACAGTGAGGTAACCTGTCAAGTACTGGAATTCCAAACAGTCCCAGAGCATGTGGGAAGAGTTTCTCCTAATGAGACATTTCCAGCACTTCTCTGTATGCAGGAAGTCCATCTAACACACTTGCTGGCATGCAAAGGCATGTTTTAAGAACAAGTGTTTTAAATATTGCCCCAGACTGATTATGTAATATACAGATATACTTCTGTGCTGCTAGCCTGGCTGGAAGCACACAGAGCAGCTACCAGTGCTAAACTGTCAAATACCTACATCCCTGTCAAGTGACATAGCTAGCCACAATGTATTAAACGCCAAGGCAGCTACTACCATGGTACCTCTCAATTTGTGATGCTTCTGTGGTCTTATGAAATATTTTAACTGGTTGTTATCAGAATTCAGAGCTGCCTGTGTGAAAATATCCCAAAATATTTTCCAGAAGTTTGGTGAGGTTTCAGCTGTAAAGTAGGGAGCTTTTCTTGTTGAATGATGGGTAAATGAAATGCTTTAAAAATGTCTTCACCAAACTGATAAATAGGCAAAACAATATTAAGGACTTAACTTTATTTGTGCTCAGGAAATAGGCTATCAAGCTGATTTCCTGCTGCCTCTGCCCTTTGAAGATTCATGTTATAAACCTAAAGGGTGTAGAATTTACCCTTAAACTCACACAAGTAATGTAAATTAAATTTGCTACATCTTACTGTCCCATAGGTTTACTTGTTATGCTCCATCATCTTTAATCAAAACAACTGGTGATGTTTAAATACAGTTGGTCATGACTCCTGGACAGGTTTTTAGAGCCCAAAGAACAGTATGAACTTGCAAGTCAGGTCAAGGATACTAGAAAGGGCTTTTTCAAATACATAGCAAATAAAACTAACACTAGAGGCAATATAGGCCCACTGAGGAATGAGGTGGGTGCCCTGGTGACAGACGATATAAAGAAGGCAGAGGTGCTGAATGCCTTCTTTGCCTCTGTCTTTACTCCCACAGGCTTTCCCCAGGAGCCCCAGATCCCAATAGCCCCAGAGGAAGTCAGGATAAAGGAGTTTGCCTTGGTAGACAAGGATTGGGTTAGGGATCAGGTGAGTAATCTGGACATCCATAAATTGATGGGTCCGGACGGAATGCATCCAAGGGTGCTGAGGGAGCTGGCAGAGTCATTGCTGGGCCACTCTCCATCATCTTCGGTAAGTCATGGGTAACAGGAGAGGTGCCTGAGGACTGGAGGATAGCAAATGTCACTCCAGTCTGCAAGAAGGGCAAGAAGGAGGACCCCGGTAACTATAGACCGGTCAGCCTCACCTCCCTCCCTGGAAAGGTGATGGAACAACTTGTTCTTGGCACTATCTGTAGGCATATCAAGGACATGGGGGTCATCAGGAGCAGTCAGCACGGTTTTATCAAGGATAAATCATGTTTGACCAACCTTATAGCCTTCTATGAGGAAATTACTAGGTGGATAGATGATGGTAGAGTGGTAGATGTGGTTTATCTCAATTTGAGTAAAGCATTTGACACCGTCTCCCACAGCATCCTTGTAGATAAGTTGATCAAGTGTGGGTTTGATGATCAGATAATGAGGTGGATCCAGAACTGGTTGAAAGGAAGGAGTCAGAGTTGTAGTCAATGGGGCAGAATCTGGTTGGAGGTGTGTGACTAGTGGAGTCCCTCAGGGGTCGGTACTGGGACCG